>NW_023270889.1:2811639-3278160 GCF_011800145.1 Mirounga leonina
ATAAAGTACTCATTAATTGCAAAAAAGAAAAGAGTAACTTTATAATGAAGAAGCCAGGCAGACTCCATGTAATCCAGTGATCAAAATGAAAATTATCAGAAATGGGACAACTGGAGATCATATGTCACCTAATACATAAAATGAGAAAAATGTCTCTGTCACACATGAGCTAAAGATACATAACCTGAATCTAATCACAAGGATGTATCAGGCAAACCCAAATTGAGGGACATCCTACAAAATAATTGATCTGAAATCTTCAAAAGTTTCAAGGTTATGGAAGTTGGGAAAAAGATCAAGAAACTGGTCAAGTGGAAAACCTGATAACTGAGTTGCAATGAGTAATTGTAAATTTTATCTTTTCATGATAAAGGACAATATTGGCAACTGGAAAAACTTGAATAGAAACTAAGGATGATATGGTTATAATGTATGAATGTTAATTTTCTGATTTTGATGGGTGTCTTCCACATATGTAGGTAATTTCCTTGTTTGCAGAAAATACACACTAAAATATTCAGAGGTAAGAGAACATCAGTTTGTCACTCACTCTCAAATGATTCATGAAAAATAGTTCCTTGTACTATATATGTAATTTTCCTATAAGTTTCTGACTGTTCCAAATTAATTTTCTTAATTTTTAAAATTGAGAAATCATGGGGCGCCTGGGTGGCTCAGTCGTTAAGCGTCTGTCTTCGGCTCAGGTCATGATCCCAGGGTCCTGGGATCAAGTTCCGCATCAGGCTCCCTGCTCCACGGGAAGCCTGCTTCTCTCCCTTTCCCACTCCCCCTGCTTGTGTTCCCTCTCTCGCTGTGTCTCTCTCTGTCAAATAAATAAATAAAATCTTAAAAAAAAAAAAAATTGAGAAATCATATGTAATTTGGCCATTGGTTTATATTCAATCATAGCCTTATTCTTTCCTTTTTAAAAAATTCTATATTCCTAATTCTAGTTTATGAAATCCAATAAAGTTGAATTTATTTGGTATCATTAATGTCATCTTTAAAAAGAAAGTAGCTGAATTTTTTTATAAAATAAGCTTAAAAAAAAAACTATTCAAGTATAGCAAAGAGGACCTATTAAGATGCTAGCCATCCTCATATTTTATACTGTAACATTGTTTTTCAATTGCTTAGAACCCTAATAATCTAAATGACGAGTTCCTGACACACCATTTTTATAAACTTTAAATATAAATAAAATTATAAATAAAAAGAAATCAAATAAATTATTTTTTTTTTAAGACTTTATTTATTTGAGAGAGAGAGAAAGCACATGAGACGGGGGAGGGTCAGAGGGAGAAGCAGACTCCCTGCTGAGCAGGGAGCCCGATGCGGGACTCGATCCTGGGACTCCAGGATCATGACCTGAGCCGAAGGCAGTTGCTTAACCAACTGAGCCACCCAGGCGCCCAAGAAATTCTTTAAAAAGAGCTAACCAGGGGTGCCTGGGTGGCTCAGTTGGTTAAGCGCCTAACTCTTGATTTCGGCTTAGGTCATGATCTCAGGGTCATGGGATGGAGCCCCGATTTGGGGCTCTGCACTCACCAGGGAGCCTGCTTTCGAGTCTCTTCCTCCCCCTCTCTGCTCCTCCCCCGCTTGTGCACACACACTCTCTCTAAAATAAATAAATAGGGGCGCCTGGGTGGCTCAGTCAGTTAAGCGGCTGCCTTCGGCTTGGGTCATGATCCCAGGGTCCTAGGATCGAGCCCCACGTCTGGCTCCCAGCTCAGCAGGAAGCCTGCTTCTCCCTCTCCCTCTGCCTGCCGTTCTGCCTACTTGTGCTCTCTCTCTGTCGAGTAAATAAATAAAATCTTTAATTAATTAATTAATTAATTAAATCTTTTTAAAGAAAAGCTAGCCAAATGCAAGAGGAATGATTTCATTAGAAAAGCATCATTTGCAGTTCCTAATGAAATAACAGATCTAGTCAACAGTGTCAGTGGTTGCTAAGACTATTAGGTGAAAGTAGATGGAGAACTTTATTAGATGTACTGACATGACCTACAATCTTAAAATTACTAACTATGAGAAAAAGACATTATATTCCTCCTGATATGTTGCTATGTAGATGGGAAGTACACAGAACTATCTATGAAATTTTTTTTTTTTTAAGATTTTATTTGAAAGAGAGTGTGCATGAGCAGTGGGTGGGGAGGGGTAGAAAGAGAGGGAGAAGTAGACTCCCCACTAATTCCCCTCAATCCTAGGACCCCAAGATCACGACCTGAGCCAAAGGCAGACACAAAGGCACACACAAAGGCACGACTGGAATATTCTTAAAAAGATAAAAAATTTAAAACTGAACCTTAATCTGTATCTGACTCTAAACACCAATTGACAAGAAGTAAAGAAAATAAAGGAACATATTGAATACACAAAGGAGAATAAAATCAACCAAATTCAGAATGTAAAAAATGTTATAGGATAAATGATACAGTTTCTTCAACAAACAAATGGTATTTTAAAGGGAAGGGGGAGAGGGGCACCTGGGTGGCTCAGTCAGTTAAACATCTGACTTTTTTTTTTTTTAAGATTTTATTTATTTATTTGACAGAGAAAGACACAGCGAGAGAGGGAACACAAGCAGGAGTGGGAGAGGGAGAAGCAGGCTTTCGCTGAGCAGGGAGCCCGATGCAGGGCTCAATCCCAGGACCCTGGGATCATGACCTGAGCCGAAATCAAGAGTTAGGCACTTAACCGACTAAGCCACCCAGGCGCCCCAAACGTCTGACTCTTGATTTCAGCGCTGTTCAATGATCTCAGGGTTGTGAGATAGAGCCCCAAGCTGGGATCCACACTCAGTGGGGAGCCTGCTTGAGATTCTCTCTTTCTCTCACTCTCCTTCTGCCCCTCTCCCCACTCACATGTGTTCTCTCTAAAATAAATAAATAAATAAAATCTTTTTTAAAGGGGGGCAAGGGGGAGAAACTGGATATTATTATATAGATATAGATATGCATATACATAAGGAGGGGAGTATTAAGAGACATAATAACCAAAAGCAATATGTGAAGATCTTTTTTGGACCTTAATTTAAATAAACCAGTTAGAAATAGGTATTCAGCAGCTGCCAAAAATAAGGAAGATCTCAAAAAAAAGGAAGATCTCTATGAACTGTGATTTCTAAAATATATTGTTTTTTTTGTTTTTTGGGTTTTTTTTTAAGATTTTTATTTATTTGAGAGAGAATGAGAGAGAGAGAGCATGCGCGCACGCACGTGAGAGGGGGAAGGGTCAGAGGGAGAAGCAGACTCCCCACTGAGCAGGGAGCCCGATGTGGGACTCAATCCTGGGACTCCAGGATCATGACCTGAGCCTAAGGCAGTCGCTTAACCAACTGAGCCACCCAGGTGCCCCCTAAAATATATTGTTAATGGAAAAAAGTAAAGTGCAGGGATGGTTGGGTGGCTCAGTCCTTAACCATCTCCTTTGGCTCAGGTCATGATCCCGAAGTCCTGGGATCGAGTCCCACATCTGGCTCCTTGCTCACTGACAAATAAATATTTTAATAAATAAAACAAGCTTCACTCTTTAAAAAAAAGAGAAAAGTAAAGTGAAAAAGTGCATATATACGGGTGTCTGCCTGGCGCAGTTGGTACAGCAAGCATGTATGAACTTGAGTTTGAGCCATACTTTGGGTGTGGAGTCTACTTTAAAAAAAAAGACCCTCAACTCTATGGTCAACTAATCTTCGACAAAGCAGGAAAGAATGTCCAATGGAAAAAAGACAGTCTCTTCAACAAATGGTGTTGGGAAAATTGGATAGCCACATGCAGAAGAATGAAACTGGACCATTTCCTTACACCACACACAAAAATAGACTCCAAGTGGTTGAAAGACCTCAATGTGAGACAGGAGTCCATCAAAATCCTAAAGGAGAACACAGGCAGCAACCTCTTTGACCTCAGCAGAAGCAACTTCTTCCTAGAAACATCGCCAAAGGCAAGGGAAGCAAGAGCAAAAATGAACTATTGGGACTTCATCAAGATAAAAAGCTTTTGCACAGCAAAGGAAACAGTCAACAAAACCAAAAGACAACTGACAGAATGGGAGAAGATATTTGCAAATGACATATCAGATAAAGGGCTAGTATCCAAAATCTATAAAGAACTCATCAAACTCAACACCCAAAGAACAAAGAATCCAATCAAGAAATGGGCAGAAGACATGAACAGACATTTTTCCAAAGAAGACATCCAAATGGCCAACAGACACATGAAGAAGTGCTCAATATCGCTCGGCATCAGGGAAATCCAAATCAAAACCTCAATGAGATACCACCTCCCACCAGTCAGAATGGCTAAAATTAACAAGTCAGGAAACGACAGATGTTGGCGGGGATGCGGAGAAAGGGGAACCCTCCTACACTGTTGGTGGGAATGCAAGCTGGTGCAGCCACTCTGGAAAACTGTATGGAGGTTCCTCAAAAAGTTGAAAATAGAGCTACCATATGATCCAGCAATTGCACTACTGGGTATTTACCCCAAAGATACAAAAGTAGGGATCCGAAGGGGTACGTGCACCCCGATGTTTATAGCAGCAATGTCCACAATAGCCAAACTGTGGAAAGAGCCAAGATGTCCATTGACAGATGAATGGATAAAGAAGATGTGGTATATATATACAATGGAATATTATGCAGCCATCAAAAGGAATGAGATCTTGCCATTTGCAACGACGTGGATGGAACTGGCGGGTATTATGTTGAGTGAAATAAGTCAAACAGAGAAAGACATGTATCATATGATCTCACTGATATGAGGAATTCTTAATCGCAGGAAACAAACTGAGGGTTGCTGGAGTGGGGGGTGGGGTGGGAGGGATGGGGTGACTGGGTGATAGACACTGGGGAGGATATGTGCTCTGGTAAGCACTGTGAATTTTGCAAGACTGTTGAATCTCAGATCTGTACCTCTGAAACAAATAATGCAATATATGTTAAGAAAAAAAAAAGAAGAAGAAGAAGGTAGCGGGAGGGGAAGAATGAAGCAGGGGAAATTGGAGGGGTGGACGAACCATGAGAGACGATGGACTCTGAAAAACAAACTGAGGGTTCTAGAGGGGAGGGGGGTGGGAAGATGGGTTAGCCTGGTGGTGGGTATTGAGGAGGGCACATTCTGCATGGAGCACTGGGTGTTATGCACAAACAACGAATCATGGAACACTTCATCTAGAACTAATGATGTAACGTATGGGGATTAACATAAGAATTTAAAAAAAAAAGTATACCTAGTATGCTACTTTGTATGTAAGGAGATGAAAATAACATATGCATCATTTAATTTTGCAGAAAGAAACAGGAAAATAAAACAAATGAACAAAATAGGTTAACTACCATGGTGTGGGGATGGCAAAGTGGAAAAGCAAGGGAGAGAGGGATACTTAATACAACTTTCTATATAGTTTTGACTTTTAGAATTACATTAATAAACAAGAATGGGGGGGACATAAAACCTAATACAAAGAGAAGCAAATCCGACTATATTTCAAATGAGTAAAATAACCACAATGAAAAGAAAAAGGATTAATTCAAGTAACTTTTAAATACAGTATTTTGACTCAAACTGAAGATAAAAAGAACTAGAAACAAATCTCAAATTCTTCTTAGTAGGTCTGTTTTTCCTAGGGGTAGGAGTATAGAAATTATGAAGCTATTTTTTGTGTATGGTGGGACTGAGGAAATGCATATATATATCTGTTGATGGGAGCCAGTACTTTCACTGTAGAAGAAATGGAAAACAATTAAAGAATGGGGAAAGGTAAAGAAGAGCCCTAAGGGGCTGGATAAGAACTAGAGATAATTGGGCGCCTGGGTGGCTCAGTTGGTTAAGCGACTGCGTTCGGCTCAGGTCATGATCCTGGTGTCCCTGGATCGAGTCCCGCATCCCGCTCCCCGGCAGGGAGTCTGCTTTGCCCTCTGACCCTATCCCCTCTCATGTGTTCTCCCTCATTCTCTCTCTCTCAAATAAATAAATAAAATCTTAAAAAAAAAAAAAAAAAAAGAACTAGAGATAATCAGTATAAAAACTCATGATTTCTAGCTCTGTCTTCTAAAAGGGCTTATACAGGGGTGCCTGGGTGGCTCAGTCGTTAAGCATCTGCCTTCCGCTCACGTCATGACCCCGGGGTCCTGGAATCCAGCCCCGCATCAGGCTCCCTGCGCAGCAGGAAGCCTGCTTCTCCCTCTCCCACTCCCCCTGCTTGTATTCCCTCTCTTGCAGTCTCTATCTCTGTCAAATAAATAAATAAAATCTTTTAAAAAATAAAAATAAAAAAAATAAAAGGGCCTATAGAAGCAGTGACACTCTAGTAGCAATGAGCAAACCTAGCACCCAGATTTTGGGTTCTTTTCTTTCTTTTTTTTTTTTTAAGATTCTACCCACTCATTTGAGAGAGAGAAAGCACAAGCGGGGTAGGGGCAGAGGGAAAGGGAGAAATAGATTCCCTGCTGAACACAGAGCAGGACGTGGGGCTTGATCCCAGGACCCCAAGATCATGACCTGAGCCGAAGTCAGATGCTTAAGCAACTGAGCCACCCAGGCACCCCCAGATTTTGGTTTCTAGGTACCATTCCTCAGTAAGAGAAACCAGGGCTCCTTGAAAAAACAGCTGATTTCAGGGCAGAGATAGTGAAGGAAACAGATGGCCCTGGAACATCTTGTTCCAAAGTAAAGAAGCAAACATATAATGGGGGCATGTCAAAAAGAAACAGGACCAAGGGGTACCTGGGTGGCTCAGTCGGTTAAGCATCCGACTCTTGGTTTCAGCTTAGGTCATAGTCTCAGGGTTATGGGATCAAGCCACACCTAGGGCTCCATGCTGTGAGGACAGAGTCTGCTTGGGATTCTTTCCCCCCCCACTCCCCCCCCTTTATCCCCACCTTGCGAGCACATATGCGCGCGCGCGCTCTCTCTCTCAAATAAATAAATAAATAAAATCTTCAAAGAAAGAAAAAGGACCAAGATAGATGGGCCAAATCCCACAGGTCAAATTTGAGACACTCTTAGCATCAAAATAAAGAAGATGAGCAACAGGTTACAATCTATTAAATAAAGAATAAATGAGGCCACACTGGTTTGAGGATCGATGTGGAAAATCATTTTACAACTATCATAGTAAAAACTGATCCAGGAAAAGATGTGGATAGATGTGGAAAATCACCATTTTGATTCAGGAACCATCAACAGATGCTAAACGAGGCAGAGGGAGAGGGAGGATTCTGATAAGGCACAGGATATTTACATAATCTGGAGGTATTTCCCCACAACTGCAGCTGACCCTTGCACAACACAGGTTTGAACTATGAGGATCCACTTATACACAGATTTTTTTTCAATAAATATGGTATAGTACTGTAAGTGTATTTTCTCTTATGATTTTATGAATGCCATTTTCTTTTTTCTAGCTTACTATATTGCCATTTTCTTTTTTCTAGCTTACTATAATACAGCATATAATATATACAACATACAAAATATGTGTTAAATATTTGTGTTAACAGTAAGGCATGGCCAACTGTAGGCTATTAGTAGTTCAGTTTTTCCGGAGTCAGATTTTCAACTGCAAGGGATTGGGGGTTTGCACCCCTAACCCCCACGTGCTTTAAAGGTCAACTGTACTTAATTTGCAAAAAAGGAAAAAATAACGGTGAACAGGAAAAAAAAATGGTAGTGGAGAAAATGGATTAACAACTTATATGAGGGAGACATCATGCTCCTCTGATTGTGATAATTTGAAAAAGACATAACATTATTTATATAGTATTCCAACCAAAAAATTCAAACCTAACTCTATTCATGAGGAAACCAATTCATATTGAAGACTTTGATATAAATGGGCTATTAGTCCTTAAAAAAAATCAATATCCTGGGTGCCTGGGTGGCTCAGTTGGTTAAGCGACTGCCTTCGGCTCAGGTCATGATCCTGGAGTCCCGGGATCGAGTCCCGCATCGGGCTCCCTGCTTGGCAGGGAGCCTGCTTCTCCCTCTGGCCCTCCCCCCTCTCATGTGCTCTCTCTCTCTCATTCTCTCTGTCTCAAATAAATAAATAAAATCTTAAAAAAAAAAAAATCAATATCCTGAGAAACAAAGGCTCAAGAACTAGTCGAAGCTAAAGAAGATTAACAATATAAGACAACTAAACGAAATGAAATATCCTGGACTGTATCTTGTACTAGAAAAGACAATTCGTTGTAAAGGATATTATTGTGACACTTGACATAACCGGAAATACAAACTATAGCACAGATAAAAGTAACATATCAATGTTAAACTTCATGAATTTGATAAATGTACTTGTTTACATAAAAGAGTATCATTGCTCTTAGGAAATACATATTGTACTACTTGAATAGCAAGGCAGAAAGAGGGATGATGTATGCAATCGACTCTCAAATAGTTCAGAAAAAAACGTGTGTGTGACATGTATAAAGAGAAGGAAAAAGCATGGGCAAAACGTAAACAAGTAGGCAAACTGGGTAACAGTATAGGAGTTCTTTAGTGTTATTTTTGCAATTTTTCCATAAACCTGAATTTCAAATTCAAAAAAGATGAAAATTGAATATGACAGGGTATTAGATGACATTGAGGAATTAATGTTATATTTGGTGGTATGTGGTAATTCTATAATGGGTTTGGGTTTGGTTTTTTTTTTTTTTTTTTTTAAGGGTTCTTACCTCTCCTAGATATGAGAGATACAGTATATACTTAGGTATTTATGCCAGGAATTTGCTTTAAAATACTTCAGAAGGGGGCGCCTTGGTGGCTCAATCGGTTAAGCATCTGCCTTCGGCTGAGGTCATGATCCCTGGGTCCTGGGATGGAGCCCCACATCTGGCTCCCTGCCCAGCTGGGAGTCTGCTTCTCTCGCTCCCTCTGCCTCTGCACCTAACCCCGCTCTTGCTCTCTCTCTCTCTCAAATAAATAAAATAAATAAAAGCTTTTAAAATAATAAAAAAATATTTCAGAAGTATGGTCAACTAAAATGTAAAGGATAAAAAGATGGCTCAAGGTGTAAAGATAGAGTCCTACAGGATTTGATGATGGTCTTTCATCTTTTAGAACTCCGAAAAGATGTTCTCACCTCCTGTTTTATGGCAAAGATTATTTCTGCCTCACAGAGAACTGGCAGTCAAAACACTGTAAACATCACGAAACGAGTAAAATTAGTAACAAAACATAGTAAACATCACGAAACGAGTAAAATTAGTTAATGGTAGAAAGAAATTTAAAAAAACAATAAACTCAATCACACAAAATATGTGAGGAGGAAAAATGTTAAGTCTACCCCAAAAAAGTACCTTTATTCAAAACTTATTGGCGAACGCAATTTCCAGAGAATAATTCAAGTTCTTCTGGTTTTTTTCCACCACAGACGAGCCTAAGAAATCGCATCTATTCCTCAGTGCTCAATTTACACTAAAGAACGTCGAACAGAAGCTTCCCCACGACCACCTCGCACAAATCACCGGCTCATCCCCAGGGACCCCTCCGGGGTCTTCTACCCGACCCTGCGGCGTAGGCTTGGGAGGGAGGGCGGCCCTCCGCCCCGTGGGGTGCTCACCGCGGCGCCCCCCTGGACCGCCAGGGGCCGGAGGACCAGGGTCCGGCCGAGGGCTGGCGCGCACCGGAGGTCGTCCCACGCCGGCGGGAGGGCGACCCGGCCCCCGGAGCTCCCGCGCCTCCGTCAGCCCGAGGATGCGGCGGCGGGAGGGCGACGCGGGGAGGCTGGGGAGGGCCGAGCGCGAGGGAAGGACGAGGGCCCGGGGTGCGGCGGCAGAAGGCGGGGAGTGAGGGGTGGGGGAGGTCGCGGACGCGCACGACGCGAGGGTGGAAGTAGCGACCGAGGAGCCCGCGAACGCGGGCCCCGCGGTGCGGGGAGGGGCGGCGGCCGGGAGCGGCGGGAATCTGCGGGCAGTTACCTGGGCCGGGGCCCCGCCCGTCCGAGGCGGGGAAGGCGCGGCGAGGCGGAGGGCGAAACCCGAAGCGTGGCGAGGAGGCCGAAGGGCGCCCACCAAGGGCCCAGCCGTCCGCCCAGACCAGACGCGAGCCGGCGCCGTGGCGACGGCGAAGGGCGGGGAAGAAGACGCTGGCACCGCCAAGGCGCCTGCTCGCCGCGGGCCGGGAGCGCGGGCGGGAAGCTCGTGATGCTCCTCCCTCCTT
Source organism: Mirounga leonina (assembly GCF_011800145.1). Taxonomy (NCBI): domain Eukaryota; kingdom Metazoa; phylum Chordata; class Mammalia; order Carnivora; family Phocidae; genus Mirounga; species Mirounga leonina. The sequence continues at coordinate 2,821,803 of NW_023270889.1, forward strand.
CCTCCTCTTCCCGCTGCCGCTCCGTGTTCCCGCCCCTCGTTTTCCAAGCCGCCCGGAGCTCTCGGCTGCAGGCTTCCGCCTCCCGCTACCGGGCTCCCGCGCGGGCTCCCACTGCCCGCCCCCCGCCCCCCGCCCCGGTCTCCTCAGCTTCGGCCGGGGGTTCATCCCTTCGGCGCGCTTCAGACGCCGGCCTCTTGAGTGCCCAGGAGCTGCGCGGCGCTTTTCCGGGAACTGTTTACTAGCCGACTAATGTGTAACTCCCGGGATGTCACCTCCCTTGTGGAGACCTCCCAGGACCCGTAAATAAAAGGGTCACACAAGGCACTCCACGGATCAGATGTGCAACCTACAGCGCTAAGGAAAGCGTGTCTGTACTCGCCATCCTAGTGACTTGTTAGTTTACGATAGTTTGGGCTTCCTTTGCCCCAGCCCTAGTCCAGCGTACTGATTGGGGACAGGGGTCACCAACAACCAGCTCTAGAGTTCTGTCTAGCCTGAAAAAGCATTTTTTCCTGTAACTTAAATTTTAATGCCTTAGGCAGTGGCATGCTTTGTTTCCCTCCTCACCCTTCTCTTACACGTTGATGTCATGGGCCTGGTTTGGGAGATTTTGTTTTGTATTCTACAATGTTTCCTTATTGAGCATTTGCTTCATTCTCCATTTACACTATAATAACATTACCGAAGTTCTCATACATAAACATTTGTGTACAATCTGGTTTTATTCTTTAATATCAGAAACAATGAGTCAATATATATGTTAAAGTTTTTGACTTAGTGTTTCTCAATTCTGGCTGCATATTAGAATTACTTGGAGAGGGGCGCCTGGGTGGCTCAGTTGGTTAAGCGACTGCCTTCGGCTCAGGTCATGGTCCTGGAGTCCTGGGATTGAGTCCCACATCGGGCTCCCGGCTCAGCAGGGGGTCTGCTTCTCTCTCTGACCCTCTCCCCTCTCGTGCTGTTTCTCTCTCTCTCTCTCTCTCTCTCTCAAATAAATAAATAAATAAAATCTTAAAAAAAAAAAAAAAGAATTACTTGGAGAGCTTTTAAAAAAATGTTGGCACTTGGGGTCCACTACTGAAGATTCTGATTTGATTGATCCGGGATAGAACCCACGTTTGTCTTGCGTTTAGAAGTTCCCCAGGTCTGGCAGTGCCTAGGTGGCTCAGTCCTTTGAGTGTAGACTCTTGATTTGGCTCAGGTCATGATCTCAGCGTAGTGAGATGAGTCTCGGGTCAGGCTGGCTGTGGGCGTGGAGCCTGCTTGAGCTTTTCTCCCTCTCTCGCTGCCTCTCCCCCTGCTTGTGCTCTCTTTCTCGCTCTCAAATAAATAAAATCTCTAGAAGTTCCCCTGTCTTTACTGGAATTAAAATGTAAAAAAGGGCGCCTGGGTGGCTCAGTTGGTTAAGCGACTGCCTTCGGCTCGGGTCATGATCCTGGAGTCCCTGGATCGAGTCCCGCATCGGGCTCCCTGCTCGGCGGGGAGTCTGCTTCTCCCTCTGACCCTCCTCCCTCTCATGCTCTCTGTCTCTCATTCTCTCTGTCTCAAATAAATAAATAAAATCTTAAAAAAAAAAAATGTAAAAAATAAAAATCACACTTAAAAAATAAAATAATATTTCCCCAGGTGATTCAAATGTGAAGTCAAGATAGAGCCTGATATGTATATTACAAAATCGACATTCTTAATCATAATACTAATTCACAGCCCTCCAGCATCATGAACATTGCATATTGGCCTCATTTGAATCTTTGTCAAATAGGTGATAATGGTAACTCATTATCTTAATATGCATTTTTGATTTCTAGTGAGATTGAACATTTTTCAAATATTTACTCTCCATTTGTAGTTTTCCTTTTATGAATTGTCTCTTTATATTTCCTGACCATTTGTTCAATTGCATTGTTCAAGTTTTTATTATTGTAAATAATTACTTATGAGAATTAAGTAATTATTCTGCCAAATAGAGCAAATTTGGCACCCAAGAATCAAGTAATTTTACTTGGAGACTTGAAACTGAAAATGAAAACTTTGTTAGGTGGTATCTATCTTCCTTTTTTTTTTTTTCCCTCATTAAACTTTTGTTTTAGGGGCACCTGGGTGGCTCAGTCATTAAGTGTCTGCCTTCAGCTCAGGTCATGATCCCAGGGTCCTGGGATCAAGCCACACAACGGGCTTCTTGCTTGGCGGGAAGCCTGCTTCTCCCTCTCCCACTCCCCCTGCTTGTGTTCCCTTTCTCACTGTGTCTCTCTCTCTCTGTCAAATAAATAAATAAAATCTTTAAAAATAAATAAATAAATAAATAAATAAATAAATAAACTTTTGTTTTAATGGGTCTCAAAATTCTGTGACAGATTTTTGGTCAAGTTGTTTCCATTAAAAAGTACTGATTTTAAAAACGAATAACTTAAAACTAATAACTTAAATACACACACAAAAAAATCAAGTGGTCCACAAAACATTCTCCTTTCCTTCTGAGGGTTTTACAAATGCACTGTTATCATTAACCAGTCTTTTACATGAAACCTAAATGGCCAATTGACACAAACCGTTCTGAGACCATTCTTCCACCACTCATTAAGACTGGGGTGGCAGGTATTGAGGATAATATTCATTTAGCTTTCTGAGCTTTCTGGGCAGACTTGGTAACCTTACCAGCTCCAGCTGCCTTCTTGTCCACTGCTTTGATGACACCCACATTAACTGTCTGTCTCATGTCATGAACAGCAAAATGACCCAGAGAAGGATAGTCAGAGAAGCTGTTAACATACATAGGCTTGCCCGGAAACATATCAACAATGGCAGCATCACCAGATTTCAAGAACTTGGGACCATCTTCCAGCTTTTTTCCAGAACGACGATCTATCTTCTCCTTCACCTCAGCAAACTTGCAAGCAATGTGAGCTGGGTCACAGTCCAGCACAGGTGCATATCCAGCACTGATTTGACCTGGCTGGTTCAGGATAATCCTCTGAGCCATGAAGCCAGCTGCTTCCATGGGTGGGTCATTTTTGCTGTCACCAGCCACGTTGCCACAATGAACATGTTTTACAGATACATTCTTGACATTGAAGCCCAGTTATCCCCAGGAAGAGCCTCACTTAAATCTTCGTGGTTCATTTCAACAGACTTTACTTCAGTCGTAACATTGACTGGAGCAAAGACGACCGCCATGCCAGGTTTAAGAACACCAGTCTCCACTTGGCCCACAGGGACAGTACCAATACCACCAATTTTGTAGACATCCTGGAGAGGCAGATGCAAGGGCTTCTCAGTTGGACAAGTAGGTGACAAAATGCAATTGCAATCCAGAGCTTCAAGCAGTGTGGTTCCACTGGCATTCCCATCTTTACGGGTGATTTTCCGTCCCTTGAACCAAGGCATGTTAGCACCTGGTTCCAGCATGTTGTCACCATTCCAACCGGAAATTGGCACAAATGCTGTTGTGTTGGGGTCGAAGCCAAGTTTCTTTTTTTTTTTTTTTTTAAAGATTTTATTTATTTATTTGAGAGAGAGAATGAGAGAGAGCACATGAGAGGGAGGAGGGTCAGAGGGAGAAGCAGACTCCCTGCCGAGCAGGGAGCCCGATGCGGGACTCGATCCTGGGACTCCAGGATCATGACCTGAGCTGAAGGCAGTCACTTAACCAACTGAGCCACCCAGGCGCCCCGAAGCCAAGTTTCTTAATATAGGTGCTGACTTCCTTAATGATTTCCTTGTATCTCTTCTGGCTGTAGGGTGGCTCAGTGGAATCCATTTTGTTAACACCAACAATTCGTTTTTTACACCCAGTGTGTAAGCCAGAAGGGCATGCCCGTTCTTAGAGATACCTGCTTCAAATGCATCAACACAAGCAGCCACAATCAGGACAGCACAGTCAGCTTGAGATATGCCTGTAATCATGTTTTTGAGAAAGTCTCTGTGTTCTGGGGCATCAGGACATAGTACTTGCTGGCCTCAAATTTCCACAGGGAGATATCAAGGGTGATACCACGTTCACAGTCAGCTTTCAGTTTAGCCAAGACCCAGGCATACTTGAAGGAGGCCTTTCCCATCTCAGCAGCCTCCATCTCAGATTTTTCGATAGTTCTTTTGTCGATCCCACCACATTGGCAGATCAGATGCTGGTAGTGGTAGACTTGCCCGACTCTACATGTCCAATGGCGATGATGTTGATGTGAGTCTTTTCCTTTCCCATTTTGGTTTAGGTTTAGCAGTAGTTGTATGACACCTGTGTTCTGGCAACAAACCTGTTGTGAAAAAACTAGGTGGTATCTATCTTTTTTTTTTTTTTTAGGATTTTATTTATGTATTTGACAGAGAGAGAGAGCACAAGCAAGGGGAGGGGCAGGCAGAGGGAGAAGGAGAAGCAGGCTCCACGCTGAGCAGAGAGCCTGACGTGGGGCTCCATAGCAGCACCCTGGGATCATGACCTGAACCAAAGGCAGATGCTTAACTGACTGAGCCACCCAGGCGCCCCGATATCTATCTTCCATATAAAGAAGTGAATGTCACTGATTCAATGAATGGGTAGTAATGATAGCTTTGTACTGTGTCAACTTGGCTATGATGAATCCCTTTCCCAAAATATTATTTAAAAGTATCATTTCTGCTATGGTAGCAAAAGGCTACAGATGTCTCAGATCCTACACTGTCACACTGCACCAACCTGAAAAAAAAGATCTATTTCTTCAACCTGTGCTTCACTCTGATTGGAACAATTTAAGTCACATATCCACTTTGAGTCAATCCCTTGTCCTAAAAAAGAAAAAAAAAAGCATTGATTGGTTTAGGCTTTAGTTAAGTGTCATTTATAGGCTAATCACTGTGACAAGGTAAGTTACAAGATTGCAGTAGCAATAGCTAATCATGGATTTTCCCTGTCACCTGAAATGTGGCCATTTTATATTTTAAGTATGCTTCCCATTGCTCGTCATTTGGAGGGTCAATTTATCAAGTACTTGGGCAGACAATGAAGAAGTATCCAGAAGTCATTTTGACCATCTTCCAGTTCAACAGGAACTATTAAACTGAATTATGCAATCCGTTAGAGTTGCTAGAGTTGTCAGAGACAAAAGACTATTTCTCATGGCAAGCACTATGGATCCATATGTCATCTCAGTAATAGGGACTCATCCTCTGATTTCTCTTCTGAGGCTATAGTTCATTTTTTTTTTAAAGTTTTTTATTTATTAATTTGACAGAGAGGGAGAGACAGCCAGAGAGGGAACACAAGCAGGGGGAGTGAGAGAGGGAGAAGCAGGCTCCTCAGTGAGCAAGGAGCCTGATGCGGGACTCAATCCCAGGACCCTGGGCTCATGACCTGAGCTGAAGGCAGACGCTTAACAACTGAGCCACCCAGGTGTCCCTGAGGCTACACTTCAGAAAGAGACCCACAACAACTGTGTAACCTGACAGATGAACTGTGCTGGGATGCTTTGATAGTTTACCAAGCTGCTGTTCGTTCTTTATCTTTAGATGAGTGTAACAGTACTGTTGTAACATGCATCCTTTTAATTTCAAGTCCTGGGGTACCTGGGTGGCTCAGTCAGTTAAGTGTCTGCCTTTGGCTCAGGTCATGATCCCAGCGTCCTGGGATCAGTGTCCCCCATGCCCGCCCACCCCACCCCCCGGATGGGGGTTCCGTGCTCAGCAGGGAGCCTGCTTCTCCCTCTCCCTCCGCCTGTCTGCCTACTTGTGATCTCTCTCTCTCTGTCAAATAAATAAATAAATAAATCTTTATTTCAAGTCCTAAATTCTCCTCCTGTTTAAAGAGAAATTGGAGTTGTTATTTTTACTTTCGGAAAAGCCATCCAAAGGAAAAAGACAACCCATGTAGAGGAAAAAAAGTAGGTCAAAAAGTAAGACTGGCCCAAATTCCTCCGCTATCAAGATAGGACATAGGAAAGAATATATATGCTTTTAGGTTCTATATCTCGACTGGGTGGTAACAAAGTGTGTTCACTTTGAGAAAACTTATCCTATGATTTGTGTGCTATTCTGTATGTTATTTCAATTAAAATCAGGGTTTTGTTTCGTTTTGTTGTTTTGTTTGGAGGGGGCATGCAGAGGGAGAGGTAGTGAGAGAATCCCAAGCAGGCTTCACATCTAGCACAGAGCCTGACACAGGGCCTGAAATCACAGACCAGAGATCATGACCTGAGCTGAAATCGAGAATTGGATGCTCAACTGACTGAGACACCCAGGTGCCTCAAAATCAGTTCTTAAAAAATCATATATTGGGGTGCCTGGCTGGCTCAGTCAGTAGACCATGTGACTCTTGATTTTGGAGTGATGAGTTTGAGCCCCACACTGGGTGCAGAGATTACCTAAATAAATAGATAATTAATTTAAAAAAATAAATATCCTATATTGAAAGCTACCATTTATTTTTTTTTTAAGCTACTGTTTATTTCTTTTTTAAAAAATATTTTATTTATTTATTTGAAAGAGAGAGAGGGACGCTTGGGTGGCTCAGTCAGTTAAGCATCTGCCTTCGGCTCAGGTCATGATCCCAGGGTCCTGGGATAGAGTCCCATGTCGGGCTTCCTGCTCTGCGGGAGGCCTGCTTCTCCCTCTCCCACTCCCCCTGCTTGTGTTCCCTCTCTCGCTGTGTCTCTCTCTGTCAAATAAACAAATAAAATATTTAAAAAAAATAGATAAATCTTTAAGAAAAGAAATGCCTCATCACCAACATTCTTAGTGGTCAGAAGTTATTTGTCAGGGTCTGTGAAGAGTTTGGGATTTTACTCATTGTGCAAACTAACAAACTCTTGTTACTATTTCATGAAGACTGCCAAAAACCATGAGACTCCTGGGGTTAGAGACTATTTCTCAAGGCAAAAGCAGTAACCGGAGTGTCAATACAATGTCCACAAGGTTCCCCATACTTCCCAACTCCCACGGGCAATATAGGTGGCTAGAAGGATTAAGTGGGTTGTGTTACAGGAGAGGACTGTTGAGCTGGGAGATTTCTCACGTTTATAGTCAGTGGCAAGTAGGCCAACTCATTATCTCCGCAAACACAACCCTCAAAAATGGTCTGGATGAAGAGCAGTCATGGCTATGCATTCTTGGCATGACCTGCAAGGGCATGGACAGGCAGGGTCATGACCGATTGCCTAGCCCATAAAATTGTATTGAAAAACACAGATAGCATTATCTGAGTCCAAAAATAATTCAGAAGAGTTGATCTGTCAATATAAAATCATTTTAGGAATACCTTCACCAAATTATTGAGCTGTTTTCTTTTTTATGATTGGCAGATACACATTTCTCCAATTATGAGAGACAGAGGCATACTCTATGGTAATGTAATTCTTTGAAAATAAAGCTGTAAAACAGTATGAAAATTAATACATTATTAATTTTATATTAACTATCACTCACCTAATGCCTATATAAGGAAAGGCTATCCACTTCCATATACATCTTGTACACGATATTCTACACGGTGAATACTTAACATAGTTCTCACTGTACAGTTATTAGATTTTCACTTGAAGACACACACATACACAACAGATAAATTTCTTAACTGTACAGCATGATGATTATATGCTCTTCACTAAGTGGAAATGGAGTATCATAAAGGTCTTCATCCTCATTGTCTTCATGTTGAGTAGGCTGAGGAGGAGGAAGAGGAGGGGCCGGTCTTGCACAGAGACACAGGGATGGCAGAAGCAAAGAGGTGGAGGAGGTGGAGGGGAGGCAGGCACATTCTGTGTAACTTTATTGAAATACATCATAATTTCTGTCTTCTTGCTCTTTCATTTTTCTAAAAATATTCTATGTGGTACCAATTTTTCTTCCACAATTTGCTTTAGTTTCAGTGCCCATATCATAGAAGGTCCATGTCATAAAGAAATCAAAAGCAGTCTCGAATAACCAGAACCCTTCTGCCTGATTGTCTAATGTCAGTTAGACATTTTGTCTGGCACTGCTTCTTCTGTCTTCATCATCTGCCATTTGTTTGGAAGTAATCATCTCTATCAAGGTGTTTTCTGTTAATTCCTTTGGTGGGATAGCTACTAGCTCTTGAATTTCTCCAGGATTCGTATCTTGAAAACTTTCAACGCCCACCCCCACCTTTTTTGCCATATCCAATCTCTTTCATATTTTCTTGATTTTGTCTTAAATCCTGTGAAGTCAGGCACAACATCTGGAAGTTTTCTCCAGCAGGAATTTATTGTTTCAGGCTTGATGGCTTACAACGCTTTTTCTATAACAGCAATAACATCTTCAATTGTGTGATCCTCAGACTTTCATGATGTTCTCTCTATCGGGGTTCTCTTCCATAGCATTGACAGTTCTTTCCATAGAATACCATGTGTAATAAGCCTTAGGGGTCCTTATGACCCCCTGACCTAGAGACTGAATTAGAGATGTTGTGTTTAGGGACAAGTAGACCACTTCAATGCCTTCTGCGTCGAACTCACAAAGTTCTGGGTTGCCAGGGACATTGTACAGTATCAAAAGAACTTTATTTATTTATTTAAAAGATTTTATTTTTTTTTTAAGATTTTATTTATTTATTTGACAGAGACAGAGACAGCGAGAGCAGGAACACAAGCAGGGGGAGTGGGAGAGGGAGAAGCAGGCTTCCTGCTGAGCCGGGAGCCCGATGTGGGACTCGATCCCAGGACCCTGGGATCATGACCTGAGCCGAAGGCAGTCACTTAACCAACTGAGCCACCCAGGCGCCCCTAAAAGATTTTATTTATTCATTTGAGAGAGAGAGAGACAGAGAGCACAAGCAAGGGGAGAGGCAGAGGGAGAAGCTGATGCCCCGCTGAGCCAGGAGCCCGACATGGGGCCCGATCCCAGGACCTGGAGATCATGACCTGAGCTGAAGGCAGACACTTAACCATCTGAGCCACCCAGACGCCCCTCAAAAGAACTTTAAAAGGCAGTCCCGGGGACGCCTGGGTGGCTCAGTCATTAAGCGTCTGCCTTCAGCTCAGGTCGTAATCCCAGGGTCCTGGGATCGAGTCCCACATTGGGCTCCCAGCTCGGCAGGAAGCCTGCTTCTCCCTCTCCCACTCCCCCTGCTTGTGTTCCTGCTCTCGCTATCTCTCTATCAAATAAATAAATAAAATCTTAAAAAAAAAAAAAAAAGGCAGTCCCTTATAGCAAAGTACTTCCTGACATCAGGGACGAAGCATCAATGGAACCAATCTAGGAAAAGCGTTCTTGTTTTCCAAACTTTCTTGTTGTACAATAAAATACTGGCAGTTAGTGTTTATCTTTTCCCTTCCAGGCTCAGGGATTAGCAATTTTATAGATAAGGGCAGTCTGATCATAAACCTGATTGCATTTGCACAAAACAGTGAATTTAACTTATCCTTTCCTATCTTAATCCTGGTGCTCTCTCCTCCCCCTTACTAATAAATGTCCTTTGTGGAATTTTTTCCAGAATAAAGAACTTTTGTCTGCTTTAAATGCCTTTTAGGCAGATACCCTTTCTCCTCGTTGATTTTAATATAATCTGGGAACTTTTCAGCTTCCTCTTGGTTGGCAGAAGCTGCTTCTATTATCTTTTAAGTTTTATTTTTACTTTAGCGATCTCTACACCCGTGGGGCTTGAACTCATGATCTCATGCTCTTCCAACTGAGCCAGCTAGGCACCCTTATCTTGGTATTTTTTAAGCCAAATCACTTTCTAAAATTATCAAACCATCTTTTGCCGGCATTAAATTCTCCAGCGTTAGATCCTTCGCCTTCCTTTTGCTCTAAGTTATCATTTAATGACTTCACTTTTTCTTGAATCATTTTAGTCTACAGGTATGTCTTTTTTTTTTTTAAGATTTTCATTCGAGAGTGAGCAAGCCAATGAGCAGGGGGAGGGGCGAAGGGAGAGGGAGAAGCTGACTCTCCCCTGAGCAGGGAGCCCAACGCAGGACTTCATCCCAGAATCCCGAGATTACAACCAGAGCCGAAGGCAGATGTGTAACCAACTGAGCCACCCAGGCGCCCCTAGTTATGCCTTTCTTATGGCAATCCTGCATGCACATAAAAGCTGCATCTTCAATACAAGATAAAAATGTATTTTGCAAAAAGTGCAAGGTTATCGTGCCTGCTGGTGTAGCTGCAGTGTTTGCTTTGTGACTTTTTTTTTACAATGGTCTTTACACTGGATTATCTTGAAATGGTGGGTAACCACAGTTGCAGACCTCATGCTATGATACATACCAAGCAATTCAACTTTTTCTTGTAATATGAATTTGCTTCTTGAGCATTCTTTCAGCATCACTAGTGGCACTTTGTATTGGTCCCCTAGTGTTATTCAAAGTTTATGGGATAGCACTAAATATGATAAGAAATGCAGAAGAACCATGAGAGAGCTCTTTTTACTGCATTATGCAATTTACTGGAGACACAATTGCTTGCATGATTAGCATCACTTGGCATTCTAAGCAGATACTCCCAACATTTGAGCTGCAATAGAAACAGGTGAGCTACTAAATTATTACATGTACTGCAGTTAATTTTAGGCAATTTAATACTGCATTTTTTTGTTTACATCTGGACTACAAATGGTGTCATGTACGATCTGTAAGTATGTCACTAAGTTTTGATAAATTTTAACTTTTTTTTTTAGTGATCTCTACACCCAATGTGGGACTCAAACTCACGACCCTGAGATCAAGAATCACACGGTCTTTCAACTGAGCTAGCCAGGCACCCCTCTTATTTTATGGCTTTTTAAATACTATTTTAAAGGAGTATTTTAACATTTTTGATTGTTGCTAAAAAATTAGAAATGCAATTGATTTTGTAGGTTGACCTTGCATCCTGTGATCTTGCTAAACTAACATTAGTTCTAGCAATTTTTCCTACTTAGTGCTATTTTCTTATATTCTATAGGAGTTTCTGCATAGGTAATTGCCCATGGATAAGCTCACGTTTACTTCTGCTTTTCTAATTTGTATGTCTTAAATTTCTTTTGTTTGCCAAATCACAATGATCAGAACCTCCAATACAATTTTGAAAAGAAACATCCATATTTTGTTTCCAACTTTAAGGAGAAAGTGTTTAGTCTTCTATCATTAGATGTGATTTTAGCTGTACATTTTTCATAAATGTCTTTTATCAGGCTGAGGAAGTTCCCTTCTACTTTTTATTTGCTGAGAATTGGATTATGATGTGCTTTGGTGTGACTTTGTATCTGTCCTGCTCTGGGCTCATTATGTTTCTTGGATCTATGGGTTTATAGTTTTCATTACAGCACAAGGAAGTGAGTGGTAAGCAAGGAAGGGTGACAGATATAGTGGACTGATGTGAAATGCAGTGTGCCTAGCATTCAATTCTTTAAGCACTTTTTCCAGTTCTGTATGGTTTGGGTGATGATCCTATACCACCATACCCCAAGACTGAGTTCATGATTCAAGCTGAGTTAATCAGAACCCTTCTTAGGACTTCTCTTGTTGACTATACCTTTGGGTTAGAGTGAACAGATAAAGTAACTTGACACTGCCTTGACATTGCATTCTCTCAGGACGTATGGAGCAAACTGTCTGCAGACACAGAGAATAAACATGAAAAGAAGAGCCAAAATGACCTAAGAAAGCCCTGAAGATATCCAGGCTCTGGGACTAGCCATGTGGAAGTAGCTCCATGTTAGACTTCTTAGTTTTGAAGGCTAATAATAAATTCTTCTTTTGCTTAAACTAACTTAGTCAAATTTTTATTTTTGTCAACTGCAATAAAGTCCTAATGCCAACCAGGAATTTGGAATTTCTATTGAGGGAAAAGGTGGGGGTGTAATATATTTAGGTGTACATTTTAAAAAGACCACTTTGACCTTAGTGTGGAAAAGGAACAAAGAAAGGGTCAAATGAGAGGCAGGAAGACCACTATGACATTACTGCAGGCATCTAAGTGAAGTAATCTCATTAAACTCTAAAAACCCAAAATAGTAAAATAATTGAGCAGATAATGGTGGATATTAAGAAAACAGTCTTGCTTAGAAATTGGTGACTGATTGTATTTGGAACGAGAGGGAAGAATTTAAAAATACCCGTATTTTGGAGTTGAGATTTCATTTTTTTTTTTTTAACAAATCCATTTAAAAATATGGAACGCTTCACGAATTCAGATAATAAAGACTTAAGTAGAAAGTAGAGGAGGAGGGGGGCACCTGGCTGGTTCAGTTGGTAGAGCATGCAACTCTTGATCTCAGGGTCATGAGTTCAAGCCCCATGTTATGTGTAAAGCTTACTTAAAAAAAAAAAAGGAAAGAAAAGAAAATAGAGGAGGAGGAGGAGTGGGCAGATTTCAGGGAGATAGGAATGAACGCAGATCTGGTCACATTTTGACTGAGGAGCTTTGGAGGTCATCTAAGTGAAAATGTTCATTACACAGGCAGAAACTCAGGTGTGGGCTGGAGATATAATACTCCTAACTCCTGCATGGTAAATTGATTAATCTTTTTTTTTTTTTTTTTTTGAGAGAGAATGAGAGAGAGAGAGTATGAGAGGGGGGAGGGTCAGAGGGAGAAGCAGATTCCCCGCTGAGCAGGGAGCCCAATGCGGGACTCGATCCCAGAACTCCAGGATCAGGACCTGAGCCAAAGGCAGTTGCCCGACCAACTGAGCCACCCAGGCGCCCTAAATTGATTAATCTTAAAAAGAGTTCGTCTTCCTGACAGGAGCTTCCTAAATGCAAAAAGCATAACCAAGAGTTTTAAAACAAAATTTTAATTTAAAACGTCATGATGTAGTTTAGAAATGTTTATTTGCAATGAAAAAAAGTAAAAATAATAGTATTGTTAAATATTTGAAGTGTAGAACAAAATTGAATAAAAATAGATTATTTTTAATAATATGATTATTATATTATTATTATAGCAGAGAAGTGTTCTTATAAGTTTTTGGATTTAAGAGTCTTATCATTTAGGGGCACCTGAGCGGCTCAGTAGGATGAATGCCTGCTGGATCAAGTCCCGAGTTGGGCTCTCTGCTCAGTGGGGAGTCTGCTTCTTCCTCTGACCCTCCCCCATCTCGTGCCCTCTCTCAAATAAATAAAATCTTTAAAAGAAAAAGTCTTATCATTTAGCTTTAGTCTTCTTATGAGGAAATTTTTCTTTTTTAAAGATTTTATTTATTTGACAGAGAGAAAGCCAGGGAGGGAACACAAGCAGGGGGAGTGGGAGAGGGAGAAGCAGACTCCTTGAGCAGAGAGCCTGATGCGGGGCTCGATCCCAGGACCCTGGGACCACGACCTGAGCCGAAGGCGGATACTTAACGACTGAGCCACCCAGGCGCCCCAAGAAATTTTTTTTTTAAGATTTTATTTATTTATTTATTTGAGAGAGAGTGAGAGAACACAAGTAGGGGGGAGTGGCAGAGGGAGAGGGAGAAGCAGGCTCCTTGCTGAGGGGCTCAATCCCAGGACTCTGGGATCATGACCTGAGCCGAAGGCAGGTGCTTCATTGACTGAGCCACCTAGGTGTCCTAAAAAATTTGTTTCTTAGGAAAATGAAAGTTTGAAGAGTTTAAATGATTCACTAGAAGACTAAAAAATATTCTGGAAAAAAAAAGCTTTATTAAGAGAATTTAAATGAAGAAACTGATAGAAAATGAAAGAAAATTATGTGCCCTTTCAAGACCTTTACATTCAATATTCCAGTTCTTCATTTTCTTGATACAACTGTATCACTATCATAATTTTTCCTCTCATGAGTAAGAGGAAAAAAGAGGTGGGAAGTATCCTGAGGAAGAGAATGAGCAATCTGTGAATCCTGAGATTGAAATTAACTATATATAACATAAATGTGGAGGAAATGCAAGTGATTAGCAGAGAAGTGTTCAATGAAAAAAGTCACTAGTAAGTCACATATGTTATAACTAAAGAAATGTTGAACATACATCACATGCATTTCAGGGTCAATATCCCATACCTTGCACAGTTACTCAAAATAGATTTTTCTCTTCTTTCCTGACCATTTTGCCAAATGAAAATGATCTACCTAAAAAAATTTGTCACAATCAAGATCTTCAGTGACTCGTCATTGCCTACGATGAATGCACTGTTTCATAAATAATGTTCAACTTATTATTCGTTGCCTGTATATGTTTAATAGTCACTATAAAGAAATAATGTGTTGAATAAACAAGTACAAGATATATTAATACAGTGGATAAATGTGCTAGAACAATGCTACTCCAAGCTTGATCCACTGACCACCAGTATCAGCATCACATTAGAGGTGGAACATCTGTTTTAGCAGGTTATCCAGGTGATGCTTACAAATTACAAGTTTTAGAAACACTGTTCTAGAGAGCTAAAAAGGAGGGGACCTAAGTTCTCTTAGGGATCTCACCCTCCCAAGGGTATGGAAAACATCTGCTATGCAGCTGGAACTGTTAAACCCTCTCAAAAGTGCTCTGTGATAAAAGGAACAGGGTTCAGATGTCTGACTCCTAAGGACCATTTAGCCATGCTAGCTTACAGTCCTTTTAAAAGATGTAGCTTCAATATTGTGAGTTGAGTATATTTAACATATATATTAATATGCTTGTGTGTAAATGGGCTTAAAAATATATATATTTATAGCAGAATTGGAGTCACAGCTAAATAACATTTAAGCAAGACTTTCATTTTAAGTAGACGTAACAGAATTTTAAGTTTACAGATTAACAATGCATAACTTACATTCATTTTACATATTCAAAAAAACTGAACTTAAGGAACTGAAAGCTGAAAAATATGAGAGGTAGTGGTACCTAATGAGTGACATTTTGACAGTCTATTAAATATTATGTATTAGATTACAGGAAAAAGGGAGCTAAATTCTAAGAGAATAAATACAAAAAAGGTCAACCTATGATCTTGGGAAAAAACGGGAAGGAAAATTATTTTCAAAATGTACTATAAAAATTGTTAAACCTGCTTCAATGACAATAAGCAGAAGGTAATTACTCTTGATGGCATAACAGGTGAGAGGAAAGAAGTCCATGTCCTTGCTTTTTTGTTAGTCCTGGTCATTCCCACTCTATTCTCCTTCCTTGTTGTTGCCATGACTTGGTTTCGTTATTCCAATTTGTTGAAGACTAAAAACTACATTACTAACAATTTTACTTTATATATTGTGTCTTGGGTAAAACTCATTTGCTGTGGTTACTGACTGGGAGGAAAAAGAATCAAACAGGGAGCAAATTCCCAGATGAGGCTTCTATGCTGGTTTGGCGCACACACTTTGAGAACCACTGCTTTAATGCAGTCGGTAATCAGTCACAAGGACTGGTAGGTAGACACTAAATGCAAAACAGTATCTCCTTGTGTAGGTTTTTAGGACATAGAATATTAGTTACACGTTTGCCACCTGCTCAAAAAATAGCCAAGAATATCTTCAAGAATTACATTTGACAAAATTAGTAGGTAGAAGAAATTTCTTTCCAAAGATGAACCCAAACCTAAATGATTTTTTAAGAGACAGTGTTTATTTGCCTATATTAGGATTACTGTAGAATCCAGTGTTATGGGACTTGCTCAGCTAGCCTATTTAAGTTTTGATATCAATATCCTTGGACTAACTTGAAAATGAATAGTATAAATTCAAAATTTCTGCCTTCATTAAATTAAAAATAAGAATTTCTAAATGTTTTTATCTTTGTGTTAAGATAAGTAATCTTATTTCACTTGTTTTTTAAACCTGATTATTAAAAAACAAAATAGTAATAAAAAATAATTCATCTGGCAAATGTACTGTTTGTAGATATTAGCCACTTGTTAAAAACACATTTCTATTAAAATTGTTCTTAAATTCTTAGATTTAAAGCACCTGATATCTGGACCCAACTGAGCTTTTATTTTACAGATTAAAATGCATGGATGACAATACATTACAATAATTAATGAAGCCGTTCTAGTTTAGCCTGGAGAGATTTAAAATTTCCCGTGATGGCTTGTACTGCCACTGAAGAGCTCATAGACTGAAGCTCAACCAGATAACCACAAATGGCATCCAGGCACAGATTCGTAAATCTTCTCCTGTAAAGGAAAAGATACCTGATCAACTATTGATACATTTAGAAACATTTCCTCCTGTAAGACTTCTCTCCAACTTCTGCTAAACTTACTATAGTCCCAGAAAGAGCAAGGAGCATACGATTAAGTAAATGGTAAATAAATGAAAACAGACAAGAAATGCAGGGGGTAGGTGAATTACCACATGACCACCATATTCCTTTGGAAGATTATAATGGGAAGGAGGCAGTAAGGATGATTCCTTAAATTAATATTAAATTATTTACATTCTTTTGGTCTTTTCAAACAAATATACCTTCTAATGGTCAATAATCTCAAAGACATAACTGAATTGCCCTAGATCACTAATTCAATGCAGAAAGAGTTTAGAAGTAATTCAAAAATTACATCATTTACCTATAGAAAGGATTCAGGATGGGGGGTGAAAAATGGAAAAAACTCTAACCTTTCATACATGCTGATATCATTCAAATAGTTAATCTCCATATCTTCCCCCATTCTAACTTTATTGCTCAGATACTTATTAGAAAACATTTAAGCTTTTGCCATAACACAATACCTAATTCATAGTTACCTCTCACAATTTAAAACCTGGCTAGGATTCTCAACATATCTTGCCAACAGTACATGTATACAATCCAAAAGGTGCAGTGGCTTCTTCATTCTGTTCCAGAATGGATCCTATAAAGAAAATATAAGTCACGAGTTGTAAAGCAAACTGTGTCAACTGATTTTTCAACCATTTATGTTATTAGTTAAACCAGTTATCAGAGTCCCAGGCAAAATTTCCCAATATTAAAATAAGCATTTAACGCAGGAGCACTGTGACAATGGGTTTGCTGACGGTTCTCACTATTCTGTGAGGACACCTGCAGATTGAAAGTGAGGGGATAGAGAACCATAATCATGCAAATGGACATCAAAAAAAAAAAAAAAAAGAAAGAAAGAAGGAAAAAAGAAAGAAAGAAAGAAAGAAACGAAAGCTGGAATAGCCATACTTATATCAGACAAATTAGATTTTATTTATAAGATTTTTGTTATTATGTATTTATTTGTCAGAGCACAAGCAGGAAGAGCTGCAGGCAGAGGGAGAAGCAGGTAGGGAGCCCGATGGGGGATTCAATCCCAGAACCCTGGGCCAAAGGCGGGTGCTTCATTGACTGAACCACCCAGGCGCCCCCAGACAAAGTAGATTTTAAACCAAAGACTGTAATAAGACATGATGAAGGGCATTTTACCATAATAAAGATGTCTATCCAACAAGATCTAACAATTGTACATATTTATGTCCCTAACTTGGGAACAGCCAAATATATAAACCAATTAATAACAAACATAAAGAAACTCATTGATAATAATATAGTAACAGTAGGGGACTGTAACACCCCACTCACAGCAATGGACAGATCATCTACAGAAGATCAACAAGGAAAAAAGGCTTTGAATGACACCCTGGACCAAATGGACTTCACAGATATATTCAGAGCATTTTAACCTAAAACAGCAGAATACAGATTCTTTTCAAGTGCACATGAAGATTCTCCAGAATAGATCACATACTGGGTCACAAATCAGGCCTCAAAAAGTACAAAAAGACTGGGATCATACCATGCATTATTTTCAGACCACAATGCTATGTAACCTGAATTTGGAAAGACCACAAATACATGGAGGTTAAAGAACATCCTACTAGGGGCGCCTGGGTGCTCATTCAGTTAAGTGTTTGCCTTTGGCTTAGGTCATGATCCTGGAGTCCTGGGATAGAGCCCTGCATCAGGGAGGCTCCCTGCTAAGTGGGAAGCCTGCTTCTCCATCTCCCTCTGCCCCTCTCCCTACCTTGCGTGCACGCTCTCTCTCCTCTCTCTCAAATAAAGAAATAAAATCTTAAAAAAAAAAAAAAAGAATATCCTACTAAAGAATGAACCGATAAGCCAGGAAATTAAAGGAAAAAAAAAATACATGAAGGCAACTGAAAATAAAAACATGATGGTCCAAAACCTTTGGGATGCAGCAAAAGCAGTCATAAGAGGGAAATACATAGCAGTACAGGCCTACCTCAAGAAGCAAGAAAAGTCTCAAATACACAACCTAACCTTACACCTAAAGGAGCTAGAAAAGGAACAGCAAATGAAGCCTAAGCCAGCAGAAGAAGGGTAATAATAAAGCTAGGAGCAGAAATAAATGACATAGAAAACAAAACTAGACCAGATCAATGAAACTAGGAGCTAGTTCTTTGAAAGAATTAAGAAAATTGATAAACCCCTAGCGAGACTTACCAAAAAGAAAACAGAAAGGACCCAAATAAATAAAATTACGAATGAAAGAGATCACAACCAACACTGCAGAAATACAATTATAAGAGAATATTAGGAGCAATTATATGCCAATAAATTAGGCAATCTGGAAGAAATGAATGCATTCCTAAAAACATATAAACTACCAAAACTGAAACAGGAAGAAATAGAAAATCTGAATAGACCCATAATCAGTAAAGAAATTGAATCAGTAATCAAAAATCTCTCGGGCGCCTGGGTGGCTCAGTTGGTTAAGCGACTGCCTTCGGCTCAGGTCATGATCCCGGAGTCCCTGGATCGAGTCCCACATCGGGCTCCCTGCTCGGCAGGGAGTCTGCTTCTCCCTCTGACCCTCCCCCCTATCATGTGCTCTCTCTCATTCTCTCTCACACAAATAAATAAATAAAATCTTTAAAAAAAAACCAAATCTCTCAACAAACAAGAGTCCAGGGATGGATGGCTTCCCAGGGGAATTCTTCCAAACATTTAAAAAAGAATACCTATTCTTCTGAAACTGTTCCAAAAAACAGAAATGAAAGGAAAACTTCCAAACTCATTCTAGGAGGCAAGCATTACCTTGATTCCAAAAATCAGACAAAGACCCCACTAAAAAGGAGAATTACAGGGGGCTCCTGGATGGCTCAGTCAGTGGAGCATTGGACTCTTGATTTCTGCTCAGGTCATGATCTCAGGGTCGTGAGACTGAGCCCCGCAGTGGGCTCCATGCTCAGCGCAGAGTCTGTTTTTCCCTCTCCCTCCCCCTCTGCCCCTCACCCTGCTCGCGCACTCTCTCTAAAATAATAAATAAAATTTTTAAAAAAGGAGAATTATAGACCAATATCCCTGATAAACATGGATGCAAAAATTCTCAACAAGGGGCTCCTGGGTGGCTCAATTAAGCAGCCAACTCTTGATTTTGATTCAGGTCATGATCTTACGGTCCTGGGATCAAGCCCTGCATTGGGCTCAGTGCTCAGCAGGGAGTCAGACTGAGGATTCTCTCTCTCCCTTAGCCCCTTCCCCTGCGCATGCTCTCCCTCTCTCAAATAAATAAATAAATAAATCTTAAAAAAACAATTCTCAGCAAGATACTAGCTAATCGGATCCAACATTACATTAAAAGGATTATTCACCACAACCAAGTGGGATTTATTCCTGGGCTGCAGGGGTGGTTCAATACCCACATATCAAGCAATGTGATAGACCACATTAGTAAAAGAAAGGATAAGAACCATATGATGCTCTCAATAGGCGCAGAAATAGCATCTGACAAAATACAGCATCCTTTCTTGATAAAAACCTTCAAGAAAGTAGGGATAGAAGGAACATACCTCAACATCATAAAGACCATATACAAAAGACCGACAGGTAATATCATCCTTAATGGGGAAAAAAACATAGCTTTTCCGCTATGGTCAGGAACAAGACAGGGATGTCCACTCTCACCAATGTTGTTCAACACAGAACTGGAAGTCCTAGCCTCAATAATCAGACAACAAAAATAAATAAAAGGCATCCAAATTGGCAAGAAGTCAAACTTTCACTATTCACAGACGACATGATACTCTATGTAGAAAACCCAAAAGACTCCCCCCAAAATTGCTAGAACTGATACAGGAATTCAGCAAAATTGGATATAAAATCAATGCACAGAAGTCTGTTGCATTTCTATACAGCAATAATGAAACAGGAGAAAGAGAAATCAAGGAATCGATCCCATTTACAACTGCACCAAAAACCATAAGCTATCTAGGAACAAACCTAACCAAAGAGGTAAAAGATCTGTACTAAGACTATAGAACACTTATAAAAGAAATTGAAGATGAAACAAAGAAATGGAAAAACGTTCCATGCTCACGGAGTGGAAGAACAAATATTGTTAAAATGTCTGTATTACCCAAGCGATCTACATATTTATGCAATCCCTATCAAAATAACACCAGCAATTTTCACAGAGCTAGAACAAACAACCCTAAAATTTGTATGGAACTAGAAAAGACCCCAGATAGCCGAAGTAATGTTGAAAAAAAGAAAACCAAAGCTGGAGACATCACAATTCTGAACTTTAAGCTGTATTACAAAGCTGTAATCAAGACAATATGGTACTGGCACAAAAACAGACACACAGATCAATGGAACAGAACAGAATGCCCAGAAATGGACCCACAACTATATGGTCAACTAATCTTCAACAAAACAGGAAAAAATATCCAATGGAAAAAAAGTCTCTTCAACAAATGGTGTTGGGAAAATTGGATAGCTACATGCAGAAGAATGAAACTGGACCACTTTTTTACACCATACAAAAAAATAAATTCAAGGAACTTCCTGAAGATCTTCTGCGTGCAGATGGCATCACCCAGAGCATGAGCTGCTTCACGAGGGTACTGAAGACAATGGCCAAGAACAAACTAAGAGGGCAGAAATCCAGGAATGTATTTCATACAGCCAGCCAAAAAAACTTTAAGTCTAAAAACAAAGCAAAACCAGTTACCACTAATCTTTTCTTTAAAAGATTTTATTTATTTGAGAAAGTGAGAATGAGAGAGAGAGAGAGAGAGAGAGAGAGAGCACATGAGAGGGAGGAGGGTGAGAGGGAGAAGCAGACTCCCCGCTGAGCAGGGAGCCCGATGCAGGACTCGATCCCGGGACTCCAGGATCATGACCTGAGCTGAAGGCAGTCGCCTAACCAACTGAGCCACCCAGGCGCCCTACCACTAATTTTAAGAAGATAAACATTGTTTATGTGCTGCCGAAGCGAGCACTGAAGATAAACATTGTGAATGATGAAAAAATTAAGAGTGAATAAAGCTTTTGTAGATATACAAAAGGAACTTGCCCATTTCTCAAAAGGCCTTTCCTTTGAACCCTTGCAGAAACAGCTGATTCCTCAGCAGTGTCATGAAAATGAACCAGTTAATGTTGATGAAGCGACAAGATTAATGGCTCAGTTGTAATACACTGGAGATACATCAAATACCCCCAAAAGACCAATAAATTAAATGTTTTATACAGTTAAATAAATAATTAAAAAAAAATCAAAATGGACGAAAGACCGAAATGTGAGAGAGGAATCCATCAAAATCCCAGAGGAGAACACAGGCAGTAATCTCTTTGACCTTGGCCACAGCAACTTCTTACTAGACATGTCTCCAGAAGCAAGGGAAAGAAAAGCAAAAATGAACTATAGGGATTTCATTAAGATAAAGTTTCTGCACAGCAAAGGAAACAGTCAACAAAACGAAAAGGCAACCAATGGAGTGGGAGAAGATATTTGCAAAGGACATATCTGATATAGAGTTAGTATCCAAAATGTATAAAGAACTTATCAAAGTCAACACCCCAAAACAAATAATCCAGTTAAGAAATGGTCAGAAGACATACGAATGGCTAACAGACACATGAAAAAAGCTCAACATCACTCATCATCAGGGAAATACAAATCAAAACCACAATGAGATACCTCCTCACACCTGTCAAGAGGAAACACAGGTTCCTAAACAGGAAATTTGCAAGCTCTACAAAGTGGGTTATTTTTCCTAAATAACATCACAATGCAGTTTTTAATGATTTTCAAATATTAACCATGACCAGATAGTTTAGTAACCATATAATATTAAATGCTTATTTTATTGCACTTATTTTTTTTATTTTCTTCTTGTCAGCTGTGATACCCCTTTTACTTTAAACCTATATAGACTTAGTCTGACTAGACCAGCAAAGAATCTTAATTCTCATTCTGGCTATACCAATAACTAGCCATGTGACTTGAGTAGGTTATTCATTTAAAATCTCTGCCCTTGTCAGATGCTCATTTCCTATCATAGGTTCATTTTGAGGCTTAAATGAGATATACAAGTGCCTTGTAAAGCACTGCATAAATGTTTTGATGGTGTTACCATAAAAGACATGATATAGGTCAACAAGGTGTTATTTGGATCTTTTATCTTAGAATAAAAATTATAAAATATATAGTCTGATAAGGTTCAATAAGGTGAGAAAGATTTTTTTTTAACTGAGGTATAACTGAGACATAACATTGTATCATTTTCAGGTATACAACATATGATTTGTTATTTGTAAATATACAATAACAAATCAGTATTAGACATAATCACCATAGTAAGTCTAGTTACCACGCATCACCATCACAATTGCAAAGTTTTTTTCTTGTGGTGAGGAAGATCTTTGAGCACTGATATTTTAGATAAAGTTATAGGGAATAAATACACTATTATTTTGTTCTTGTAAAGCAAATGGTGATTCTTAATGTAATGGGCTTAGCCTATTACACAAAGAGTAAAGCAAATATGTTTACTAAGAAATATTTGATTTTTATCATGATATACAGCAAAGCAACTCATTATCAATTTTAAAAATCTAAAGTATGATAATTTCTTATATTCAAACAATGAAGCATATTTCTGATGTAATTTTATCAGATGATGAGACACTTATAAACATACAATCAAAATATTCTTTTAACTAAAAAAGGTTTGTTAACTTTAAATTATTTCATTTTATTTAATATTTTCCTTACCCGTGATTTGAACAAGTGATCATATACTTCCAGTAGTCTAGGTAATGGCACTCCAATCTCATTCATTGTCTGTATTACAAAACCTACATCCCAGTTCAAAGTACAAACTTGCTGCTCTAAAAACTGCACAATAAAATCTGGAGAGGGAAAAAGATCAGAAATTAGAATTGTTAACTCTTCCCGCCCCCCTCCCCCCCCACTTACTGAGATAAAATAGCCATACACTGTGTAACTTTAAGGTACAGAACATGATGATGTGATACATATATACATTGTGAAATGTTTACTCCGGTAAGGTTAGTTAACAGGTCCTTCACCTCACTTCATTACTCTATTGTTGGTACAGAATTATTAAGTCCCGGGGAGCCTGGGTGGCTCAGCTGGTTAAGCTGCTACCTTCAGCTCAGGTCATGATCTCACGGTCTTGGAATTGAGTGCTGCATGGGGCTCCCCACTCAGAGGCGAGTCTGCTTCTCCCTCTGCCCCTCCCCGCCCCGCTTGTGCACTCTCTCTCTCAAATAAATAAAATCTTTAAAAAAAGAAAACCAATTTTCAAAAAAAAAATTTTTATAAAAATAAGTGATATATCAGGATAGGCAAATATATAGAGATATAAAGTAGATTAGTGATTGCCTAGGGCTGGAAAGTGGGAAGGAATAGGGAGTGATTGCTAATAGGTACATGGTTTCTTTCTGTGGTGATGAAAATGGTCTAAATTTAATTGTGGTGACTGTTGCACAACTGTGAATGTGCGATATAATTTAAAGCTATTAGGAAAAAAACTACATTTTGGTGAGTTTGGAAAATACAGAAAGGTACATGAAATAGAGACCATTCATAATCCCACTATTGGAGAGGACCCACTGAATCCTCAGTTTAACAGCTTTTCAGAAAAGAAGGGTTACTGCATCCTGATTTTAGAAATATTAAATGTGTGGTTTTTTTTTTTAAGATTTTATTTATTTATTTGACAGAGAGAGAGATAGTGAGAGCAGGAACACAAGCAGGGGAGAGGGAGAGGGAGAAGCAGGCTTCCCGCGGAGCAGGGAGCCCGATGCGGGGCTTGATCCCAGGACCCTGGGATCATGACCTGAGCCAAAGGCAGACAGTTAACGACTGAGCCACCCAGGAGGCCCAATATTAAATGTGTTTTTAAGTGCCTCACCCCCTCAGATGTGTAAGTTATTTATTTTAATGGTTCTAATTTTAGCCCCATTCTCACTTTTTACTACCTGTCATATCGTAAGTAAGATCGTAATAGTAACAATCACATTCATATTTATGATCCTAGAAATCTACGACTGACCAATGTGCATATCCACAGGCAAGAAGAATCACTGAAAAGACAGCCAATGACTGAACCTGCAACTATCCCAGAATCTACCATACAAAACTTTTGTGCAGGTGATCAAATTTCTAAAAACTCTAAATTTGTTCTTCTTTGAAGCCCCCTGGGGCTTGTTTGCCATTGAAAGATGGACCAAAGAAGAAGAAAGGCCTCTTCTACCCTAAACTTTACTAGGCTCAAAAATTAAAAATCTAAGTCGAAGCAGAAATACCCTAAAAAAAAATTATGTATAATGTGGCCTTTTTATTATTAAAACTATTAAGCTTTAATTTTTTCTTTTTCTCATTAATGAAATAGCATGGCAGTTTTTTTTTTAAAGATTTATTTACTTGAGAGAGAGAATGAGAGAGAGAGAGAGAGAACGTGAGAGGGGGGAGGGTCAGAGGGAGAAGCAGACTCCCCTACGAGCAGGGAGCCCTGATGTGGAACTTGATCCCGGGACTCCAGGATCATGACCTGAGCCGAAGGCAGACGCTTAACCAACTGATCCACCCAGGCGCCCCAGAGTGGCAGTTTTAAATACTATACTTACAAGATTATAATGACTTTATTTCTTGCCATTTCCAGAAAATAAGTCATAAATCAGAGATGGTCCTATAAAAAAAGTCTCTATCCTCATTAAATAAACAATTTGTTATGTTGTGAGCATTTTCCTGGTTCTCAACATTTTTCAAAGATCCTGGGTGCTTAACATCCTACTTTACGGATATATTTATGTTGATTCTATTCTTTTATTTTTTATTTTTTTAAGTAGGCTATAAGCCCAGCATGGAGCCCAATGTGGGACTTAAACTCATGACCCTGAGATCAAGGCCTGAGCTGAGATCAAGAGTTGGATGCTTAACCAACTGAGCCACTCAGGCACCCTGATTCTATTGTTTTACAACTGAAGAAAACATTATACATCGGCAAATCTCTAATAATTAGAGTCATATACATAACAATTATAGTAATACAGCTGATTAAAGGGTTCAAAAAATTGCATTTTTAACACAATTATTTGCTTTTTTAAAAGATTTATTTGAGAGAGAGAGAGAGTGTGAGCAGGGGGAGGGTCATCACAGGGAGAGGGAGAATTCTAGAGCTGAGTACTTGGTCAGCGGGTAGCCCAATGCAAATCGGGGCTTGATCCCAGGACCCTTAGATCATGACGCCAAAATCAAGAGTCAGCCACACAACCAACTGAGCCACCTAGGTGCCCCAAATATTTGTTATTTTAAAGAAAAATATGTCCTCAATATAATTAGAGCAGAGGGGCGCCTGGGTGGCTCAGTTGTTAAGCGTCTGCCTTTGGCTAAGGTCATGATCCTGGGGTTCCAGGATTGAGCCCCGCATCGGGCTCCCTGCTCCGCAGAAAGCCTGCTTCTCCCTCTCCCACTCCCCCTGCTTGTGTTCCCTCTCTCGTTGTGTCTCTCTCTATCAAATAAATAAACTCTTAAAAAAAAAAAAAAATATATATATATATATATAATAAGAGCAGTTGAAGCAATCACAGATTGCCCATGCAGAAAAACACTAGCCATTTTTCTTTCCTCTTTAAACTTGTAGAGGGTTACCAACAATATAATCATTACCGTCTGTTAGCACTATTCCCCAGACAGATATATAAACTTACAAGGTCAAAGAAGGTTTCATACCTAACTATTTGTCAACAAATTCTGTTATCTTTGGAGGTCTTTCTGGAGAGGTAGAATTAAACAGCTGAGCTAAACAGCAACAAAGGAACAATTCCACCCTGAAGAACATTATCTTTCCATGTGAATGAAGAAAACCATCAAAAGAAAAAACACAACACCCATGATAGCACTTAAGGTTACTGCTTACCTAAAGGAAAGAAGCGAGGTGTGCCAGCATAAATTTTGCCAAGGAGCACAACCTTGAGACTAAGAGCATGCATTCTATCTGAGGAGCTCAACGCTACACTTTCATTCAATTCTGCAAGAAAAAGACATGCCATTAGAAACCCAAACTGTTTTTAATGTGCAATTGTTTAAATAGGCTATTTTATTCTATTTCAAGGTACAAAATAGCCTACAAATGATATTCTAACATAATGAGCAGATACTGTGTTTCTGTTAGTGTCTGAAATACTTTCCTCTTACCAGACACTGGTTATAGGATTCTGAGGAAAGTGTCTCAGAATCCCTTATTAAGAAGTACAACCAAAAATGACACATCCTTTTCTCAGTCCTCTCCAATATAAATTGAGGACATTCTCTAGAGGGCCACCCTCCACCACATCCAGGTACCCTCTACTTAGCCTCTACTTAGGTATATACAATTTTCATGAGCTCTAGATGTATGAAAGCCACTAGCAGTTTGCATTCCTCTACCAAGTCACTAAATAACGTATGCTAATATACCTGTAAGTGAGCACTTACCCTTCTCTATGATATCTTGCCAAAGTGTCTGCACCAATATAGGGTCTGAATAACCAGCACAATGAATTATTGCAAGTTTACACTCTGCAAGTTTAAATGGGTCAGCAAATTCCCCATAAAGCTGTCGGAGAAAATGCCAACATTATACATACAACCAGAGATCAAGAGTCAGAAATTAATAGTGATGCACTCCTTGAAAATTAAAAATGATCAAAGATTTTATCCAAAGTTCTTAAAATACGATGTAAAGATGTGATGACATGCAGCTGGTCATAACTCCAGATTAAGAATGGTGAAGGCTTGGTAAACACATTTAAATAGATTCCAACATGTGTGCCTCCACAGCCCCCCCCCGCCCCTCGGCTGGCAGGAAGATACTGCAATAACATGTCTTTTAAAATTAGCATTGTCTAAATCAGGGTTTAAAGAATCCTAGAAACATGGAAACACAAGTCTCAGGGTGCTTCATGGTACTTGGAGAAATGTCCAAGAGTTATTGAAAAAGGAACTGCTCTGAAGTACAGAGTGGGAGCGGCTTGGAGAGATAAGCAAAGATAAGTTACTTTTCCAAGACAATAAGCAAGGCCATAAAATAGATGGCAGGAGGTTTAAGGAAGCTTGATGTGAGGCTGAGAGATTCTTGAGAGAAAACAGCCCATAAAGAGCAGGTTAGCTCTTCCTAAGAGTCAGATACCACAGCAGTGATCTGTCAGCCCAGCAACATGCTCCCCAGGATGGCTTATCTTAATTTTGTGGAGATAGATTATCTCCACATTTTTTGCATTCTACTACAGAATGCAAAAAAAAAAAACAACCAAGGAATTTGTAGATATTAGGTGACTGCTACAGGAATTCACCTTGCTTTTTTATTACCTTAGTTATGTCCATTAGCTCAGAATCCAGCTGAGAAATTGCATCCTGTACAGAAGAATGATGGGAATACTGCCTTTGTAGTGTCTCTTGTATCTGAAGTTGGATCCTAGCAACCTAGTTTGGATTAAAAAAAAAAGCAAGTCTCAAGTTCTTGATGATAAATCAACAAGTACTTGAAGGAATGATTCCTAGTATCTGACTTTAAGTTGGTTAAAGTAAAAACAATGTATAAATAACAGCAATAGTGACTAGAGTTAATAATACTGTATTGCATATTTGAAAGTTGTTGAAGAAAATAGACTGTAAAAGTTCTTATCACAAGATTTTTGTAATTACGTATATGGTGATAAATGTTAATTAGACTTATTATGGTGATCATTTTGCAATATCTAAAAATACTGAATCATTACATTGTATACCTGAACTAATATAATGGTATGTGTCAATTATACTTCAATTAAAAAAAAATGAACGAATGAAGATTTCTATCATAACAAACTGGCAAAACAAAACAAAACAAAAATAACAAACTGGCAGCTCTTCATCACAACATAAAAGATCTCACAGGAAGTTTACTATGGCAGAGCGCCCTTGCTACCACGCTAAACACCCATCTCTCCCACTACTGCAGCCAAACAATGGCTAGACCCTATTTTCCAACCTCCTCTGTAGGGAGATAGGGCCATTAAGACTAAGTTCTCTTCAAAGGAATGTAAGTGGAAGTCAAGTATGTCATTTCAGGGCTGAAGGTCTTTAAGAGAGTGAATGTGCTTATTACATGTGATTTTTTTCTCTTACTCCCTCTGACAGAAGAAAAAGGTAAGGCCATAGGGAATGGTAGAGCCAGAAAATAGAACTTGGGTATTAAAATCAATCAAGTGGAAGAAAGCCACTGGCTAATCAGGGACACCCACTCTGGATATTTGTGAATGAGAAATAAGCCTTTGTATTTGGACCATTATATACTTTTGGGTCTCTTAATTAGGGCAGGTTAGCCTACTCTACTTCACATACCTACTGATTAGCTTCCAGAATAAATGGTAAATGTGATATAATCTCCTTTGTGTTGGAATAGTTGGAAAAAAACTTTTGAAATGCCACAGAGAAAAAATTTAATTACAGCAATGTCCTGTGACCCAATGAAAGATTTATGTCTAAATATGAAAATAAATACATATAGGCAGAAGAGAGTAGAATTACTAATACTGACTGCTACTGACTTATGACTTACTAGAGGGAAGAAGGGAAAATGGAATAAATGCAGGCAAAGTTTAAGTATCTTTAGTGCTTACTTCCATTTTTTCTTCTAATTCATGAAGGAATTCACCATCCGCAGCTATCGATGAAATGGCAGTGGAACTTTTGGCACTAAGAATGGCTCGAGCAATGTACTCTAGTCGCTGCTGAAGTGAAATTTCTGTGCTGGGGGTGGGGGAGAACCTTATTTTTATTTATATGAATTCTTAAGGATCCAATATACAAATATATTAATTATGATGCACTATTTTGTATATACCAAATTAACATAAAAGGCCATTAGAAACTTGAAAAAACTATTAGAGGGGGGTGCCTGGGTGGCTCAGTCGTTAAGCATCTGCCTTCAGCTCAGGTCATGAGCCCAGGTCCTGGGATCGAGTCCCACATCGGGCTCCCTGCTCCGCGGGAAGCCTGCTTCTCCCTTTCCCACTCCCCCTGCTTGTGGCTTGTGTTCCTGCTCTTTGATTAAAAAAAAGAGAAAAAGAAAAAACTATATTAGAGGACTTCTAATAAAAGAGATCTACAGTTTAAGGCAACAAATAAAAAAATACTTAAGTTTACATCCAAAAAAGTAACTTACTATTTTAAAACTTTAATTCAGTATATTAAAACTTGGATTCTTCTAAACACTAAGGAAAATGTTTTGTTTTGTTTTTTTTAAGATTTTATTTATTTATTTGACAGAGAAAAACACAGTGAGAGAGGGAACACAGCAGGGTGAGTGGGGGAGAGGGAGAAGCAGGCTTCCCACGGAGCAGGGAGCCCGATGCGGGGCTCGATCTCAGAACCCTGGGATCGTGACCTAAGCCGAAGGCAGACACTTAACAACTGACCCACCCAGGCGCTCCTCAATAAGATTCTTAACAGTCTTCAACATACACACTCAAAAATTTTTTGGTAATTTAAACCAATAATAGAGGAGAGGAAATTAGTCTAGAATTAGTAAAACATTTAAAATTATAAAGCCTTTGAGAAGTTTTTGTCCTTTTAATTAAGAATACTAATTAACTGCTTAGTAGGAAAGACTCTAAAAACATAAAGAAGAGATTTAGAAGACAGTTTGACTAGAGAGGGTCTTGGGTATTTAGTATCTCCCATACACTATTAAAAAAAAGAAAAAAAAAAACTGTAAACTTTAGGTAAATCCAAGTAAAAGCATAAAAACTCTACATACTATAACCTGAATAAGGTTTTATTTAATTTCTGAAATCTGGATGTATCTAGTTATAGGTCAGTTATCAATCATTATTCATAGTAGTAAGGGTATTATACCATACCTATGCATGTCAGCCAATTTGGACAGGACACGAGCAGCATTACTAAAGCTTCTGTTCTTTTCATAATACCTCCAGAGTAAATCCATGTAACGAACTTTGTTTTGATCAACTTTGGCCATTCGGACTAGATGTGGCTCCAGAAATGGAGAAGCAATCTGCAAATTATACAGTCACTCAGAAACATTTTCTGGACTAGGCATTTGCCCTTTATGTAGTAACTATTAACATTTTTAAGTCAACTACAGGTATGTCTTACTTCATGAATACACAAGCAAAATTATAATCCAACAACAGAGGGCAATTTTTTTTCATTATAAATGATTTTTCCCAGAGTTAACCAAAGAGTTGCTATGAAAAGTTGAATTAGGCTGATTAAACTAATCATAATCCAGTTACAAATTTTTTTTTTTAATTTTTATTTTTTTGAGACAGAGTGAGCATGGGGGGCGGGGAGAGAACCCCAAGCAGGCTTCATCTCACAACCCAAGGATCATAACCTGAGACGAAATCAAGAGTTGAACGCTTAACTGACCAAGCCACCCAGGCATCCCCAATTACAAATATTTCAATAAACTTTGAAAACACAGCTACTGATTCCTAGACTCGGAACTCAAAGACATCCTTGCCATTATCAAATGCCACACATTTATTTTACAGACTAAAGAATACTGAGACTTAGGATAGTAAAAAGACACGTATGAAGTCACATACTGAATTAATGGCAGAGGTAATGCCAAGTTTAGAACTCCTAATTCATAATCCAGTGATTTCCATCCCACAATATAAACAACCCAAATCAGCTTCACAATTACAAGAAAATTAGAGCAATAGTTTACTTCGCCCACCAGGAAAAGATATTACATTACTTGGCTTGACGCTAACACCTAATGGTAGGTTCAGGATAAGAAAATGAATTTCCTGGATCTATGTATTTTTTATTTTTATTTATTTTTAAAGATTTTATTTATTTGACAGAGAGAGAGAGAGCAAGAGACTGAGTGAGCACAAGCAGGGGGAGTGGCAGACAAGGGGAGAGGGAGAAGCAGGCTCCCTGCTGAGCAGGGAGCCCAATGCAGGGCTTGATCTCAGGACCCTGAGATCATGACCTGAGCCAAAAGCACATGCTTAACCGACTGAGCCACCCAGGTGCCCCTCCTTCAACTATGTATGTGCTACTTGAAAATACAAATTAACAATACCAGAATAAAAAAAAACTTTTTTTTACCTGTAATAACTTATCTGCAAGATCAGCTTGTATTAGCCAATTATAAAGGGCAATACTAAAGAGCTCATCTTTGGATCGTTGAGACAGTTTAAGCATTTGTTCAAACTAAAATAAAAAAATAGTAAGAATTAGCAGTTAAAGGCCCTCTTGCTGGACATCATAACCATCAGCCTTATAAAATCCTGAAATCAAGAATCTTTAAATGTTTATTTCTAAGATCTACTACCTTTCCCAAGAGGAGCTGCTACCACTACCACAAAGAACTTCTAAACAATGTATTTTCAGGATAAAAATATGCTATGTCCCTTACGTGATGTCCTGCTTCTTCATTACTCAGCATATTGGGATCAGATGACAATACTGGAGGCCCAGGTTTTTTGGGTACACTGGGAGACTGAGGAGCAGCCTTACTTTGATTTACCAATTCTTGAAGTGTATCTGTAATACACTTGTAACTGTTTAATCTGAAAAAGAATGGAAAAGAAGCAACTGCATTATTTAATTAGACAGCAACTGACTAATTTAAATATACAGAATAATTTGAAGACTATTTTGGGGAAGAGATATATGTACACACACACATATATTTGGTATTAAAATATAAATTGTATACTTTTTCTAGGTTTGAGAAACATGTGGTTAACCATAAAAGGGTGAAGTCATAAAAATTAACGTATTAATAAAAAACATGTTTTAGATAGGTTATATATTTCCTTTATGGACACACATTTTTTTTTCTTTAACAGTCACTACTAATTTGTGAACATTTAAAAATTGTAGCATAAAATAAAATAAAATACTAATCTTCATCCAGAACTAGAAATTAGGTGGGCGGGGGGAAATGGTTCTAAGTAAGTTATCTCATTTAAAATTGACATTAGTAAAGTGTCATAAAAGCCACAGAGGCAAGTTCAAAAACATTTATAAGTCCTTAAGAATTTCCACCAGATTATGGGGCACCTGGGTGGCTCAGATGGCTGAGTGTCTGCCTTCAGCTCAGGTCATGATCTCCAGGTCCTGGGATCGAGCCCCACATCAGGCTCCCAGCTCAGCGGGAAATCTGCTTCTCCCTCTCCCTCTGCCTCTCCCCCTGCTTGTGCTCTGTCTCTCTCTCTCAAATGAATAAATAAAATCTTTAAAAAAAAAATTTCCACCAGACTAAAACTTGAACCCTAAACTAAGAATTATAATCCTAATTTAGGCCCGTGATAAAAAGACATTTTTAAGTGAAAGCATAATTCAATTTTATAAGTGTTGTACTTAAGATATTATTTCCTAATACAATCAATGAAACTGTACACCAAGAAAAGCTGACAAGAAGCTAAGGTGATAAAACTTGCCTTTCTTGGAAAGCCTGCAGTCCCACGATGTCTTCTTCTGGTTCTCCATGTTTATAGAAATGAAGTCCAAGACCCTGAGGATCTTTTTTTTCTGCAGCAGTAAGAGAGAGCTCCACTACACCCTCATAAAAACGGACTAATGGGAAAGGAAAAGGAAAAAGAGATAAGGCTTATTAAGATGGATGCGTTATTCCTTAGCTGGTTTATAAAAATACTGATCAAGGTTTTTACATCTCTACTGTATGCTAGTCACCTTGATAACACTATCATATAAAATATGTTTGGGGAATCTACCAAAGAATAAGGTACCAACATGCCTAAAAGGCAGCTATTAAGTATATTTTCTTCAATGGAAAAAAATTTTCAAAGTTAGAATAATAAAAGGGATGGATTCAGTTCCTTGATGGAAAAAAAAATCTTAGAATTCAAAACAGTATCTGTGCTAACAGTTATTACTTTTACATTATGCTAGATTTGATTTAAAGTAATTTAAAAGCAGCAGACAGGTACTATTTTAAAAATTAGTCAAAAGAATTAAAAGCATCCAAAAAATAAATGTAACCCAGAATCTATCTAATACAGATAGTAGTTTAACTGGACAAGGACTAAAACTCCTGTTAAAAAGTTACACGTTTCAAGATATAAAAAGAGCATTATAGTTTTTGCAGAGGCTAGTGTAGTCATCAAATACTAAAACACAAGGCACGAGTTTCCCATGTCATATCACTTGGGAAAGTGAAGTTGAAGAGGGGTTTGCTTCTGGTAAGAGGCTCTTTATCAGTAGCTTGTTTTATTCAGTCGTTTTTCTCCTGAGTTAAGAAAAAGATATGAAAAACATTTTGTTTCTCACCTTGTCTATACTGAGCACAAACACTGGAAAGGTCCACTTGATTGCTGATTTTCTGATATTCCTTTAAGGATTCTCTTAACATTCTTTCCTTTTCAATCTTATTTTGAACTTGTCGGGAACGCTGGAGGAGTTCATTTGCCTAGAATCAGAGATGACAGGAACTTAAAAAGATGTAAAATCCAGCACATAGATGATGTTATCAATATAAGTCTTGGTCTATGTCTCAATTTACATCTGGTTTATTATCATAAAAAATAAAAACAACTCTACAAACTTACTTCTTCTTAATTTTAGGCAGAAAAATTTTTGACCAAAAAAATCCTAGCTATTTTTAATTCCTTTCACAAATATTTTAAGCAAGATAGCTTTGACTGGTAAACCTCTTGCCTAGTCAATACATTATTGGTCAGCAGGCAGTCCATGTGATACTGATTTTTTTAATTATTTTCAACCTGTAAGAAAGGATCAATAAAAACTGCCCAATTAACTCTAACTTATTATAGACTTAAAGTTTTAGTAATTTTTAATTTCTAAGGAGAAACAGATTTAACCATTGAAAAAACACGGTCTAAAAATACTATCAAGATTATGAAAAACTTAAACACACAAGGATTTTAAGAAATGATGTATTCCAACTCCTCTCATCATACAGATGAGGACTCTCGAGGCCATGAGAGGTTAGGAGACCTACTCAAGAGACGTCATATGTTAAGTAAAAGATGGTTTCTGATTCCAGTTCTATTGTGCTTTTTATACCATGAAACCCCCTTTACGAATACTGAAATAGCTGATAAAGCATCATACCTTAGAACAAATTGCATCATCAGTGCTATACAGAAGTGGGCAGATATCCTGTAAGTGTAAACTAATGCCATCAACAGCAGCATTATCTCTGATGTAGCAGTTGATAAGAGAAGCAATTAATGCCCCGGTCAGTTCCTTGTCCCTGATTACCAGATCTTTAAAGGTGGTGATTTTCAGCTGCTCTTGAAATTCCTAGGAATATAAGAAAAAATCCTTTTTTCTACCAAAAATATAGGAATATCCTATTTCTACCCGGAACAAAATTTCTTTAACAATTTAAAATAACCAAAAAATTCAAAAGGGAAAATATGCTAAACTATACAGACTAGCACATTTTTGCAAACTTTCATAGAATCATAGAAAATTGTTAAAGAACCCACGGTATGACCAGTCTAAATCTCTCAATTTACAAATGAGAAAAGTAAAATGTAGGCAGATCCAAAATTAGAGCCAGGTCTCCTGATTTTAGTCACAACCAGAAAGAATAATCACTTAGCTACATTAAAAAATCTGGGGCTTACAGGGCGCCTGGGTGGCTCAGTTGGTTAAGCATCTGACTCTTGATTTCAGCTCAGGTCCTACAAATGGACCTTGAGAGCTCGTTTGGAGGTTCTAGCAGAGACATACAGCTACTCGTATACTCTTCACCAAAGAATGGTCCGCCTCTATCAGGGAAGGTCATCCTCTTTGAGCACAAAGCTTTGGAAGGGATGCACATGGAGTGGTGAGGGAGAAAGGGGACAACTGCCTAGCCAGTCAGATCAGCCGAGTCAACCCTGGTAATCAATGGGCGTGACAGATTCACATTCACACCTTTCCTTAGAAATACATAGTAAACTATATAGGAGTGAAATGACACGGTATCTGGGATCATCTTTAAAGTAATTTGGTAAAGAAAAAGAGAATAGATTAATAAAAGATGATAAAATCTTGAAAATGCTGAATACAAGGGGCACCTGGGTGGCTCAGTCGTTAAGCATCTGCCTTCGGCTCAGGTCATGATCCCAGGGTTCTGGGATTGAGCCCCACATCGGGCTCCCTGCTCAGCGGGGAGCCTGCTTCTCCCTCTCCCACTCCCCCCTGCTTGTGTTCCCTCTCTCACTGTGTCTCTGTCAAATAAATAAATAAAATCTTAAAAATAAAAAAAAGAAAATGCTGAATACAAGCGTATATGGGGATTATAATATAGTATTTACTCTATTTTTGTATACATTTAGAAATGTTCATAATAATAAGTAGGAATACATTCCCCTCAGTGTCCTAACATTTAAATGAATGCAAATTGCCATTATACTTAAAAAGGATTCAAATGAGGAGAGCAAGAGAAATATGACCCATTCATTTCTCACAATGGTAAACATCTTTCTTTAAAAGAAGAATGTTTAAGTCACTGGACTCTTTGAAATTACATGCAAAAATTTTGTGGATGTATCTGTATGCATTCTTTGAGGGTGGGAAGAAAGAGTTTTGATCAAATTCCCAAAGGGATCTGAAACCCAAATAATGGTTACAATCTACTGTTTAAAAAAAATATTTTTGGTAAAGATTTCATTCATATACCACGAGAACACGGTAAAATTCTCACATATTGTAAAAACTTGTGGGTTTTTTTTTTAAAAAAGATTTATTTATTTATTTGAGAGAGAGAATGAGAGAGAGAGAGCAGGAGAGGGGGGAGGGTCAGAGGGAGAAGCAGACTCCCTGCCAAGCAGGGAGCCCGATGCGGGACTCGATCCTTGGACTCCAGGATCATGACCTGAGCCGAAGGCAGTCGCTTAACCAACTGAGCCACCCAGGTGCCCAAAACTTGTGGTTTTGACAAAGCAGATCCCTCAAGCATTCATGCTTTAGTGCAATTTTCCATTAAGAAGATTTCCATTAAGCAGATATTAACTTACTCATAACCTAAATGCTTCTCCCCAAAAGTCCCCTCCCAAACCCAAATATAAGATTAAAGCTTACTCAAAAGAAAACAAACTAAGCACAGCATTAACAGTATGATCTTAAGGGAAAAGAAATCCTACCTTCTGAAGTTCTCCTACAATGACAGTGAACTGATGTTCACAAAGAAGCTTCCATAAAGCCAGAGCCTGGTATGATTTTCGAACCAACTGCTGGATTGCCTGAAGTGAAACCTTTTCACTCAGTTGAGCCTCTAATTACAAAACACAACTAATGAAGTTTTATACAATGACATAGGTTGTTTTGTTTTAAATAAAACAACACTTTACTTTCAATAAGAACAACTATAGTTAAGGCTGAAATCCTTAATGGCCTCCTCTTTCCCCTCATCACAGCCAACCATGATCATGATTTGTTGAATTCATGCTTTTTATCCTGTCATTATGTGTATGTGCTTCTAAGCGTCTGTGTGTGTACACACAAACAACAAAAACACTGCTATTTTTAAACAATTTACACCACTTTTTCTACCCAGCTGTATTTTCACAGGCTATCTATATTAATAAGTATAAATCTAATGTATTTAAATTACTGGATGTTCCATCACATAAGTATACCACAATTAGGTCCATTTTCCACCTTAAGGACATTTATATTGTCTCCTATGCTTTGCTACTAAAACAACAATGCAATAAACATCCTTAAGAAAGGACTCCTGAAAAGCACTTTTTGCTAGGACTATGTTCCTCAAACCCTGGATTAAGATAAACTGGTGAAAAAAAATCAAAACAAAACAGGTGAGTAATGAAATCAATTCAGTCAGTCATGACAGCTTTTTTTTTTTTTCTTAAAAAGGAAACAGAATTGGGGTGCCTGGCTGGCTCAGTCAGTAAACCATGCAACTCTTGATCACAGGGTTTTAAGTTCAAGCCCCACACTGGGCATGGAGCCTACTTAAAAAAAAAAAAAAAAAAGAAATATTAGAGTATAAAACAGGTAGTTATTTCCTACAATTTTGTTTTGGTTGTGTATGTATGCTTTCAAACATCAGAGTCATAACGTAAAATGTATTCCTTACTATAAGGAAAAAAGTCCGATAAAGAGTGCTATACGATGGGAGGTGCCTGGGTGGCTCAGTTGTTGAGCGTCTGCTTTCAGCTCAGGTCATGATCTCAGGGTCCTGGGATTGAGCCCCGCATCGGGCTCCCTGCTCAGTGGGGAGTCTGCTTCTCCCTCTCCCACTCCCCCACTGCTTGTGTTCCCTTTCTCGCTATGTCTGTCAAATAAATAAAATCTTTACCAAAAAAAAAAAAAAAGACTGCTATACGATGTATCCATAGAAGTGAAGCTGCTGGCTTTCAATATATATGCATTCTCAGCTTTTACAGGATAGTATCAAACTCTCTCCAAAGTAGTTGTTTTCAGTGTACATGTGCCAGCAATTTGAACCCTCCCTTTTGTTTTAATCCTTACCAGTGCTTGGTATTGTCAGGCTTAAGACCTACTGAAGTACCAATAGCAGTAATGAAAAAATGTTTATAAAACAGAAATGTTTATAAAACAGAAAACTAGATCTAGCAGGAAGGGACAAGAGTAAATGGCTGAGTCTTAATTAGCAAAGATCTATCAGCCAGAAATGGCTCAAACAGAACACAAAAATTCTTTTTTCTTAAACAATTGTTTTTTAAAGGATTTTATTTATTTATTTGAGACTGAGAGATACAGAGAGAGAGAGCATGAGCAGGGGGAGAGGCAGAGGGAGAGGGAGAAGCAGAGTCCCCACTGAGCCAGAAGCCCGATGTGGGGCTCCATCCCAGGATGCTGGGATCATGACCTGAGCCGAAGGCCGATTCTTTTTTTGGGAGGGGGGTTCTTAACCATCTGAGCCACCCAGGCGCCCCTAGAACACAAAAATTCTTTAAAAAAATGGCAGGCAAAATTTAAGCAATGATTTATTATTCCAGATTACTTTGGAAAAATAGATGATTATAAGTTTTCCATTACCTTGCTCTTTCCACGACTGTTACTATTTATAATAGACAAACAAAAACAAAAACAACCAAAAATGTGATTCACATTTTTAACTCTATAAAAAGGTGTGTCACTAATCATTAGGAAGGAAAATACATCAAAAACCACAGTGATATGGTGATTAACATAACAATAAAAAATTAAAAAAAAAAACCATAGTGAATTACCGCTTTGTATCTACTAGGATGGATATTATAAAAAGAGAAAAATAACGAGTGAAGATGTGAAGAAATTGAAATACTTTATGCACTACTAGCAGATATGTAAAATGGTGCATAGAGAACGGTATGGCAGTCCCTCAAAAATTAAAAACAGAATACCATATGATCCAGCAATTCCATTTCAGGTATATAATAAAGGAACTGAAAGCAAGGACTCAAATTTATATTTGTACAATACATTCATAGCAGAATTATTTCTAATACCTCAAAGGTGGAAGCAACCCAAGTGTTCAAAAACCCAAGTGTTTTTTTTTTTTGCTTTCACGAAAATACACCCTAAAACCAGCATTCAGCGTTTGTGTTGTAGCGAGCCATTACACAGGCAGCATGCACCCTGCCAAACTCCTTTCCCAGAAACGATACACATCATCTCGGCATCAAGCCGCCACAACTTTGAAATGGGTCTATGGGCTTCTGTGCTTTATCTCTAAATGTGTCCCAAGGTGGGGCGCCTGGCTGGCTCAGTTGGAAGAGCATGTGACTCTTGATCTCAGGGTTGTGAGTTCAAGCCCCACAATGGGCATAGTGATTACTAAAAAAAAAGTAAATAAACTTAAAAAAAAAAAAAAGTGTCCTAAGGAACAGAAAAGCCTAAGAAAGGTTATTTTTGGGGGTCTGGGAATGCTCAAAAATTTATCCATATAAATTAATGGTAATTACTTTCTCACTTTATGCCATTTGGCTTATGAAAGGTTTCACAGGAACACTCAGATAGCAGGGGAAACCTGTGTAGACATACAATGGAATAATACTGTCTTAAAAAGAAAGGAAATTTGGACATATGCTACAACACGGATCAACTCTGAAGACATACTAGCTGAAATAAGCCAGTTGCAAAGCTGGTCACTGTATAATTCCACTTATATGAAGTATATAAGGTAGTCAAATTCAGAGACAAAAAAAACAAACAGAAAACTACTGACAGTTGTTAGGGGCTGGGATGGTAGGGAAAATGGGGAGCTTTGTTTCATGGGTACAGAGTTTCATAAGATGAAAAAAGTTCTGGAGATGGATAGTGGTGATGTTTGCACAACAAAGTGAATGTGGTTAAAATGGTAAATTTTATATTATGCCTATTTTACAATTTAAAAACTTACTTTAAAAAAAGGTATCATGTTTTCTTGTAAAGGAAAGGAAAAAACTTAATGGGCTGAAAGTTATGGGGCACCTGGGTGGCTCAGTTGTTAAACGTCTGCCTTCGGCTCAGGTCATGATCCCAGGGTCCTGGGATCGAGCCCCGCATCGGGCTCCCTGCTCAGTGGGAAGCCTGCTTCTCCCTCTCCTACTCCTCCTGCTTGTGTTCCCTCTCTCGCTGTCTCTCTCTGTCAAATAAATAAATAAAATCTTAAAAAAAAAAAAGGGGCTGAAAGTTATGGAAATACATGAGATCCATACAGTCCCACTTTTCTCAACCACACTGATGTTATTTTAATAAAAAATACTTGTGTTATCAAAAAACTAGATCTTACTGAGAGATGTCCACTGTTTTCTATTCAATCCACTGTTTTCTACTCGATGAATAAAACTCTTTATTGGGGTCATGTACAGTCAACTGATCAGAAGGAATAACTTACCATGAAACTTCCTCTGCAGTTCTTGTTGCATCTGCTGGGTATTTCCATTTTCAGGACGCATGAATCCTATCAGCCTCTGCTGCACTTTGGCTGTTGTACTGAAATAAATTCCAAAATGTGTATTTGTGTTTTCAACAGCTTTACTGAGATAGAATTCATATACCATACAATTCAACCATTCAGAGTACATAATTTGGTTTCTCAAAATATATTCATAGGGTTGTGCAACTATCACCACAATCTAATTTTAGAACATTTTCACCCACTCTCTATTAGCAGTCAATCCCCAACTCTCCCACCCCTACCCTAAGTAACTGCTGGTCTACTTTCTGTCTCTTTAAGTTTGCCTATTCTGAATATCTCATATAAATGAGCTGGGATACATTGTTAATATTCTTTTCCTCTGCAGAATAGTGAAATAAACACTGGCGAATCAATGATGATTTAAAACTGAAGCATTTTAATCTTG
The DNA here is from genome assembly GCF_011800145.1 of Mirounga leonina. Classification (NCBI taxonomy): domain Eukaryota; kingdom Metazoa; phylum Chordata; class Mammalia; order Carnivora; family Phocidae; genus Mirounga; species Mirounga leonina. The sequence goes on from NW_023270889.1 coordinate 2,862,179, forward strand.
TGGATGCTTAAAGTTTCAATTATTTGGTTATTGTGATGTCCATTTTATTCAGAAAGGCTGAATAAATGGTTGCTTCTTTCTCTTTATCTGCCAAATTTAAAAGTAATGAATTGGTTTCTAGAATCCTTCAATGATGAGCAGTATTTTGGTGTCAGGTTACATAACATCCACCTTTTCCGTGTGCAGTTTTATGAGTTTTTTTTTTTTTAAAGATTTTATTTATTTATTTGACAGAGACAGAGACAGCGAGAGCAGGAACACAAGCAGGGGGAGTGGGAGAGGGAGAAGCAGGCCTCCCGCCGAGCAGGGAGCCCGATGCGGGGCTCGATCCCAGGACCCTGGGATCATGACCTGAGCCAAAGGCAGTCGCTTCACCAACTGAGCCACCCAGGCGCCCCCAGTTTTATGAGTTTTGACAGATGCATGGTGTCATGTAACTACCACCACAATCAAGATACAGAACAGTTCCATTACGCCCCAAAATTCTCTTGTGCTGTCTCTTCTATCCAAATCCTCTTCCCACCCGCTAAGCCTGTCCACCACTGATCTCCTTTACCTCTATAGTTTTGTTTTGTTTTTTAAGATTTTATTTTTTGACAGAGAAAGAGACAGTGAGAGAGGGAACAGAAGCAGGGGGAGTGGGAGAGGGAGAAGCAGGCTTCCCACTGAGCAGGGAGCCTGATGCGGGGCTTGATCCCAGGACCCTGGGATCATGACCTGAGCTGAAGGCAGATGCTTAATGACTGGGCCACCCAGGCGCCCCTTTTGTTTAAGATTTTATTTATTTACTTGAGAGAGAGAGAGTGAGAGAGCACAAGGAGGGGGAGTGGTAGATGGAGAGGAAGAAGCAGGCTCCCCACTGAGCAGAGAGCCTGATGGAGAGCTCGATCCCAGGACCCCAAGAACACGACCCGAGCCCAAGGCAGACACTTAACCGACTGAGCCACCCAGGCACTCCTACCCCTATAGTTTTGCATTTTCCAATATGTCATACAAATCGATTCTGGCTTCCTTTCTATAGCATAATACATTTGAGAGTCATCCACGTTGTTGCATATATCAGCCCTCTGGAGAATGTCAGTCTTGTTTGTTTTAGCATGTAATCTATCTAGTGAAATCTGGTATTCACATTATAAATGCTAATTGTCACGAAAAAGGGAAAATAAAAAGAGCTCTCAGAATTAAAAATATAATGGCCAGAAAAAAATGTATCAGAGAAACTGAACAGATGCTATTTTTTTTTTTTTTTTAAGATTTTATTTGACAGAGAGAGACACAGCGAGAGAGGGAACACAAGCAGGGGGAGTGGGAGAAAGAGAAGCAGGCTTCCTGCTGAGCAGGGAGCCTGATGTGGGGCTTGATCCCAGTACCCTGGGATCATGACCTGAGCGGAAGGCAGATGTTTAACGACTGAGCCACCCAGGTGCCCCAGATGCTATTTTTTTTTTAATATTTTTATTTATTTGAGAGGGAGAGAGAGCACGCGAGCAAGCAAGAGCACAAAAGCAGGGAAAAGTAGAAGCAGACTTCCTGCTGAGCAGGGGACCCAATGCAGGCCTCGATCCCAGTATGCTGGGATCATGACCTGAGCCAAAGGCAGCCGCTCAACCAGACTGAGCCACCCAGGTGCCCCTGAACGGATGCTGTTTAAAATATAATTGGGACACCTGGGTGGCACAGTTGGTTAAGTGCCAGACTCTTGGTTTCAGCTCAGGCCATGATTTCAGGGTTGGGAGATTGAGCCCAGCATCAGTCTGGGCTAAGCATCCACAAGATTAAAATGCTTCAGATTTCGCTCACTGCGAAATCTGCTTAAGACTCTCCCTCTCCTTCTGCCTCCCCCAAAGTAAATAAATAAATCTTAAAAAAAAAAAAAAATTATATATATACACACACACAATAATTGGGAACAACAACTCTAGGAATTCTGTAATCTACCGAACCACCACAACAAAAGAAGGAAGAAAGAAAACTGTGGAAGAAAAGAGAAGAAACTGAGGCTAGATCCAGGAGAGTTAATAGGATTTTCCCAAGAAAAGGGAAATGATCAGATAGTACAATAAATAAAAAATAACAGAAGAAAATTCACCAAGGCTTAAGTCTAGTTCTAAATGCTCATTGAGAAAGTTTAGTTCTCAACACTCATTGAAAAAAGACATATTGAAGACATGGTGAAATTGCTAAATTTTCATAATAAAGACAAAAAGCATAAAAAAACTTCAAAGTTAACACAAGCCATTTACAGAGAAAAGAGAATCAGAAAGGCAATGTACTTTTCCTCTGCAATATTAAAGTTTAGGAAGAAAATGGAACAAAACTATAAATGAAAATCTGAGAGAAAATGGCTACGACCTTACAATCCCATACTCGTTAGGCAATAAAAAGGGGTGAAGTAGTTATTTATGCTGCAACGTGGACCTTGATCATGAACCTCAAAATAACGCTAAGCAAAAAAAAGCTAGATTCTAAAGACCATAAATTATATGATTCCATTAGCATGAAATGTCAAGAATAGGCAAATCTATAGATAGGATAGATTAATAAGTGTTTGAGGCTAAGGGGTGGAAATGACTGCAAATGGACAAAAGAACTGTCTTTGGGTTGAAGAAAATGTTCCCAAAATAGACTGTGATAATGGTTGCACAATTCTATATATTTACTAAAACTTGCAGAACCAAACATTTAAAATAAGTGAATCTTGCGGCATATAAATCACATCTTAAAAAGCTATTAACAAATACTCAGTGAGACTGTTGCAGGCATGAAGGGTAGGTTGAAATTAGAAAATGTTAATAAAGGAAAAAATATCTCTGGAAAATGTAGACATTTGACAAATTCTAATACTCACTTTATACGAAAATTCTTAAAACAGAAATGGATGAATACTTTCTTAGCATGATAAACTGTATCTATGTAGGCATGATCTTTATTTTTTAAAGATTTTACTTATTTATTTGACAGAGAGAGAGACAGTGAGAGAGGGAACACAAGCAGGGGGAGTGGGAGAGGGAGAAGCAGGCTTCCTGCGGAGCAGGGAGCCTGATGCGGGGCTTGATCCCAGGACCCTGGGACCATGACCTGAGCCAAAGGCAGACACTTAGCAAGTGAGCCACCCAGGCGCTCCAGCATGATCTTTAATAGAGAAACACTACAAGCTTTCCCACTAAAGTCAGGAATAAGACCCAGATGCCCAGTGTACCTCCACTACTATTTAACACTGTGTTAGAGATATTAGCCTATACAGACAGGAGAAAGCAACTAGAGCCAGAAAGAAAAGATAAAATTATCTCTATTTGCAGATGACAGGACTACATACATATTTGAAAAATCCAAAACACTCAATGAAAAAACTAACTAAAGAGAAATTAGTAAAGTAGCAGGGTATAAAATTAACAGACAACTGCAGTTATAACTGTAAAATTCAATAAACTGCTAAGAAACTATTAACAGAAGAAAAGAAAAAAAGAAAAAAGAAAAAAAATACCTTACAACTAAAATTCCAGCTAATTTCCAAGGAGGATACTGGGGGAGGGCAGGGGAAAAGGGAACGGTAATAGCTTCTGTCCAATTACTAATGCTGACAGAGATGTGTATTTTTCAGAATTTAAAACTAACTACTAGAGAAAGAAAATCATGTATAAAACTTCTAAATCTGTGTTTGGGGTAGGGAGAGGTCTGATCAATCCAGTAAAATAAGGGGATGGGGAAGGAAAGAAAAACAAAACACACAATAAAAAGCACAAATTCAGGACGGTGAAAATAAGATCAAACAAACTAATCCCAAACACGGGAAGAGGTTATATTGTCTTATTAAAAGACAGACTCTTAAACTGGGTTAACGGAAGAAGGGAGAAATCAATTTATACATTAAGATATACTTTAGAGTGTTCCAAAGGCTCAAAATAAAGAAAATTGGTTTAACTTTCTCAGGAGACAACTAAATACTACATATCAACATTTTAAAAAGTTCTTATACCCAATAATTCTACTTCTCAAGAAATTCATCTGAAGATTACTGAACAAGTACACCAACATGTATAAAGAGGAGTAATCACTGTACCTTCTTTATAACATGAAAAAACAGAAACACTGCAATTATTATATTAGTATATTATATTATATTAGTATATATAGAGTTACACCATTAAATGTCTGCATATAAATAATGGAAAAATATGCAGCCAATATAAAAATTATTTATTCTTGGGCGCCTGGGTGGCTCAGTCGTTAAGCATCTGCCTTCAGTTCAGGTCATGATCCCAGGGTCCTGGGATCGAGCCCCATATCGGGCTCCCTGCTCAGCAGGAAGCCTGCTTCTCCCCCTTCCGCTCCCCCTGCTTGTGATCCTGCTCTCGCTGTGTCTCTTTGTCAAATAAATAATAAAATCTTTAAAAAAAAATTATTTATTCCACTGATTTGGAATGTTGTAGAAGATATAGTGAACATATACAATGTTTCATAAAAGTGTGCCTATTTAGATTCTATTTGCAGTTTATTTAATTTTCTTTCTTTTTTTTTTTAAAGGAGAAGACCTAAGGTAAGAGCAGCAGGAGAAAGATACAATGTTGAACATGATGTCACAGAACAGTCTCTCTGTCCCACTGAGTGACAACTGCCCCTGGCATGGTTCCACGGCCAGGATGCAATCAAGAGTTTTCTTTCAGCACCAGCTACCAAATCCTGGCCCCAGTGTCAGGGGAGGACCTGTGAAAGTGCTACATTTACAGTTTTAAAGAAACACATATTTATATATTTCATATAGTTTATACTGTTATACTACAGATCATAAATTTTCTGGGCAGTAAAGTGAAATCTTTACAAAAAGCCCATATTATTTCTATAATAAAAAAAATTTTTTATCCTAAACATACGCCCACACAAAAACCTTTATAGGTATGTTCACATCAGCATTTTCATAGCAACCAAAAAGCTAACATAACCCAAATGAGCATCACCTGATGAACTGAAAAATGAAACAAAATACCGATACACGTTAAAACACGTGAACCTTGAAAATATGCTAAAAGAAGCCAGAAACAAAAGGCCACATTTCCATTTACATAAAAGATCCAGAATATGGCAGATCCACAGACACAGATAGATTAGTGGTTGTTAGGGACTGGAAAGGAAATGGGGAGTGCTATGGACTGTTTGTGTCCCACCATGTTCCAATGTTGAAGTCCCAATTCCCAGAGTGATGGTATTAGGAGATTGGGCCTTTGGGAGGTAATTAGGTTTAGATGGAGTGATGAGAGTGAAGCCCACACAATGCGATTAACAGCCTTACAAGAAGAGACCAGAGAGACTGTCACCTAGTTTTCTCTCTGCCATGTTAGGACACAGAAAGAAAGTAGCTGCCTGTAAACGACGAAGAGGGTCCTCACCAGAACTCAACCATACTGGCACCCTGATCTCAGACTTCCAGCCTCCTGAACTGTGAGAAATAAATGTTTGTTGTTTAAGCCATTCTATGGTATTATTTTTACTGTGGTGTGAACAGGGAGTGACTGCTAATGGGTAAAGGGTTTCTTTTTGGCATGATGAAAATGTTCTGGAATTAGATAGTGGTGGTAAAAGCATAACCTCATAAATATGCTAAAAACCACTGAACTAAATATTTAAAAGGATGAATTTTATAATGTGAATTATATCTCAGAGAGAAAAAGGAAAAAATAGGCAAATAAATCTTGTTTATTCTTACTTTGGATTTCCTAATGGTCCCCCTGCAAATTGGGAGTTTCTGTCTAGAAATTCTTGCAAACCTTTTAGTTCTTGTAGCACTGACTCCAACAGTTGGGAGGGAACACTACTTTCAATCTGTAAGAAAAAAAGTATTTTCAAAAGCTTTAAAACACTGAAAAAGTGTATATGTAAAAAACATACTCTTTATAACTGAATGTCAAGTTTTAATAACAGTAATTATTTATGCTTGTTGCAGAATAAAGGACTAGATAGCCACATCCCTCCTATCCTGCTTTGGTTTGTTTTAGGTATAATTTACAGACAGTAAAATAAACACATCTTAAGTGAATATCTTGATAGCTTTTTATATTTTAATTCAGTCACCACCCAGACCACAATACAGAATATTTCCAACACCCAAGAAGTTCCCTAATGCTCCTTTCTAGTCACTAGTCATTCCATCTCCCAGCAAACCACTTTTCTTATTTGTCACCATAGGTTAGCTTTGCCTGTTCTTGAACTTCATATAAATGGAATCATATACTATGTTAAATAAATATATTCTTCTTCTTAGAAATGTGAACTTTAAAATAGTATCAGAATCGAAAAAATATTTGGTATCTTTCAGATTTAAAAAGAAAAAAGCTTAAAATAAATTGTATTCATACTTCATGTTTAAAAAATTTTACTACCTGAATTTATGAATTTATGATAATACAAAGGTTTACAGAATTTATTCTTTTTTTTTTTTTAAGATTTTATTTATTGGGGCACCTGGGTGGCTCAGTTGGTTAAATGTCTGCCTTCTGCTCAGGTCCTGATCCCAGGGTCCTGGGATCGAGCTCCACGTCGGGCTCCCTGCTCATCGGGGAGCCTGCTTCTCCCTCCCCCTCTGCCTGCCACTCTGCCTACTTGTGCTCACTCTCTATTTGTCAAATAAATAAAATCTTAAAAAAAAACTATATTTAATTTATTTATTTGAGAGAGAGAGACAAGCAGGGGGGAGAGGGAGAAGCAGGCTCCCTGCTGAGCAGGGAGCCCGATGCAGGGCTCGATCCCAGGGCCCTGGGATCATGACCTGAGCCAAAGGCAGACCTTAACCGACTGAGCCACCCAGGCACTCCTACAGGATCTATTCTTAAAGTACTCTAGAAAGTATATTTATGCATGGAAATTAGTACTGGGTTCATGGAATTCGGGAGCATATAAGTGAAATATTAAATAGTAGCTTTGAGTAAATATTAAGGATTAGGACTTACTCTGTTTAACCCTCACAACAGGTTATTATTCTCACCTTATAGTGAGGTATCAGACTGAAATATTAAGAAAATGACTCATCATTTATATAAGTGATGGAGCTGGGACTTCACCCAGGGCAAGGAGTTTATTGGACACGTACACAAACACGTCCATAAAAGAATAATCAGCATCTTGTTTCTAACACCAAGAAATGTGAAACAATCTATTTATACAATTAATACCATAAAATGGTTACATACAGCAATGGAATACATTATACAACACACTTACTGCAGTGATTTCTCTGTTGCCACTCTTGAATACTCTCTCCACAACTAAACTCGCATCCCAGATATTTCTGAAATAAAAAAGTTTTAATAATTATGCTGTATAAACAAAAACAATTACAATATGTAGTAAATTCCTGTCTGTGTGTTTATCAAAGTACAGCAATGATTTAATACTTCACAAAGTTATCCAAAAGAATGGAAAACAAGAAAATTTCTAAACCTGATATACCTAAGTTATTTCACATCATGAAATACTGCTGAGAAAAAATCAAAAGACTCTGGGCAATGAATTGTAAACAAAGTTTATAATGCAAAAACAAATTTATAAAAGAGTATTGCACTGCTTCACATTTTAAGCAAATGATTCAAATGAAAGCATCCATCTCAAATAATTAACTGGATGATATGGTAGACTAATTGCAAAAATGGCTGTAATTCTTTGTCCCTCCTTATAGTTATCCTTTACACTATGACTTTGATGTGTCTCTCATAATGAGTTTATTTCCCATGTTTGAATGGATTCAATTTTTTTTTAAAGATTTTATTTATTTATTTGATAGAGAGAGACATAGCGAGAGAGGAAACACAAGCAGGGGGAGTGGGAGAGGGAGAAGCAGACTACCCTCTGAGCAGGGAGCCCGACGCGGGGCTCGATCCCAGGACCCTGGGATCATGACCTGAGGCGAAAGCAGACACTTAACGACTGAGCCACCCAGGTGCCCACCCCCTGGCTTTTTAAAAAGATTTTATTTGAATGAATTCTATTTTTTAATCTGGGTTGGCCTGGAGATGTTTCCCTGGCCCAGTGAATGAGGTTAAAATAATGGTAAGCCAACTTTAAACCTAGGCATCAAGAAGCTTTGCAAATTTCTACCCTGTCTCATGGGACTTTGCCATCACCAAGGGAATAACCCCTGGCTAACCTGCTGGAGGATGAGAGACCATGTGAAAAACAAAAACCCAATTGTCCCAGCAGAGACCATTCTACACCTGCATACAAACATGACCCTAAACATGTGAGACTCCAGCCAAGATTGACAGGGCTCTCTTCAATCCCACAGCTGAATGAGTATAAATGAGTTAGTCTAGCTAAGACCAGAACCACCTAGCTGACTTGCAGATACAGGTCACTGAGTTAATGGGGTGGTTTGTAACACCATATGTTAATATGTATGTGTATACATATATATAAAACACAACAAATACAGATGGTTAGATGATTTAAAAAAAGCTAAATAGAAAACAATTTTATTAATGAACAAGTGAGCTAAATAAAACTGTAAGTTAGATTTAACAGGAATAAATGATGTCCCAAATTTAAAGTTAAAAATATTCAACTACACAAAATAGGACAAGGTGAGCAATAGTTGGTTATTCCATGCAAAACTTACCCCATGATTCGAGAAAAGTAAATGCAAATACCATTGTGTTTTCCAGAGTACACAATCTCTGGTGCAGCCATACAACTCATACTTGCAGCCTGAGTTGCTGGGTTTCCTGAAACACACACTGGAGTTGACATGGCAGGAGGATGTACACCTTGTACACAACATAAGAAAGACAAATCTTTAAATTTAACCTTAAACATTCAGCATCCTCAATAACCACAGCCTGTGTATGTAGGCCCAAAGGTAAGAATATTTACAAAAATACTGGAATAAATAGGTATTGAATTTGGTTTTCCCTGGTAAGAAGAGACTCAGATTGGATAGATGCTCCCAGGTAGGCTTTCTAAGTGTCGGCATGCAGGATAAAAGGCAAGAAAGCTTGCAATCACTCCTCCTTAATGTTGGGAGTCAAACAGAGCTAATTATACAGATTTCATGGCTGCATATTAAATCCTGGTACCCAGATAAGGAGCTTTCAGGTATACTACTAAAGGTGTTCCTATGCAAAGGCATTCATGGCCAAATGTCAATACTTGCTTGGATGTAACTTCTATTCAACTACATTGTTTTCAAGAGACTAGGGGAAGTTAATATTTCTTTCACTAAGCATTAAGGATAACAGTATTAGCTCTTCAAAAAGAATAGTAGTAGCAATATAAAACAAAGAAAAGAGGTACCTTGAGATGGTGTTCCCAAAAATGATGGATTTGGATATGGACTACCACTAGGAATAGGAGAACCTAAAAAGGAAAGAAGATATAAAGATTTATAAAATAACCTCCCAATCTTTTAAATCTGATTAAATTAGGAGAAGCTGTTTCTCAGCATGAGTGCGGAGTGGCACTATCCATGAAATATTTAAGATTTAGGGACTCCGCTGATTTCCCAGGCATTTTCTAATAACTCCCACTGAGGAAAACATTGAGGTGGGAGTTTACTTGTTATGAAATCATTCACCTCCTTCCTTTTGGATAAATAACAAATGAGTTCTATAAATACTACTGGTTACATGTTATTTTGTTCTCTAACATGCATAAAGAACTCAGTATTAATATATCCTTGCTTTTAAGAGTCAGACATCTATAGAACTGTATTCACCAATAAAACAGTAGCAAGTAAATAAATATAAGGAAAAGCTTTGTTCATTAAAATATGCTAAGCAGTTTCTAAAACTCAAACTATTAGAAATAGTCTCATTTCAGTATTTTGTACTCACTAGAGTAGACAGGAGACCCCAAGATGGGACCAACATTACTTGGAGCAGGGAGAGTGGGTGGAAATCTCATCTGTGCTTCACCACCGTACCTGTTTTTATGACAACAGAGGCTGATCTTATTCAGTGAAATTATCCACCTTAAAAGATGGAATTGTTCCAAGTCCTGCTAGCTCCCAAATAAATGCTTTAAACATTACAGACTTTAATGTATTTTACAGTACTTATATCTATAAGCATAGATACAATACTTATTTAGAAACTGTTGACTTGAACCTCTACCAGAAAGAATTATAAGCGACTCTAGCAATTTCTAAGGGTCAGCAATGCAGAGAATTTACTTAAGAGTATATGGCACTGTAATTTTCATAACAGATTACAGTTAGATAGCACTTGAAAAATTGTTTTAAACAAATCACATTTCAAATTCTTACCTATAGCTAAAAATATTTTCCAAATAAAAATATCGTTTTGATACCAAGTTTCCTTAAAGTGATTTAGAATCCCTCAATGCCAATGATACAAGTAAAGCAGAATCGATATAGTGTTTTAGGAAGTAAAGATATGGTAACTGGAGTAGAAAGAAGTGTAGAAAAAAGACTAGACAGAAGAAGTTGGAGAACAGAACCCAGAGCAGGGGTAACAATTCATACATTGTATTAATCTAGCTACGTCTATTAGCATTATAATCTTTCCAGATTTCATCCTTTTGCAAAAAAATTTTACTATCTTTCCTATATAGTTCTTCAACTGTTTGGTAAGCCCTTAAACTACCACATTGACCAATGCTATCATTAAAAAAAGTGGCCAAGAACAAAAGAAAACTGACATATACCTGAAGAAAGCCCGAGTGGCCCATGCAGATACTTCTCTATCACAGGCAGCAGTGGAACAAGCAAGGATAAGGCAGGTTGCACAAGCCTGGTCTTCCTATTTAAAAAAAAAAGTTTCTTCCCTTATAGTAAACATAAACATTTAAAAAGAAGTTTTTGTTATTCTTGTATCCAGTGTTTCAATTTGTGCCTAGCACAGAGCAGGTGCTCAATATATATCTGCTAAGTGAATGAAATCAGTTGGTATGAAAAAGGAGAACGTTTATCAGAGGCACTATCATTAAAGGGTGCTTTTTCTTTTTATCTAGACTCTATTTTCGTCTATAGTTTATTCCCCTAATTTTCTTTCTCATGGTCTTTTTACCTTTTAGAAAATAACAACAACAATATAGCTATTTATTAAGTACCTGACATGTGCCAGGTACTATTTTAAAAGGTTAGCATATATTAACTCCCACATCATACACTATTATAATGCCTGTTTTACACATGAAGAAACTGAAGTTCACAGAACTAAAGTAATCTAACCTGGTGGCAGAGCTGGTGATTTGAATCCAGTCTCTCTGTACTTAACTTTGATCTGATATTCTTGATCTTAAGCTTTCTGAGTTTTACCTTCTCAATTCTAGCAATGGCTTTGAAATACTAATGGCATTATCACTACTGCCCCCAATTTTTTCATCAGGTCATTGGCAAAAAAATTAAAAAAAAAAAAACAAAACAAAACTAAGAATTAAAAAAAAAAGGGGGCGCCTGAGTGGCTCACAGTTGGTTAAACGTCTGCCTTCGGCTCAGGTCATGATCCCAGGGTCCTGGGATCGAGCCCCACATTGGGCTCTCTGCTCGGCGGGAAGCCTGCTTCTCCTTCTGCCTGCCACTCTATCTGTGCTCTCTCTATCTCTCTGTCAAATAAATAAATAAAATCTTAAAAAAAAAAAAAAGATTTGTCCACAAATATCCTGTGTTTTAATAAAAATGTATTTATCATATAACTTGAACATGAGTTTCTTACTAGTATACTTTAAAATAAGAACTTATCAATAACAGATAAAAATCTGAGTTTACTGTATAAGCTTTACTTATTAATACTGCTCCCAAATATTAGTACACAGATAATGACCTATGTAAAGAAAGAAAGACTGCTAAGAGTACCTATTAATTACAGTATTTTGATCCTAACTTACATAAAATTCAGGTATTATTCTCATTGTTTTATTGTTTAAAATATCATAACATTTTTTTAAAAAGTACAAATAATTAATTACCTGATGTAATTTAAAGAATCTTTCAATCTCTTCTCCATCTCCACCCACATTACTCACAAGTAGGTGTCTCAGTTGATCTACAGGTCTAAGTTTATGAAACATAAGACTTCCCTAAAAAGTTTAAAAAAAAAAAAAAACCACAACCATAAGTAATAGATTTATCTGGCATGGCTGGCATCAACTGACCCTGCTATTTTATTTAATAAAATCAACAAAACAAAAAAAAAACCCCTTCAAGAATACAAAGTAAACTGGCCAAAAAGAACATCTACATTTCAACTCCCAACCTATACTAGGTCTATATATGCCCAAAGAAAATTTAATAAGAAAACAATGCTCTGAATGTCCACAATGCCAAACTGTGGAAGGAGCCAAGATACCCTTCAACAGATAAATGGATAAAGAAGATGTGGGTCAAATATACAATGGAATATTACTCAGCCATCAGAAAGGATGAATATCCACCATTTGCATCGACATAGATTGAATGGAGGGGACTATGCTAAGTGAAATAAGTCAAGCAGAGAAAGACAATTATATGGTTTCACTCATACGTAGAACATAAGGAATAGCGTGGAGGACCACAGGAGAAGGGAGAGAAAACTGAATGGAAAGAAATCAGAGAGGGAAACAAACCATGAGAGACTCTGGACTCTGGAAACCAAACTGAGGGTTACAGAAGGGAGGGGGATGTGGGGTGGGGTCACCAGGTTATGGGTATTAAGGAGGGCATATGTGGTGAGGAACACTGGGTGTTATACGCAACTAATGAATCATTGAACACTATATCAAAAACTAATGATGTACTATTATGTTGGCTAATTGAACATAAAAAAAGATATCGCCTCAAAAAAACAAACAAACAAACAAAAAACACTGCTCTGTAACACACAAAATGTATTCAGAGGGCATGTGCTATTACCATGCATAAAACATAGGTTTATAAAATGTTGTATCTACAGAGCCAGAACCTTAATTTATTTTTTGGTGGCGGTGAGTGTTTTCTTATTAAATTTAGAAAGTTGTCATACAGGTTCAAGTAAATATTTGAATTTAGAATACGATAAAAGCTGTCCCTCAAACCAGAGGATTAAAGTTAGATTATCCATTAATTATGTTGGCATATGTCCATTTAGAAAAAAAATGAAGCTGGATCCTTAATCAGGATATCAGGATAAATTCCAAACAGATCAGAGATTTAAAGGACAAAAATAAAACTATAATAGTACTAAAAGCAACTGTGGGTAAATTTTTTTTTATAAACCTCAGAATGAGGAAGGTTTTTTTTTTTTACTACTTTTATAAATCCGAAAAGATAACAGAAAATTTCGACTAATATGCTTACCTGTATGGGAAAAAGTCTCAGTAAACAAAATAAAATGACACACTAGGAAAAATATGATACTAAAATTACAGTAAGTTTCCTTGATAAAGAGCTTCTATAAATCAAAATGAAAAAGAGAACTCAATAAAATAGGGATAGTCCATAGAAAAATAAACACTTGAAAAGACTGTCCAAAGAAAACAAAAACAAAAAACAAAAAAGAACAAAAAAAAAAGACTGTCCATCTTACTCTTATTAAAATGGCATATTATACTTGGACAGGATGTAAGGAAACAGGCATCAATATTCATCAATAGTGAATGTATGCACGTATATATGAATACAGGGGAATCTGGCAACATCTATCAAAATTAGAAACGCACATATTCTTTCACCCAGCAGATATAATTCTACAGCTTTATTCACACACAAAGAAAATGATATACACATAAGGTTGTAGTATTACGAACAGCAAAAAATAATCCATCAATAGGGACCTAGTTAAATAGGGTACATTCATATAAAAGAAAACCTTTCAAATACAAAATAGAATGAGAAAGTTCTTTATATAATGATATGGAAAGATCTCTAAAATATGTATCTGAGATATAAAAAAACAAGGTATAAAATGGTGTATGTGATACACTACCATTTATTTAGAAATATTTTGTTTGTATGTCCACACCTCTGGAAGGATACACAGATGCTGATGACATGGGGGTCTTTAGGGAAGGGACCTCAACTGGAAGGGAGATTTTATTCTGTATACTCATTATACCATTTGAATTTTAAATGCATCACTATTCCAAAATCCAATATTAAAAAATGTTTTTTTATAAGTTAAGTGAGAATTAAAATAATAAATTTAGGTTATTTTGTTTTATGCCGCTAAACACTGGTCCTAGAAATGGTACTTTAAAAAAAAATAGAACACTTCATAAACAGCAAGCTCTTTTTGTTGCATTTTTGGTATTTAAAATTATTCCTTAAGAATATCTTTAAGAGTAAACTCTCCTAAAGTCCTTATGACTCCATTAAGCAAATATTGCAAAATACATAACATTAAACATGGCTTCTTTATTGTCTCCACCTTAACAGAGTATGTACATACCTGTGCTGAGAGGAGAACAAATTTCTTTGGAGGCAACATGTGCTGCTGTACCACAACCGGTGAGTCAGTTATTGGAATATGATCCTTATTTAAGGGTGTAATTATTTTATCTACTTTCAATTCATCTATTGCAGAAAGAGCCCAGGAATGACCATCAACACGGGTTGTCATCTATACAAAAGAAATAAACTTTTTATACCTGCTATTAAAGTTACATAAAGCAAACCTTCCAAAAAGGAAAAAACATATAGACCTAATTTCTAAGGAAATACAGAATTTTACAAATTAATAACACATGTATGTGAGCATTCCTAAGTTTCTATTTAATGCTCTACTATCTATTCCTTTAATCAGGCCAGCTTCTATGACAATTATCTTTCACGAAAGAAGGGAAAGACAAAATCTTCTTAGGATAAACTGTAAATAGTGTTTACTAGAATTGTAATTCTTTCGATACCCAAAAACTATATTCTACCATCTTTAGTAGTAGTAGAGGCTGGTTTATCCGGTTTGATCAGCATCCTCAGGAGGTAGGCAGCATGGGCTATGCAAGGGCATTTAGGAGAAGTAAATGGGGTAGAACAGGGGATACCAACAGTGGGGAGCAGAGATAGCCTTCCTTGGCCATACCCTTGGAGGTGCTGGCCTCTTCTTAGCTCATTTTGTGCTGAGGGCTGAGACGAGCAGCCAAGGTGTGAGACTGGGCTAGGACAGGCTGGGGCTGCACCTCTCATCCAGGACCTGTACATCAATTTCATGTAATATGCAGTGGTATTTGCTTTTAAAACACAATTATGGGGGCGCCTGGGTGGCTCAGTCATTGAGCGTCTGCCTTCGGCTCAGGTCATGATCCCGGGGTCCTGGGATCGAGCCCCACATCAGGCTCCCTGCTCGGCGGGAAGCCTGCTTCTCCCTCTCCCACTCCCCCTGCTTGTGTTCCTTCTCTCGCTGCGTCTCTCTGTCAAATAAATAAATAAAATCTTAAAAAAAAAACCCCACGATTATGTGTTTATGTGTGGACATTTGTATATGCAGGGAAGAGAGATCAAAACAAGATGGGGGGGCGCCTGGGTGGCTCAGTCGTTGAGCGTCTGCCTTTGGCTCAGGTCCGGATCCCGGGGTCCTGGGATCGAGCCCTGCATCGGGCTCCCTGCTCAGTGGGAAGCCTGCTTCTCCCTGTCCCACTCCCCCTGCTTGTGTTCCCTTTCTGGCTGTGTCTCTCTCAGTCTCTGTCAAATAAATAAATAACTTAAAGAAAAAAAAAAAAGAAAACAAGATGGGGAAAATCATTCCTCTATTCTTCTGTATGTTCAAAAATTTCTATAATTAAGGGGCACCCCTAAATAAATAAAATCTTTAAAATAAATAAGTAAATTTAGGCAGAACTACAAATTAAAGACATCATTAAGATAAAATTCTAAGGGGCGCCTGGGTGGTTCAGTTAAGTGTCCTACTCTTATTTCAGCTCAGGTAATGATCTCAGGGTGATGAGATCGAGCCCTGCATCAGGCATGGCACTCAGCGAGGAGTCTGCTTGAGATTCTCTCTCTCCCTCTGCCCCTCCCCCACCCCATGTATGCACACACTCTCTAAAATAAATAAAATATTTTTTTTAAAAAGATACAATTATTTTATTATTTTTTTAAGACTTTACTTATCCATCTGCCAGAGAGCGAGAGCGAGACAGAGCACGCACGAGCGAGCGGACAAGCAGGGGGAGCAGCAGACAGGAGAAGCAGGCTCCCTGGTGAGCAAGGGGCCCAACACGGGACTCAATCCCAGGACCCCAGGATCATGACCTGAGCCAAAGTCAGATGTCCAACCGAATGAGCCACCTAGGCATCCCAAAAAAGACACAATTCTAAGTCATAACTATAATGGATGACCTCATAATTAAATAACTAAAAACATAATATATTTAAACGGCACAAAAATTATTTCAGAAAATATGTATGCATTTTTCGGATACAGTATGAGAAACATTCTAAAATGATTCCAATGTTTAAAGATATATATATTTTTTATTATTTTTTTATTTTTATTTTTATTTTTTTAAAAGATTTTATTTATTTATTTATTGGAGAGCAAGCGAGAGAGAAACAGCATGAGAGACGAGAGGGTCAGAGGGAGAAGCAGGCTCCCCGCTGAGCTGGGAGCCCGATGTGGGACTCGATCCCAGGACCCTGGGATCATGACCTGAGCCGAAGGCAGTTGCTTAACCAACTGAGCCACCCAGGCGCCCAAAGATATATATATATTTTAAAGATATTATTTATTTATTTGAGAGAGAGAATGAGATAGAGAGAGCATGAGAGGGGGGAGGGTCAGAGGGAGAAGCAGACTCCCTGCTGAGCAGGGAGCCCGATACAGGACTCGATCCCAGGAGCTTAACCAACTGAGCCACCCAGACGCCCTGTTTAAAGATATTTTTAATGATTACCATAATGACTTCTAACCTCACGAAGGAAAAACAAATAATTAACAGGATACACTTCTTTTCAATATGATTTCTAATCATATATGATTGCTCAAAATAAATGCTATTACAACATAAAGATGCTTAAAATTTTACTCTTTACTTAAAATTACAAATTATAGGGGCGCCTGGGTAGCTCAGTTGGTTAAGCGACTGCCTTCGGCTCAGGTCATGATCCTGGAGTCCCGGGATCGAGTCCCGCATCGGGCTCCCTGCTCGGCAGGAAGTTTGCTTCTCCCTCTGACCCTCCCCCCTCTCATGTGCTCTCTCTCTCTCTCATTCTCTCTCTCAAATAAATAAATAAATAAAATCTTTAAAAAAAAATTATAAATTATATAAAAAATTAAGATTCTCAGGATAACTTACCTGGGTTTCCATCATTGGCTTTTGGAAGGGAAATGTATCATGGTTGACACACCACAAAATATCATTATCTTCATTTTCTGAAGCTGCCATCAGTAGAATGCCTAGAAGTTTAATACACAAAATCTTATTATATGATGCCAAATAATATGCATCCCCAATGTTCTTAAAAATATTAACTACTAACATTAATATATATAACATATATACATAGCATGCATTGTTGTAAGTAAACGAGTCACAAAATAAAAAAAAATTAATCCCTTAAAAGGACATATAATTATTAATAGGGTAGAATCATTAAGTGTTCCAGATCTTACACTTCCATTTCTTTTGAGTAAACACTTTTTTCACATCTTAAAATTTCTGACGTTATGACATATTTTGCAATCAATGGGCTTACGAATTTAATTAACTTTAAAAAAGTACATTTAATACATAAAAAATGTTGTAACTTTCAATCAACGGTATCTAATATTCAATGAAACAGGATTTCATGTACTGATTATCTCAAACATCATGAATAAAAATGACGAAGTTACTAGTGGAATGGCAGAGTAAACTATAAAAGATCATCTCAGCAATATTAGTTGATTTTGAAATATACTCTCTTGGACTCAATTCCAGCTCCTCCTGCTAACTTGTTTCCTTTATACTGACTTGAGAGATAGCAGCCTTAAGTCCACTGGATGATTAAAGGTGTAAGGACATTATTAATGTAAGAAATTAAAATATTCTAAATTTTATTGGAAAATTTATTATTTTCAAATGGCTCAAAAGACATTCTAATTTTAACAATTTAAAAAATCCAATCTTAAATCTGATACGATATCAGAACTTACCTTTACTATAAAGAGCTTTATGTACTTTTGAAGGCTTTTCCACTGTTGAAGACGCTGAGAATCCAGGAGGTAAGCGGACATGAACCAGTGTCAATGTATTAGGTCGTGCTAATGGTTGTCTGAATGGACAAGTGCTGAAATATAACCTTACACCTGATGATGGGATAAAATTATACATCAGTAACAGAAAATGAAAGACTTGAGGTCCTTGTGTGATTGAAGCAATTCCACAGAGAAACACAGACACTTGTTAAAGTCCTAGAATCACCTTCCTGACTAATCTTAAATCACCATGTGTAATACCACCTGAAGTAGAGTTCTAAGACAGTGTCACTTGGAATTGACAGGTGAATCAACACATTTTAGCAGAAAGAGTCTGCAACTATAAGCCAAGAGAGTCCTTTTTCCTATTCAGGCTCTGTCACTGAATATTAGCCACTTCACCCGTCAGACCTAGTTTGACATCTATAACATGAGGAGACAAAACCACAAGAATCTTCCAATTTTCAAAATCCTTAATTTTACGAATTATTAATATGGCTTGATAACTGATACAGAAGTAAAAACGCATTTCTAATCACAAATTTCCAAGTCTGAGGATTATCAAATTCTAAAACCAAGAGCAGACACAGAAATTAAACAACATACCTGCATGTGTAACCGCCAATAACTGACAGTCCAGGGATTCAGAATTTTCAATCACTGCTATTTGAACAACCGGCTTAAAAACAGAACGATCTATGGTCCTACAAGAAAGGGAAAAAAAACTAGTCTAATATGCTAAAATAAGACTAACTTCTTGGGAAATTAACACAGCAGCAGCAAGAGCAGGCAAACCCCCTGAATATGAGTTTACATTGTTAGACATTACCCTGTTTTCAAAGATCATAAAAGAAGGCTAACTCCATTGGGTAAATGGTTAATGAGGAAGAAGGTGTTCTCAGAGCATCAAATTATCATTGTAAAGATTACCGCTAATTAAAAAGAAGGAAAAATGAAACTTTATAATGGAAAAATCTGGTAAATAGCACCTTAACCAAGTATTCAATAGTGGAAAACCTGGTGGTTACGTGCCTACTGATGTAACGCTGCAAGGAGTAATTCTGGTAAAACCAAACCAAAACCTCAATCTAATGATAATAGAAAAAGGACAAATTCAGAAATTGAGATATTCCACAAATAAGACTCTTGCCCCTCCCCACCAAATGTGAATATTTAGGGGAAAAGAAAGACAATGAGACATCTATTCTATATTAATGAGACAAATGACCAATTTAATTCATGGGCTCTGACTGAATCTGGGGAAAAATGGAAAGAAAAACAGCTATGAAAGATTTTTGGGACTGTTAAGTAATGTTAATATGAACTATATAATTAAAAGATAATACTACAAAATTATTAATTTTTTTAGGTGTCGAATTGGTATTGTGCTTCTGTAAGAGACTTAGGACATGAAAGTTGAAGGATTTAAGGGTGAAAGTCATGATGTCTGCAACTTACTTTCAAATAGCTCATAAGAATGAAAGCGAGCAAATAAGGGAAAACAGTAACAACTGTTGAATTTGGATAATTTGATAGGGTATTACCAGTTTTTACCATGCTGCTCTTCTAGTTTTTCTGTAGATTTGAAAACGTTTCCAAAAAAAAAAGTAAAGTTGGAGAAGAAAAAGGAAACCCTTTGTTTAAGATTGTCTGCCTTGAAAATTTTTTTGTCACTGAAAAGCAAAGAAAGCACTGAATTTTTGCTAGGATAGGTGAATGCAGCAATGACCCAAGCACATAGAAAACCGAAGCTGAAAATTTGAGGCCTTTGTTATTTGAAAAGAATTTCTGCAGCTGAGCTAAATTAGTTGTGATATACATAAATCACAGTGTACAGTGTCTGAAAAGTTGGCTTGTAACTTGGGTACTAGCACTTCTCTAGGACTCAGAGTTCAGACAAATCTTAACATCCTTTAGTTTCAGTTTCGTCAAGAATACAATGTGAACAATAAAACGGTGAAGTTCTGTATTCCCAAACTGCCCTGTGTCAATTATCAGACCAACTAAACTTATACTACACAGGCCTGTTAAAAGGTTGGAGCGGTGACCCCAGGGTCCTGGGGTCGAGCCCTGCATAGAGTCTGCTTCTCTCACTCACTCTCACTTGTTCTTTCTCTCAAATAAATAAATAAATAACATAACATAAATAAAAGGTTGGAGTGGGTACTAGTGGGGAACTTTGAGACACGTAGTTTCCTAGTGACAACTCCTGTAATTGCCTATATAGACCACCTAAAGCTTAACACATTCCAAGGAAAAATAAAGTTGTACTTTACACTGTAAAAAAAAACCAGTCTGCCTTATGTTTCAAACCATCCAACATTAGAATTAAAGGAAGAGTCTTTCTCTAGGAGCTGTTTCAAACATAACCTCCAGTGTCATCTTCAACATTCCTTTCCTTTTAGAGATATTTTGAAGAGGAAATAATTTTAGTATGCCGCACATATATAGCATAATGATATGCCTTGTACAAATGAAATGCCTGACAATTAATTACCTAGCAATGTTTCCAGCAGCAGAAACAATAGAATTCTGTGAAACTGAGGCAACTCTGCTCATTCCTTGTCCATCTTGGCCCAAATCATATACCTGTGAATAAAAAATTGTACCCACTTAAACATAACTATAGCCCATACGCATTTTACAAAATAAACTTTTAGAAGACTCTTCCTTTTTAGCGATCCTTTAATTTAGACACTTCACACAGATATGGAAACATCAGAGATTTGAAATTTCATAAAAAAGAAGCCCTAAGAAGTAGTTTGGGATGTATTTTTAAAAAGCACACAGCTCATAGGAAAAGGCTAAGAGTAACTGAATCTCTTCCTTAAAAACAGGGATGTTCTTACTCCCCTTAAATAGTAGTGTATTAATACTTGCCTGTATTACTCCTTTCTCAGACCGTGTATATAAAATGTTTCTAGAATTATCAACTGCAATTTGAACAATAGGATCTAAAAATAAGACAAAGGAAAAAAACCTCTAAAGATTAACGAATTAAACAGAGTAGCCATTTCTAACAAATTTAAATTGCTGAATTAGAACTTTGCATTCAGGGGCTTTCTCTTGCTTTGCAGGTAAGTTCCATGATATTTGCATGAGGACAAAGGCAAGAAGCATTTAAATCAGACAAAATATGAAAAAAGCAGACATCAAATACTGTGACTAGATGAAGAGCCTCACAAATAAATTACTCTGTCTTCTTGATGAATTTTAAGCCAAATCAAAACCAAGTTCTAGATTATTTCTTCATTCAACAAACATTTAATGAATGTCTACTATATGCTAGAAACACAGGAAATAATTATACTCCGTGCATTCCTTCAAGAAAATAAATCATCGTGCGCGGGCGCCTGGGTGGCTGAGTCGGTTGAGTGTCTTGACTCTTGATTTCGGCTCAGGCCATGATCTCGGGGTCATGGGATTGAGCCCAGTGTTGGGCTCCATGCTCAACACGGAGTCTGCTTATCCCTCTCCCTTTGCTCCTCCCTGTTCCTCCCACTGTTCATGCTCTCCCTCTCAAATAAATAAAATCAAAAAAAAAAAAGAAAAAAAGAAACCTTACGACTATATAACAACTGTTATTTACTTAGTAAGACAAACTTTCAGTTAAGAATGAGAATTTCTGAAGAAAATGTTAAGTCAACAATCTTAAAAACTTTTGTTTGCCAAATTTATTGTTTTCTACTTACCATCTTCTGAGAATGTGAATTGTAGCAATGAAGGAACAAGGAAAGAAAGTGTGCTCTTTGAGTGGTTTATTTTCCTACATCTTTGGCTAAACCAACCTGCTTCTGCCTTAAAAGAAAAATTGAAAGAAGCAAGACTTGTAAATGTAGACACATTTGTCATAGCAACTAACCGTATAACCACATGTACAAAAATCCTCAAATCTTAGTGAAGTACCAATAATTGTAAATAAAGTGAGACATACTACTTGGAATAAGTACTGAGTTTAATCCTTTAATTAATAATAGAAAATGTAGTTAGCCATAATCAAATCATAGCTCTCAATGAAATCAGCTATTTCAAAACCTCATAGTGCTATGTTAATAAACTCATATTTTAATTATCTTAAAAACTCTTTTATCTGAAAGTAGTAAAGCAAATAATAAGTGCAGTCTGTAAGAGCCCAAAGTACATAGGATAGGGGTACTTGTATCATCTCTTCCCATTTTGGCTAAAAAGAAATCTTTTCTTTTTTTTTAAGATTTTATTTATTTATTTGACAGAGAGACACAGCCAAGAGAGGGAACACAAGCAGGGGGAGTGGGAGAGGGAGAAGCAGGCTTCCTCCTGAGCAGGGAGCCTGATGCAGGGCTCAGTCCCAGGACCCGGGGATCATGACCTGAGCCGAAGGCAGATGCTTAACGACTGAGCCACCCAGGCGCCCCTAAAAAGATATCTTAATAGCAGCCATCGCCACCATAATCTACAGTTTACCTCTCAATGTCTGACTTTTGCCATACAAAACCTTTGGGGTGGGGTGGGGCGGGAGCGCCGATAATGAACAAAGCCAAGAGAAACTAGGTAAGAAAGAGGTACAATGTAATATAAAAAACACAGCTGACCAGGGTTGTAATCCTAGCTCTGCCACTAATTAATTAGCCATGTGACTCTGAGAATATTACTTTATCAGTTTCCTAACATTTACCTTATGAAAAAAAGCCAGTAATACAGTAGGAAAAGACATAAAAAGACATTTCAGAGTAAACATACATGACCAATAAATACATGAAAAGATCCTCCCTCAGAGAGTAATAAAAAAAATTTCCTTCTATCAGATTGGTCAAAATTAGTAAGTTTGATAATACTACCATCAGTGAGGGGTGGTGGGATATATTCATAGAAGCCTGCTAAGTGGGGTGCCTGGGTGGCTCAGTTGGTTAAGCGACTGCCTTCAGCTCAGGTCATGATCCCAGGATCCTGGGATCAAGCCCCACATCTGGCTTTTTGCTCAGTGGGAGCCTGCTTCTCCCTCTCCCTGCTACTCCACCTGCTTGTGCTCTCTCCCTGTCAAATAAATGAATAAAAATTCTTAAAAAGGAAGCCTGCTAAGAGTCTAAAAAACTCTCAGAGGGCAATATGAAAATATTACAATTTTAAATGCATATGCTCCATAACCCAACCATAGGAATTCTAAGTCTCTACACAAAAAAATATCCACACATGTACACAAGGAGACCTGCAAAAGAACACTTATTATACCATTATTTATGAATAGGAAAACTGAAAACATAGAAGTCCATCAAGGAAGGAATTATTAAGTGAATAATGTACATCCATTTTATAGACAACTGTACAGCAATCACAAAACATAACACAGTTAAGTGAAAAGCCAATTATGTAACAAAACATAAGCAATAATCTAAGGAAAAACATACAGAAGTACATCACGTATTTGTATATGTGTATACATATAAATACATACAGATAGAAATTTATAGATACTTATCAATGTATCATGTCCTAAGAAGACATACTCAGAACTGGATTTTACTTCTGGAGAGAGGACCGGGTTTTGTAGGCATGGTGTAGTCATGCAAGGTTTTAACTGTATGTCTGAATACTTTTCATAAGAATATATTAATGTGCTTATATAATTAGAAAACAAAAGTAAAATCTATCCCTACTTTATCCAAGGGGAGGAAAAAAATGTTTATAAATGCCAGACTTACTTGGTATGCTACTTCATATAAACAGCCATCTTTTCCAGCCAAGAAAATTCTCCCATTATCAGTGGAAGTTATTGTTAAAAGGTAAGTATTATCAGTGGGAAGAGAATATAAAGGATCTGGAAGCAACTGCATTCCACCACACATACTGTCATTAAGAACCCCAGAACCTATTTTTTTTAAAGAAAGAATATGAATCAGCTTATTAGCGTTTTTGAAGTTTGAAACAATCACTACGTTATCTTCAGAATTGGTATTTTTACTGAATTCTTATTGACACACCTAAAAGCTTCTACAACATATACTTTTAAATTACTATAAAAAGTCTGATACAGTTTATTCAAGTTAAATAGAACCTACAATATGTATATATGCACAATATATGTTTTATATACATAACATTGTAAAACATCAATCGACAAACTATCCCAAATTACTAGATTTTGGGAAAGAACCCAAGGATTTGATAGTAATAATCATTAATTTCAGTCACTGAAATTCAACACTATTTCACCCAAAACAGATTGCCAGAATGCAAAAGAAAAAAATAAATTCAGGTCTTCTTATATTAAAGGAAAGAATAATGTATATTTCAGTGTTCCATATGTTAAAACAACCATTCAAAAAACCAGAAACAAATAAATTGAAAGCATTATAGAAAACTCACTAGTGTCAATTATTTCTCTTCTACTACCCTTTTATATTGTACATTTAAGGAATGCACATTAATATGATAAGCATATTCAAAATACTTGCTTGATGGAGCTACTAACCTGAAAGTTATCATACCTATAGGGAAGTATTATTTTCCTATGAAAAAGAGTCTGGAAAGATAACTTAGTGAAAAAAAAAAAGCTTTTAATTATATAAATTGGCTAACATATTTTTATTTTAAAAATACCACATGTGGTTTGCCATACCTGTTTGTAAATTAGCATAGCTAAGTCCAAGAATCACTATATCCACAGGGGTTGCCAAAACCAGGAGGTGTCGTACATGAGGTTGAAAGATGCCTAAGATAAAGCAGACGTGGGTTAGGGATTATTCCAAAAAACATCCACTTCCACTATTTAAGCATTGATAGACTAATGGTTTTACCATTAAAATGAACTAGTGATTAAACAGTATATGAAGGACGTGTCTGGCTGGTTCAGCTGGTAGAGCATGCGGCTCTCAATCTTGGGGTCATGAGTTCAAGCCCCAAGTTGGGCGTGGAGTCTACTTAAAAAAAAAAATTAAATAGTATATGAAAAGTCTGAACTCAATTTAATTTTGATGTTAAAATATTACTACCTATGAATATTTAAATAAGTAGATAGTAATAAAAAAGAACCATCTTAGAAAAGAAACACTTCAGGGTGCCTGGGTGGCTCAGTCGTTAAGCGTCTGCCTCCGGCTCAGGTCATGATCCCAGGGTCCTGGGATCGAGTCCCACATTGGGCTCCCTGCTCGGCAAGAAGCCTGCTTCTCCCTCTCCCATTCCCCCTTCTTGTGTTCCTGCTCTCGCTATTTCTCTCTCTGTCAAATAAATAAATAAAATCTTAAAAAAAAAAAAAAGAAAAGAAAAGAAACACTTCAGTATTTAATACCAATTAAAATCAGCATTACATTATTAAATAGTTTATTAAAATATAAAGCCTTCTATTTGTATACTTAATGCCCACAGCAGCATAATTCACAGTATGCAAAAGGTGGAAGCAACCCAACTGTCCACCAACAGATGAATGAATAAACAAAATGTGGTGTATGTGTGTGTGTGTATGTATACATACACATATATGTATACATACATAGCAATATTATCCAGCCTTAAAAAAAGAAGAAAATTCGGGGTGCCTGGGTGGCTCAGTTGGTTAAGCGACTGCCTTCGGCTCAGGTCATGATCCTGGAGTCCCAGGATCGTGTCCCACATCGGGCTCCCTGCTCAGCGGGAGCACTCTTATGTTTTATTCAAGCAACCACAAAATTGAAACATGTATTCATACTCTTCTTGCCAATAAAGCAAACTCTTGCCAAAAAGCTTGAGTTAGAAAACAATGACTTTAAGAATAATATTTTCTTACAATAGGCAAAGTAAGATACGAACTTTGTTATAACGCTTTATGTTCGAGAGTCAAAATTTTCAGTGCTTATGGATAGCAAAGTCAGAGTTGTTTCATAATCAGGGTGGCTCATTCGGTTAAGTGTCTGACTCTTGATATTGGCTCAAGTCACGGTGAGATCCAGCCCCGAGTCCAGCTCTTTACCAGGCATGGAGCCTGCTTAGGATTTTCTCTCCCTTAGCCCCTCCGCCCCCCACTTGCACACTCTCTCTCAAAAAAACAAAACAAAACAAAAAAACAATTGTGAAACAATTCACACCTTTGTTGTCATATGAAAGACTTGCCATAATTTTAATTTTGCACTGAAGTTTATATTTGAGTAGAACAAAATTTTACTATTTATTTTAGATGGACAATTTATATTTATTAAAGTACAGAGCAGGGAGAGCCCTCCACTGTTATTTTGAATAAGCTTTTAGATAGTAACTTTAAAAAAAAAAAAGATTTATTTATTTATTTTGAGAGAGAGAGAGAGCATGTGCATGAGCGCACATGAGCAAGCAGAGGGCAGGAGCAGAGGGAGAGGGAGAGTCTTAAGCACACTCTGCACTGAGTGTGGAGCCCCATGCAGGGCTCAATCTCACAACCCTGAGATCACGACCGGAGCTGAAACCAAGAGTTGGATGCCTAACAGACTGTGCCACCCAGGCGCACCTATGAATAAACTTTTAAATATAGATAAAAGAGATACATACCTCAGGGTGAAGAATACCTTGAGGTTCTATTTTAAGGAAATAAGTTTCCAATGTAATCACATAAACAGTGTATAAGACTGCATGTTTGTACCATGTGAATTATCATTTCAAACAGCTGCGAACTCAAAAAATTTTATTTAAGCCTTACAAACAATTTTGTCTACTATTTCCCATTGTAGGAAGATTTCTCATACATCCAAAAAATGTATGTTAAATTTAAATCAATCTATTATTTTGTCAGCTTTTATAAAAAAATCTGGCACAATGAAGTTGAAACTGTTAAACAATACTTGCCACTTCTTTAAGAGTTATTCTGAACTCTTTTCATTTCTATGGGCTATCAAGACTAAAAAAATGCAGAGACAAAAATGGTTTTTACATTAAATTCAGTAACTAATGAAAATGTATAATGCAAAAAAAAAGAAAATGTACAATGCAAAAAACTTCAGGCAAATAAATCAACAATGAGTAACAAAAAATAAGCAAAACAAAATTCAAAAATTATAGTTTAACAATTTTATTTATTAAAAAGTATTTTTTTTAAGTAAGCTCTATACCTAACATGGGGCTTGAACTCATGATCCTGAGATCAAGAGTCACATGCTCTACCAACTGAGCCAGCCAGGTGCACCAGTGTAACAATTTAAAGACAGATTCACTTCTATCATAAA
Organism: Mirounga leonina; assembly: GCF_011800145.1. Classification (NCBI taxonomy): domain Eukaryota; kingdom Metazoa; phylum Chordata; class Mammalia; order Carnivora; family Phocidae; genus Mirounga; species Mirounga leonina. The sequence goes on from NW_023270889.1 coordinate 2,889,390, forward strand.
GTGAATAAACTATTAAATATTCCTAATCACTTTACATATTTCTCATTAGAATTCAGACCAAACTTCAATAAAAATTTCAACTATGTTAAAATGTGCTGTTATTCAGTCCTATGCATATACATATGTAAATTAATCATTACATTTTTATTTCTTACCAGCTTTTGGTTTCACAAGTCCCACAGCAAGAATAGTCTCACTAAGTCCATCAAAATAGGCAAGGTCTCCTCTGCCAATAGTTAAAGAAAAACATGTTATACATATGAAGAAAATAGTTTCATCTAAAATGTTCTTTAAGACTATAGAATGTAATGAAAAATAAACCAGCAAAGAAAAGTGTTTCAATTCCAAGATCCAGGCACACAGGTCTGTCTAAGGCTAATAAGCATAAACCAGGAAAACAGGGAATGCTGCTCCCCATCCCAAACTTCCCCCCAACCAGGTTGCAAGGTAACAGCAATTCTACTGCTGGGGCAAGACCCCCTCAGAAAAACAGGGAAAGTGTAAGCCTGAGAGTGGAAGGGAAACATTGAGAAAAAATCTCCGGCATCCCAACCTGTATCCTAAGTATAAAGTAATTCTACAGGATGAAACCTGTGGTCCACTGAGGATAACCACAGCAATGACAAAACCCAACTCAGCTCAACTCCTGACTTGAAAAAAGTCAACTTTCCCCATTATATACGCCTACCTGCTAGGCCCATTTCTAAGGATAAACACTATTTACTGCAGTATCCACTGTCCTACACATGATATCTAGCTTTCAGAAAACACATGAGACAGAGCGCCTGGGTGGCTCAGTTGGTTAAGCAACTGCCTTCAGCTCAGGTCGTGATCCTGGAGTCCCAGGTTCGAGTCCCACATCGGGCTCCCTACTCAGTGGGGAGTCTGCTTCTCCCTCTGACCCTCTCCCCTCTCATGCTCTCTCTCACTCTCTCTCTCTCAAATAAATAAAATCTTTAAAAAAAAACAAAACAAAACACATGAGACAAATAAAACACAGGAAAAAAAAGCCTGTCAAGAAACAAAGCAATCAACAGAAATGGACTCAGCTATGAGCTCAATGTCTGAACTACAGACAGAAAATTTTAAATAAATATGATTAATATAGTATGGGTGCTAATGGAAAAGGTGGATGACATAAACAAACAGATAAGGAACTTCAGCAGAGAGGTGAAAATTACAAGAAATAAGCAAGTGAAAATATTAGAAATAAAAAGCACAGCATAGAGAAAGAACATCTTGTAAGAACTTTTTAAGTAGACTTGACATAGCTAACGAAGGAATTGGTGATCCTGAAGTTGGGTCAATAGAAACTGTCCAAATTGAAACAAAAAGAAAAAAAAAATGGAGAAACAAAAATAGAACAGAGCATCCAAAACCTGTTGAAGAACATCAAACAATCTAACAAAAGTATAAAAATTTCAGAAGAGGGAAAGAATGGGACAGGACAAATATTTGAAGGTAATTACTGAAAAACTTCCAAAAATAATGAAAGATCAAGAAAATCAGAAAATGCCAAGCAGAATAAATACCAAGAAAAAAATATATGATCCAGACTTTGAAGAAAACTTCTGGTTGTCCTGAAAAGGACCAAGCAAACAGGAAGAAAACACCTCAATGGCCACTTAGGTAAGCCAGGTTTCCCCGCTTTTTTCCATATTGTGATAACTGGCACAGCCTCCAGAAACTAAGACCAATACTGGGGAAGTTAGAGGTTACAGAACAATAAATGGGACAAGATTATGCGCCTATTATCCAGGTGGAATTAGGATTTATAATAGAAAGCTAATGGAATAATTGAAAGGAAGCCCAAGGCTTTTGCAGTATTGAACTTGTGAACGAAATAAAGATTTATACCCAGGACTTGTGCCTTGATTTTTTTTTCAATAAGCACATTGTTCAGATGATTTTTCTTTAAATGAGTTCTAGTTTTAACACAGTAAGGTTGGACTGTATGTTCCATGTAGATAGAGACTATATTTACCGCATTCAATGCTATTCCTAGCACAAAACAGTGTCTGATACATGATAAACTCAATATTTTATTATGATGGATATATTAGATGTTAATGGAAATATAGAAATTTTCATTAAAGGGAAAACCCTTAAGGAAATTATCCTTACATTTATCTATTATGCAGTTTTTTGGCATTTGGTTTTCTTAAATACATTCATGCCTAAATGAAGAGGTGTTATTCCTTAGTATCAAAATGACCATGTTACAATAATACAACAAACTAAAGTTCAAGATATATGAAGAACAATCACAACCATACATCACTGCTATTGGGACTATATAACAGTTCAATCATAACTCTAGCTATAAAAAGTTCTAATCGAAAAAAATCAGTGAACAAAAATGGTTTCATTTAAGCTACAAGTTCAAGTTGTCATTTAGTGTCACTTCAACTCAATGATACAGTGTATGTGTGTGTGTGTGTGTTCCTAACAGGTGTCTTAATTACCCAAGGAAAGAGTAACAACTACATGGGCCTTCTTCTCATTAACCCACTTAACCACCTAAAGATATTATGACAGAGAACTGGTAATATGCCAAAATTTATCTCCAGAAAGCCAGGTGAGATTATCAGATCAATAAACTTTATTTTAGCAAGAAGATCTTGGACCTTCACTCAGACTGTTACATACATTCAAATTACACATAGATCAAGCTCACAGACCGACAAAACTGTTTAGTCACTTCAGTAAGTTAAGAGACTCCCAATGCATAGAAATGCATCGAAAACAGAGATCCTTAAAAATGTCAAACGATCTATCAAAAAAACTGATAGGCTACCTTATTGGAAGGTAAGAACTTGGCAACTAGACCCCTGCTACTCAGAGTGGTACTCAGACTGGCAGCATCACTGGGAGTTTGTACAAATGAGGACTCTTGAGGCTCACTCAGAACTACTATAACAGAGTCCACATTTTAACCCCCTACCCAGGTGATTGGTATGCATACTGAGAAGCAATGATCCAGATGTTAGATGAATGAAAGATAAACCATGCAGCTTCTGATGAGTAGAACATCAGCTGCAGTTAAGATAATCTAAATTCTAACCATGCTACAGCAAACCAGCATTAAATACATACCCGTCTTCATAGTTCCACATGAATATGTCACTGTCAATTGTGAGCCAAGCTCTGCTGATAGGAGGGAACACGCCCATCATGCAGTTACACTGCATATCTGAAGTAGTGTGGATGTAAGGCAAAAAGATTTCAATCTTATCTTTCCTAAATTTGTTTTGAAAGATTTTGGTTTAAAATTTATGATTAAGGGGTGCCTGGGTGGCTCAGTCATTAAGCATCTGCTTTGGCTCAGGTTGTGATCCCAGGGTCCCGGGATCGAGCCCAGAGGCAGGCCCCCCGCTCAGGGGGGAGCCTGCTTCTCCCTCTCCCACTCCCCCTGCTTGTGTTCCCTCTCTCGCTCTCTCTCTGTTAAAAAATAAATAAAATCTTAAAAAAAGAACTTGAAAATTTATGATTAAAAAATCATGACCTAGCCACTCTTTAATAGAAAGAGCAAATAAAATATCTTGATTTCTAATAAGTTTAATGAAAGATATAGCTATGACAGAAATAAACCTGTAATTTATAATTTCTAAATAATGCTATCTGACTACCTGAAATGCATTCTAAAGGACAAATGTAATGTTTTTACCATTACTAACTTAAAAAAGAATACGGATTATGAGTAACACCATTAAATTTTGACATGAAAAAACTTACTGGACCAGTTTCCCCAACTGTATAAGAGCAAGACTGATTAAAAAAAAACAAACACATGGTATGCTAAAGTCATAGCTTGACTATTTGCAAGCTTCTTATAAATATGACTGAGGGGCGCCTGGGTGGCTCAGTCGTTAAGTGTCTGCCTTTGGCTCAGGTCACGATCCCAGGGTCCTGGGATCAAGTCCCACATCGGGCTCTCTGCTCGGCAGGAAGCCTGCTTCTCCCTCTCCCACTCCCCCTGCTTGTGTTCCCTCTCTTGCTGTGTCTCTGTCAAATAAATAAAATCTTAAAAAAAATAATAATAAATAGTCTGATTGAAAAACAAATAATATGTAATTATAAGACAAGGAAACAATTATCAAATAATTTCCTTTGCAGAAATAGTATTATCAGAAGATAAAAGAAGAATATTAAGAAACTTAGCAAGGGGGACGCCTGCGTGGCTCAGTTGGTTGAGCACCTGCTTTCAGCTCAGGTCATGATCCCAGAGTCCAGGGATCGAGTCCCATGTCAGGCTCCTTGCCTCAGACAGAGGGAGCAGCTGGCTAGCTTCTCCCTCTGTCTGCAGCTCCCCCTGCTTGTGCACTCGTGCGCATGCTCTCTCTCAAATAAATAAAATCTTTAAAAAAAAAAAAGAAACTAAGCAAGAGTAGAATATGGGATAAGGTATGTTTTATATTTAATAACACTATTTCACAAAGTCTCAGAGAGACAGTGAAAATTTTAGGGAAAATATTAAATTCTACTAGTTTTTCTACATACAAGTATTCCTCAATGTTCCATTTCCTTTATTTTTCTGTCAGACCGTAATGAAATTTGAAAAGTTTTTACTTTAAATAGATTAATATACTTTTAAAAATCTCATTAAATATTAATATAGCATCTTAATGTCTAAATTATGAGGGCTATAGATTGATAAAAAAGCTTCCTAGCAAATTTAACTATAAATCTAATGCCTTTATAGGATATGCCACACTTTTAAAAAATTAGACAAAATCTTTCTTTTTAGAGGGTAAGAAAACTCCTCTAGTAACTCAGTCTATGAAGATGCCATTAGTGTTCCATTCTTATTGTGATCCTTAGCACTTACAGACTTTAATTCTAAGATAGCAATCAGTGCAAAACCATACCAAAAAATTTTGGGGAGGGGGAAAAAGAAGTACCTGGCAGTTTGTCTTTAAACAGTTTTAGAACAACACCCCAGTTTTAAAAATGTTAAAATATGAGAAAAAATAAAAATGAAAATCATGGGTCTTCCAGCTAAAATGTGGTAGTAAAAGCTTCCTTGTATAGCATTTAACTGGAAAGTACTACTTTGCAAGAATATCATTCAAAAATGCAGAATTCCTTGTTAACAATTCACTCTCTTCAATGTCCCAGATTAATTAAAATGTGATTCAATTTTCAACATTCAATGTTATATGAAATTTTCTAGGCACATGGCAAACCACCCACATACTTAAAATATTTTTTAAATAGAACTCTTAAATGAACTGATATACACACACCAATTAAACACAAAGCAAGAATTATAATAAGAATAGCAATTTAAAAAAATTTTAAGGAGTTAAAAAACAAGGTAACAGGATACGTCCAAACTGTTCAACAAGTTCAGGTGGGAGAGGAACTCTTCGGATGGAACTCATCTCTGGAAGGTTGGGTACTGACAGCAAACCAGGTCCTTGTAGAGGATAATCCATATCTGACATCCCAGAAACAGTGGGATTATCTGCAAGTAATAAAACAAAGCATTTATTAAAATAATAATGTTTTGGGCATCAACTAGGCATACTGAAGCACTGCAAGCTAAAAAAAAATTGTGCATCTGGTGGTTGTAAAAGGTAGAGAGAGAGAATAAAATAGTTCTGACCCAACACAAAGGAAGCCTGAGAAAATCCAGTGTTAAGGTGGGGGCAATTACAGGTTTTAGCACTAAACACAAGGTTATCTTTCACAAAGATTCCATTAGAAAGGAAATACTTAGTTCAATAATTTAGGTTTTTTTCCTATTATTTTATTAATCTGAAATGGGCAAATATTTATAAAACCACTTTGTGATTGTCAGATAAAACCATTATGAACAAAATACTGATTGGGGAAAAAACAGATTTCTTTTCCCACTTAAATATTAATAGATTAAAACAATCTATGCATTTTTCTTGTTAGACCACCCCCAAGACCAATAAGATAAATACAAATAATACCACATAAGCAATATTTTATTGGGGGAAACCACAGACTGCTCTATAAAGTGTTCTCATTTGGCAACCCTTCTCTTGCCCTAAGACACAGTCACCTAAGGGCAGGAGTGCGCTGCTCTATTCAGCCTGTCCTTTCTATGTCTTGAACAGGGAGGTGTTCTTTAGATCTGACTGATGACCTGTTTATCCCAGGCACCTTTCCAGGCTCTCTTTAAGTACAAAGATGTTGGGGAAAACTGACATATAAAAGAAATTCTAAATGTATTAGGGAAATTTAAAATACACAACTAGAGAGAAAAATGCAATCAATTCCTATGTACTGATTGATTACCCAGTTTCAACAATTACCAATAACATGCCTGATCATGTTTCATTTATATCCCTAGCTATTTCTTCCCTAATGGATTTTTTGAAGCAAATCCCAGACATCCCATTTAATCTTAAAACATAATTTTAATGGGATATTGCACGGGGTGCCTGGGTGGCTCAGTCATTGAGCATCTGCCTTCGGCTCAGGTCATGATCCGAGGGTCCTGGGATCCAGCCCCGCATCGGGCTCCTTGCTCCGCGGGAAGCCTGCTTCTCCCTCTCCCACTCCCTTTGCTTGTGTTCCCTCTCTCACTGTCTCTCTCTGTCAATAAATAAATAAAATCTTTTTTTTTTTTAAAAGGATATTGCACATGTTAAATGACAGTGGGAACACAATGGATGGAATTAATAATTCCAGTAAGAATGTGAATGGTTAGGGTTTTAGAGGGGAGGGGGTGGGGGGATGGGTTAGCCCGGTGATGGGTATTAAGGAGGGTACATATTGAATGGAGCACTGGGTGTTATATGCAAACAATGAATCATGAAACACTACATCAAAAACTAATGATGTAATGTATGATGACTAACATACGTAATTAAAAAAAAGAAAAAAAGAACGTGACTAGTTAAGAAAGCCCTCACAAAGGAAGTGATATTCAAGCGAGTCTGGAAGAATGTCAGGCAAAGAAGAAAGAACATTCCAGAAGTAAATGATGATGTAAATGATGATGTAAAATAGAATCCCGAAGAAAGAGCTTCTTATGGAAAACATGTTAAATTCAGTGTGACTGGAACAAAGAGTTTGAGAATAGGATGGAAGAAGGGGAGGAGATTAGGTTGAAGAGGTTGGTGTAAAGGTGGACAGAATCGATTTGAATCAGATTAAGAGAGGACAAGAATGTATGGACTCTTTTTATGTCTTGCTTTTCAAACCTAAGGAGGTAAAAGGAAGTAATGCTGTTCGAGATGAGAGTTACTAATAGGCCACTCAGTTCTTACAAGCACTGGTTAAGTAGCTGTCAGGAACAAATACTACATGTGTTTTATTTCCATCCTTTCTGACTACAAGCCTACTCAATGACTTTTATAAATCGCCACATGTCGTTTAGGTTTACATTGCACAGATTATCCTTGTTACTTTATCTTGGTTATTGTTTACCAAAAACCTTGTCTCTTACACTTTTTTTCTCCAATATAGGTCTCACAAAGGGGCCACTTTTTTTTTTTTAAAGCAACTTATGTAATTCCATGCCTCGAGGAACCTGGTCATAATTTAAAACCATTAAACAAAGTATTTTCCCATCGCCTCTTTTGTGGGCCCATACACTGCCTTACCCTCCCTGTTCATCATCACAGCTAATATCCCTGCTCTCTTCCTTTATTCCACTGGTAGTTCTTCTCAACTACCTTTGTATTACAGGACTTTGTATTACACTAACTCTACACATAATAAAGACTATCTTTGAGAGAAGATAGTAAATTTCCAAATTAACTTCGCTTGCCCGTCTGTTTTAGTCTAATGTTAATGAGGAATCAAGAAGAATGAGACCTGGATCAGGTGATCCTACCCAACTGGCCTTAGCGATGAACACTCGGAGGCAGTGAGCAGCTCATTAAGTTTGGGGTCTTTGCTTCAAATGGGGGATTGCTCGTCACTCCTACCCTCTCAAATATCGGCAGTGAAGTGAGAACAGGAAAATAAACGGAAAATAGGCTCTTTTTCGCTCTTTAAAATGTAGCACAGCTAAATCTCAAATGTCTTCGCTGGGCCCACCCTGGGGATAAGGACCTAGTTAGGAAGTCAGGCGAGAGTCCTTTCGGCCGAGAAAGCAGTCACCAAATGGGCACTGATCACTCACTTGGGGCAGACACCATGAGAAGCTCGGAAAGGTCCGGGTACATGCGGTCTTCTTGCAACTGACGGTCGATGAGCCGCCCTGCATTTTCCAGAGTTTCCTGCAAAGCTGAGGCCGACGTGGAGGCCGGCATCGCCGAGCCCAGTAAAGAAGACGGCATGTCGAGACTCGGAGACACCAGCGTCTGAAAAAAGTAAAAAACCAAGGAGAAAAGAGAAAAAAACCCAACACCCTGGCTCAGACCCACAGCTTACAGCGCGCGCGCCAAACGAGCGCCTCGGCGCCTGTGCATGACGCACTTCCGGTTCATCTGGAGGGGAATTTGAAGGCTGCGTTTTGAAGCTGAAGAGAGGAAGCTGTGGAGGGGGCTGGACGTTAGGGGGCGGAGCGAGTGAGCGGAGGCACTTTCCCGGGCGTAGGTTGGATGCTTGAGGGTGGGGGAGGGGAAAATCCGTGGAGGTTATCTAGGGAATGGAGGAAAGAAGGGGAAAGGACCGGGGGAGGGGAAGGCCGGGAGGGGTGGGGAGGTGGGAGGGAGCAGGGGTCGGGGAAGTGGGAGCTGGGTAGTGCCCGGCAGCGAAGGCTGCCCCAGTTCTGGTGGGTTTCGCGAGCGCTGGATCTTGGTGTCGCGAGCTTTGCAGGTTAGAATCTCTCAACTGCAATTACTTAAGAGTTTGCGCGTCGATTTCTTTGGCACTGCAAACAACTGCTCTTGCGAGAGTGGATAGTGGTAGCTTGTCAGAAAGTTTACGTGTGAACCAAAATTTCACATTTCTTAGGGGCTTCACTGTATATTCATCAGACTTTTCTGGCCGGGTCAGTCAGTAGAGCATGTGATTCTGGGTGTCTGGGTGGTGAGTTCAAGCTCCACCTTGGGGTGGAACCTACTTAAAAAAATTCATCACGCTTTTCTGTTTGTGTATGGCTACTGTTACTATAAAGAACTGTGTGTTTACTGAGTCATTCGTTGCATGCAGGGGGCTGTTGCCTTCCTTTATTTCTCATTACAGAGAGGAAAATGAGTGTTCATTGGTTGATCCCCAGCACAAAGTAGAGGGACTGGTATAAAGTAGGTCACCCAATACATCACCAAGTCCTACAGAAATTGAATTTATAATTTGTGTCAGGCACTGTGCCTGGTGCTGGGAATATCAAACTGACACATCCCTGTCCTCAAGGTGCTTCATGCAGGGACACACAAAGTGAAGCAATAAAGTGCATCACCATAATGTTTTATGGGGTATGTGTTAATTGCAATAGGAGGATAAGATGAGCAAGAAGAGGTAAGATAGGTTCATTTCACACAGAAGGCAACTGGAGTGGTCAAATCAAAGCACTCTTTCAAAGAGCATTCCTTATTTAGAAACACTAGAATTGGGCGCCTGGGTGGCTCAGTTGGTTAAGCAACTGCCTTCGGCTCAGGTCATGATCCTGGAATCCCGGAATCGAGTCCCGCATCGAGTCCCGCATCGGGCTCCCTGCTCGGCAGGGAGTCTGCTTCTCCCTCTGACCCTCCTCCCTCTCATGCTGTCTCTCATTCTCGCTCTCAAATAAATAAAATCTTTAAAAAAAAAAAAAAGAAAAGAAAAAAGAAACACTAGAATTTGTCCTTATTTAGTGCTCATTTAGAACCACACTTAAGTAAACTTCATCCCCTTATATTCTTAATAGTTTAGCTAGTCAGTAACTGAATTACTCCTTTGAAAGAGGACTTCAACTACCCTTTTTTTTTTTTTTAAGATTTTACTTATTTATTTGACAGACACAGCGAGAGAGGGAACACAAGAAGGGGGAGTGGGAAAGGGAGAGAAGCAGGCTTCCTGCGGAGCAGGGAGCCCAATGCGGCACTCGATCCCAGGACCCTGGGATCATGACCTGAACCGAAGGCAGATGACTGAGCCACCCAGGCGCCCCATCAACTACCTCCATTTGATCTCAAACTTTCCAATTGATTAAGTTCTTCTTTCCAGCTTATCTCTTTTTTTTATAATTCTTTTTTTTTGCATTTTTAAATTTTATTATGTTAATCACCATACATTACATCATTAGTTTTTGATATAATGTTCCATGATTCATTGTTTGCATATAACACCCAGTGCTCCATTCAATACATACCCTCTTTAATACCCATCACCAGGCTAACCCATCCCCCCACCTCCCTCCCCTCTAGAACCCTAAGTTTGTTTCTCAGAGTCCATAGTCTCTCATGGTTCGTCTCTCCCTCCAATTCTCCCACTTCATTTTTCCTTTTCTACTATCTTCTTCCTTTTTTTAACATATAATGTATTATTTGTTTCAGAGGTACAGATCTGTGATTCATCAGTCTTACACAATTCACAGCGCTCACCATAGCACATACCCTCCCCAATGTCTATCACCCAGCCATCCCATCCCTCCCACCCCCTACCACTCCAGCAACCCTCAGTTTGTTTCCTGAGATTAAGAATTCCTCATATCAGTGAGATCATATGATACATGTCTTTCTCTGATTGACTTATTTTGCTTAGCATAATACCCTCCAGTTCCATCCACATCGTTGCAAATGGCAAGATTTCGTTCCTTTTGATGGCTGCATAATATTCCATCGTGTGTGTGTGTGTGTGTGTGTGTGTGTACCACATCTTCATCTTCTTTATCCATTCATCTGTCGATGGACATCTTGGCTCTTTCCATATTTGACTATTGCAGACATTGCTGCTGTAAACACCGGGGTGCCAGCTTATCTCTTAACTCAGGCCAAAGATCCTGCTGGCAAAGCATCCTGTGATGGGAACAGAAAGTACCCCCTCAAACAATTAGGACTGCCCTGAGCCAGCAAACCCTGCCTGTAGTTGACCCCCAAGATAATGATGGACCTGACCTTTACTGCCCACTTGCCTGTATCTACTGACCTTTGTCCCACATTTTCCTTATATAAACCTAGGAGTATTTTTAGCAGTTTGGAGACAGCCTTTGAGATACTAGTCTGCTGTCTTCCCAGTGTTGGCCTCAAGTAAATTCCTTTCGTTTCATCACCACTTGTTTCTCTGCCTTTGGATTTTTTAGTGGCGAGTGGCTGAACCTTGTTTGTTTGGGACCCCTTGAGCCAGGTGCTCTTGTGCCCCTGTGCCCAGGATACAGAACTACGGTCTTTGCTAAACTATGGTCTTTTGCTACTTGAATTATTTTTTACTCCCTCAAATAAGGGGTTGACTAAATTTCTGAATATTAAAATTTCTGGGATGTTAACAGATCTATCAGTATAATTTAAGACTTTGTGGTAAATATATCAGGAAAAATTAGATTTGTATTGTTGGTGGATAAACAGGCAGATGGTTCTCCAGCCATCAACTTTCTTTTACTCGGTAGACCACAGATTGAAAACTGATGGTTTGGCACAGTGTTTGTTTGTTTTTACTTTAAGATAAAACATATGATTGAGAGTTTTCAATTCCACAAATTGGATGATCTGGAATACTGGTCTAATATTCCCGCACTGCAACAATATTCCCAGGGGCCTAATTAGGTCCAAGGACTTCTGTTCAGTTGTATATTGCCTATGGTTGCTTTCCAGCTACAACTGCTGAGTTGAGTAGTTGCTACACAGATGACACAAAGCCTAAAATATTTACCATCTAGCCCCTTACAGGATAAGTGTGCTGAAGTCTTCCTTAAACAGTGATTCTAAACTTTTTTTTTTTAAAGATTTTATTTATTTATTTGAGAGAGAGAGCACATGAGAGGGGGGAGGGTCAGAGGGAGAAGCAGACTCCCCGCTGAGCAGGGAGCCCGATGCAGGACTCAATCCTGGGACTCCAGGATCATGACCTGAGCCGAAGGCAGTTGCTTAACCAACTGAGCCACCCAGGCGCCCGATTCTAAAACTTTTTGATCTCAGGACTTCTTGAGACTCTTAACAATTATTAAGGATTACAAAGAGTTTTTGTTTTGTGTGGGGTGTATTGATTAATAATTGCTAATATCTCTTAAAAACAAGAAATTTAAAATGTCATTTAAAAGAATAAACCTTGGGGCGCCTGGGTGGCTCGGTCCTTAAGCGACTGCCTTCAGCTCATGTCATGATCCCAGGGTCCTGGGATTGAGCCCCGCATCGGGCTCCCCGCTCATCTGGGAGCCTGTTTCTACCTCTCCCTCTGCTACTCCCCCTGCTTGTGTTCTCTCTCTCTGACAAACAAATAAATAAAACCTTAAAAAAATAAAAGAATAAGCCTAATCCATTTTAATTTAAATGATACATATTTTATGAAAAACCACAGTTTCTAAAATTAAATATTAGAAGAATGCATTATTTTACATTTTTTCTAAGTCTCTTAAATGTCTGCCTTAATAAGACAGATAAGATAGCTAGATTTTCATATCTGCATTTGTCGTCAGTATGTTGTGATCTGTTTACTTGAAGTATATAAAGAAAAGCGGGCCTCACACAGTTATGTAATGGGAAAGGGAGAAGTGTTTTAATAACCTTTTTAGATAGTTGTGAATGTCATTCTCTGATAGATTACCAAAACTTGACAAGTGGTATAGTTTTTTGTTTTTTTTTTAAGTGGGCTCCACACCCAGAGTGGAGCCCGACACAATGCTTGAACTCATGACCCTGAGATCAAGACCTGAGTTGAAACCAAGAGTTGGCCATTCAACCAACTGAGCCATCCAGGCATCCCAAGTGGTATAGTTTCTTTTCTTTTTAAAAAATTTTAAAACTTATTATTTATTTGAGAGAGACAGAGAATGAGAGCACACGATTGGGAGAGGGCAGAGGAAGAGGGGGAAGCAGGCCCCCCGCTGAGCAGGAACCCGGGATCATGACCTGAGCAGAAGGCAGCCGCTTAACCCACTGAGCCACCCAGGTGCACCACCCTAAGTGGTATAGTTTCTTAAAAGTTAGTTATGATGTGGAATTTGAAACCATCAGTGAATTTTTTTTGAACTTTGTTAAATTAAAGACCACTCGTCTATCTTATATTTTGGACTTTCTATCCATGCATGATTCTGTAACAGTATGTGTTGGTCATTTGGGAAATATTGGCTGTCTAAGTTATACAGAACTTCCAAATGTTGACATATTTCATTAACCAATAGAAAAGAAAAAATGATCGTGTTGGGGCGCCTGGGTGGCTCAGTTGTTAAGCGTCTGCCTTCAGCTCAGGTCATGACCCCAGCGTCCTGGGATCGAACCCCGCATCGAACCCCGCATCGAACCCCGCATCGAGCTCCCTGCTCCGCGGAAAGCCTGCTTCTCCCTCTCCCACTCCCCCTGCTTGTGTTCCCTCTCTCGCTGTGTCTCTCTCTGTCAAATAAATAAATAAAATCTTAAAAAAAAAAAAAGAAAAAAATGATTGTGTTAATATTACTACCTATCTTAACAGAAAAATCTTTTAAGTATTAGGAAGTTGTCAAGCTTATGGTTGTTGATACAATCTTGATACAATCTTGGTAAGTTTTTCAGGATTCTAATTTTATCTTAAAAGCTCAAATTTTCATTGGTAACAAGTACAGTGAGTTGTTTTCCTTGAAGTGACAAACACATTTCATTCATTTTTGTTTAAAGTGAGTATGTAACCTCGAGGAATACGAGAACTACGACGACAATTTGCTTGTAGCTGCCTTGATTTATGCTGAGGCGCCAGCACTTTTACCCACTATTGCTTCTGCATCATCAGTGCAAACACCAATAGAGTGAAAAAGCAAATTTCTTAGTATTATTATGAAAATAATTTTGATCCCACGACCAGCTTTACAGGAATCCACAGAATATACTTTGAGAACTACTGCTCAAGTAGCTCCCTATTTAAGTAGACTATCTAGCCCTATTAGGTATTTAGGGTTTTTAAAAATGTCCTCGTTAGAACAGAAATTCCAGGAGAGCAGAGACTATGCCCTGTGTCTTTACTACTCTCACTAGCATCTGGCACTTAGTAATGGCCAATATTTATTGGGTGTGTAATACGTGCTGGGCACTATTCTAATTGCTTTATGAGAATTAACTCATTCAATCACCAGAAAAATCTATGAGGTGAGAGGTGCTATTGTTATTTTATCCACTCAACAGATGAAGAAATTGAAGCACATAGAGACTCAGCACATTATCAGAATCATGATTCGAACCCAGACATTCTAGCTCTGGAACTCATTGCTTAATGCCATGCTATCCTGCCTCTCAAATATTTAATTCACACATAATTTTACTTTGTTTGCTCCAAGAAAATCAAAGTTTTTCTGGCATACTTAACATTTCATTATGAAGATATTTCATATAGGGCCCCTGCCTGGCTCAGTTGGTAGAACATGCAACTCTTGATCTCAGGGTCATGAGTTCAAGCCCCACATTGGAGGCGGAGCTTACTTTAAAAAAGAAAAAAAATAGGGCGCCTGGGTGGCTCAGTCGGTTAAGCGACTGCCTTCGGCTCAGGTCATGATCCTGGAGTCCCTGGATCGAGTCCCGCATCGGGCTCCCTGCTCGGCAGGGAGTCTGCTTCTCCCTCTGACCCTCCTCCCTCTCACGCTCTCTGTCTCTCATTCTCTCTCTCTAAAATAAATAAATAAAATCTTTAAAAAAAAAAAAAAGAAAAAATAATTAAAAAAAAAGACGTTTCATACAGACAAAAAGCAGAAAAAAATAGTTTAATGTAGGTCTCCACTACTGCAATTACATCATCTCTCTTTTTTATCAAAAGCAAATACATCTTGTGATTTTTCTGTAATCATCATTATTATCTACTCCTATTGGTTGATGATAGATATCTTCATTTTTCTTTGTTTATTTTCTCCAGCACTTTGTAGTTTAACATTTTATATATCTACAATGGAACCTTCTCAACAAATGGTGCCAGAACTACTAGACATCCACATGCAAAAAAAAATGAATCTAGACACAGACCTGTCACAAAAATTAACTCGACAACTGACCTAAATGTAAAACACAAAACTATAAAAACTCCTAGAAGAAAACATAGGAGAAAATTTAGATGACTTTAGATAAAGCAATGACTTCTTAGATACAACACCAGAAGCATGATCTATGACAGAAATAATGCTAAACTGTCCATTAAAATTAAAAACTGCTCTGCAAAAGACAATGTCAAGAGAATGAGAAGACAAACCACAGACTGGGAGAAAATATTTGCAAAAGACATCTGATAAAGGACTGCATAATCCAGAATATACAAAGAGTTCTTAAGAGTTCAAAATAAGAAACAATCTGATTAAAAAATGGGTTAAAGACCTTCACAGACACCTCACCAAAGAAGATACACAGATAGCAATTAAGCATGTGAAAAGACACTCCACATCATATGTCATCAGGGAAATGCAAATTAAAGCAATAAGATACCACTACATACCTATTTGAAGGGCCAAAATCTGGAACACTGACAGTACCAAATGCCGGTGAGGATGTGGAAGAAAAGGAACTCTCATTCATTGCAAGTGAAAATGTAAAACGGTACAGTCCCTTTATTTTTATTTTTTAAAAGATTTTATTTATTTATTTGACAGAGAAAGACACAGCGAGAGAGGGAACACAAACGGGGAGTGGGAGAGGGAGAAGCAGACTCCCTGCCGAGCAGGGAGCCCGATGCGGGACTCAATCCTGGGACTCCAGGATCATGACCTGAGCCGAAGGCAGTCGCTTAACCTACTGAGCCACCCAGGCGCCCGGTACAGTCCCTTTAAAAGACCGTTTGGCAGGGGCGCCTGGGTGACTCAGTCTTTCAGTGTCTGCCTTCGGCTCAGGTCATGATCCCAGTGTCCTGCTTCTCCCTCTCCCACTCCCCCCTGCTTGTGTTCCCTCTCTCGCTGTGTCTCTCTTTCTCAAATAAATAAATAAAATCTTTAAAAGAAAGAAAGAAAGAAAAAGCCCATTTGGCAGTTTCTTACAAAACCAAACATATCCTTACTATATTATCCAGAACTCATGCTCCTTGATATTTACCCAAAGGAATTGAAAACTATGTCCCCACAAAAGCTGCACATGATTTTCATAGCAGCTTTATTCATAATTGCCAAAACTTAGAGGCAACCAAGACATCCTTCTGTAAGTGAAGCAGGATAAGTAAACTGTAGTACATCTAGACGATGGAATATTAAACAGTGCTAAAAAGAAATGAGCTATTAAGTCATGAAAAGACACAGAGGAAACTTAAATATATATTACCAAGTGAGAGAAGGCAATCTGAAAAAGGCTACAATCTGGGCGCCTGGGTGGCTCAGATGGTTAAGCGTCTGCCTTCGGCTCAGGTCATGATCCCAGGGTCCTGGGATCGAGTCCCACATCGGGCTCCCTGCTCAGCGGAGCCTGCTTCTCCCTCTGCCTCTCTCTCTCTCTCTGTCTCTTATGAATAAATAAATAAAATCTTTAAAAAAAGAATAAAAAAGGCTACATTCTGTACGATTCCAACTATATGTCATTCCAGAAAAGGCAAAATTATGGAGACAGTAAAAACACCAGTGGTTGGTAAGGGTTGAGGGGAGTGAGAGGATAAGCATACCATAATGATGATACCATAATGATGGATACATGTCATTATACATTTGTCATAAGCCATACAATGTATAACACCATGAATGAACCCTATGTAAACTATGGACTGTGGGTGATCATGGTGTGTTAATGTAGGTTCATCAGTTGTAAAAAGTGTACCATTCTGGTGGGGGATATTGCATGCATGTGTAAGGGCAAGGTGATATATGGGAAATCTCTGTAACGTCCCTTTGATTTTTTTTTTTTTGTGAACCTTAAACTGCTCTAAAAAATTAAGGTCTTAATAAAAGGAAAAAAATGTATATATTATCTCAAGTTCTCACCTATAAATCCTTGACTACCAAGGAGCTGAGATAGCTAGGTATAAGTTTAGGCGATGGTTTTCCTAATGAGCTGTATACATAAAGTTCTACTTTACTACCTAAGGCCTGCTTATTTGTACTCAGAAAAGAGACAGTGGCATTAATAACAACTTATTTTGTGGAAGGCACAAAGAACTGGCCTTATTGATTGGAGTTCACATTGGCTTTTGACTTTTGAGGTTGAGTTATCTCTTAGGATAAAACCGAACTTTGTTGTCCCAAGCTATAGAACATTCTGCATATAAGAGTAGTTGTTTTTGTCTTCACAACTACTTTCTTTCTCTTATTCGTTCATTTTTTTCATTCATTTAATAAATACTATGTGTCCACCTAGGCATTGTGCTATGAAGGAAGAGTACTAGCTTATGTGATAGTTAGAGGGGCCTAATACAGTTGGAGGTGTATAAAGGCCTGTAAATGCTTAGAAGACCACTGAAGTTTAAAGTGAGTTCTGAGGGGTGCCTGGGTGGCTCAGTCGTTAAGCGTCTGCTTTTGGCTCAGGTCATGATCCCAGGGTTCTGGGATCGAGCCCCACATCTGGCTCCTGCTCAGTGGGAAGCCTGCTCCTCCCTCTCCCACTCCCCCTGCTTGTGTTCCCTCTCTCCCTGTCTCTCTCTCTGTCAAATAAAATCTTAAAAAAATAAAGTTTATTTTTTAAGTTCTGAAGAATGAGTAGGATTCAATGGAGGGCATGGGGATTGGTGAAGAGTTAGTTTTCAGGACGTGATGTTCTCTGAGGCTGCTTATTGAGCTGAAAGAAGACTGGCGTAGTAGAAAATAGAAAATGATTAGGTTGGAAAGGCTTTGGGGCCATGTGAATAATTTTGCATTTTATTTTAAGACCAATGGAAGTGATATTAGACTTGATAATTATCATTTAGGGTGTATAGCTAAAGCATAATTTGAGATAGTAGACTAAGGTGGAGTAGTCAGGCTAATGAGTAACTCTATGAAAATAAATTTTATTATGCAACATTTATTAGGACTATATACGGTTTTGCTAGAATTCAGAAATATAAAGATAAATAATACACCATTAGTTTGTAGCACAGGTAAGGAGTTGTAAAGAAATTAGAGCCAAATATGAAGTAAAAATATAATAAATATGTTAATAAAGTGCTTTGGGAACCCTTGCTGTCGGCTGGGAAACTCTATAAGCAATCATGACTCATAGCCAGAGGGAGGCTTGGGCTAAGAATAGCTTTAGAGTATTTATTTTTATTTTTTAAAAGATTTTATTTGAGAGAGAGAGAGAGAAAGAGAGAGAGAGAGAGCACACAAGCAGGGGGAGGGGCAGAGGCAAAGGGAGAGGGAGAAGCAGACTGCCTGCTGAGCAGGGAGCCCAACGTGGGGTTGGGCCCAGGACCTGAGATCATGACCTGAGCTGAAGGCAGACACTTAACCAACTGAGACACCCAGGTGCCCCTAGAGCATTTTTTAAAAAGTAGGCTCCACACCCAGCATGGAGCCCAACACAGGGCTTGAACTCATGACCCTGAGATCAAGACCTGAGCTGAGATTCAACCAAATGAGCCACCCAGGTGCCCATAGAGAATTTTTTTTTTTGCCAACTCTTGGCTAGTCAGGTCTTTTTGGCTTCTGTGTACTTTTCAGTCATGTAGTAAATACTATTTTTTTTTTCCTTTAAATATACTCAAAGGGTGGAGAACTGTGAGGGTTTCCTCATAGAAAAGGACAAAATGCAAAGAAAGGAGGTTTGTTGGCTTTTCTTTAGAATTCTGTGAGGATCGTGTCACCTTGGCAGTAAATGTGCCTTAAAAATAAAGGGTGTTAACAAAAAAGTATGAGATCTTGACATTTGCGACAACATGGATGGACCTAGAGAGCCTTATGCTAAGTGAAATAAGTCAGACAAGGAAAGACAAACATCATATGATTTTACTGATATGTAGAATCTAAGAAACAGACACACACAATCAAAAGGAAGAAACAGACCCATAAATACAGAGAACAAACTGATGGTTGCCAGAGGGAGGAGGATGGGCAAAATGGGGGAAAGGGAGAGGGAGACACAGGCTTCCAGTTATGGAATGAATAGGTCATGGGGAAAAAAGGTACAGGATAGGGAATCCAGTCAAGGGTATTGTAATAGTGTTGTATGGTGATAGATAGCAGCTACACTTGTGGGCAAAATATATAGACTTGTTGAATCACTATGTTGAATGTCTGAAACTAATGTAGCATTGTGTCAACTGTACTTCAAAACAAAACAAAACAAAACACCTCCCCAGGTGATAACTAATATGCAACCGAGATTGAGAAATATTGCCTGAGGGCTTCCACGGGTTTACTTGTTCCTTGTAGGACCTGTGTACTTATTCTTTCTTTTTTTTTTTCTAAATGCTTATTATACCAATCATGTATAGTCATTGAATAAAATCTAGAAAGAAAGAAGGAAGGAAGGGAAGGAAGGGAAAGGAAGAGAAGGGAAGGAGGGATGCCTGGGTGGCTCGTTGGTTAAGCCTCTGCCTTCAGCTCAGGTCGTGATCCCAGGGTTCTGGGATCCAGCCCCACATAGGGTTCCCTGCTTAGCGGGAGGCCTGCTTCACCCTCTCCCACTCCCCCTGCTTGTGTTCCTGTCTCTGTCAAATAAATAAATAAAATATTAAAAAAAGAAGGAAGGAAAGGAAAGAAGGAAAAAAAAAAGGAAAGAAGGAAGAAAGAAAGAAGAGAAAAAAAGAAAGAAACGGTGTTGACACAAATTATGTAAGGTTCCCAGCGGGTGCGTTGAGTTAGCAGGTGATCTCTGCGGCGCTTATGCCCCGCCAGCCCGCTAGGGCGGCGCAGCTCGACGGACCGCCATCCCCTCGCGGAAGGCGACGCTCTTGGCCTTGGCGGCGGCGCAGTCTCTCCAAGGTGAAACTCCCTGCTGGTTTTGCCGCGAGTCCTTAGCCGCTGTTTGTGCTGTGGCTGTGGCTAGTTTTGCGGCGGGTGGCTGGCCATGGAGCGCCCGGGGCCCAGTGAAGGTGGGTTCCGTGGGGCGATGCCAGGCAGGAGGGCGGGAAGGGCCGTGGGACGCCGAGGTCGCCGCACTAACGAGACCTTCTCCTCCTCCTCTTGCCCCAGTGACAGGCTCAGACGCATCGGGACCGGATCCGCAGCTGGCGGCTACCATGGGCTTCACGGGGTTCGGTGAGTGACTGTCTTAACACCTAGCCTCATCTCCTTTTGCAGAGGTTTTAAGAACCGCAGGTTGAGAGAGGAGGCCCAGCTGTCACCTCTGTTCCGCACCCTCCGCTGTGCCAAGCCCTAGTTATTTTGGCTCTAGTGTATGCCTTGCAGCTTTCTCGGTAGCCCCTTTCCCATCCGTTTTCGAATTCTTCTTGCTTGTCTGTTGGGACCAGTTTAGGTGACACGTATAGGAAGCCTTGTGGGAAAGATAGCTTTGTGACCTATGCTGTGGACGCTGTTGGTTAGTGGAGGGAGTTGTCTTTTTGTGTCCTGAGACTGAGAGCTAACCATTGACTGTGGTCTGTAATGAGGTGACTTTTCTGGCATCAAGTGGGCCATTAAGTGATATTATAACGGTTATTAAATCCTTTTTGATTCAAACCTTTCTTCCCCGGAATTGTCACTTCAGTCTCTCTGTAGAGTCTTGTTATGAGATAAAGAAGGACATTTCAAACAGAGATGTAGTCATCTGTTGAAAACATTACTGCTTGTAAGAAACAAATGTAAATTGTCTTCCCATTTCGCTGATCTTGGATAGAACAAATATCAGGCTAATGTGTCCAGGTCTCTTGTTGGTGTTCATATATCCATTTATTATGTTAATGTCTTCTGCCACATTTTTACTCCTAGGTGGTCATGTTTACAAAAATACTATATAATTATGTGTTACTATAGTATTTACTTTTGTGGGTTTTTTTTTTTAAGATTTTATTTATTGTCAGAGAGAGAGCGTGCACAAGCAGGCGGAGCAGCAGGCAGAGGAAGAAGCAGGCTCACTGCCGAGCAAGGAGCACCTGTGGTGAAGGCAGACGCTTAACCGGCTGAGCCACCCAGGCGTCCCTATAGTATTTACTTTTGTTTCAGTTCTTTAAAATAGTTTCCTCCCTAATTTCAAAAGTAACACATATTAATAGCAGAAGATCTGAAGAACACAAAAAATGAGAAGGAAGAAAGTAAAATCCTTAATAATTGCATGACCTAGAAATCAAAACTTAGAAGTTTGTTTTCTATTCTTTTCTGTTGTATATTTATCAAGAAAGTTAACATCATATGTATGTACAATTTTATATTCTTAATTATATACTTTAATTCTTTTTTTTTAAAGATTTATTTATTTATTTGAGAGAGCGAGAACGAGAGAATGAGAGAGAGAGAGAGAGAGAGTACATGAGAGGGGGGAGGGTTAGAGGGAGAAGCAGGCTCCTCGCCGAGCAGGGAGCCCGATGCGGGACTCGATTCCAGGACTCCAGGATCATGACCTGAGCCGAAGGCAGTCGCTCAACCAACTGAGCCACCCAGGCGCCCTATATACTTTAATTCTTAATACTTTGAGGATTTTCCCTGTCACAATATGCTCTTCCAAAACATTTTTAATGGCTGAATAGTACATTTAATAGAAGTGTCATAATTTTGGCCTACATAGTTTCTAATTCTAACTTTTATTAGTACTACTAAAAAGAATATCTTTATAAATAACTCTTATTTTTTTTTTTTTGGTAAAAGGAATTTTATGTGCATTTCCATAGGGGAAATTTCTAAAGAAGGGACTATAATAAAAATATAAATATTAAAAAGTAACCAAAACATTGGGTATATATCTTTTTTTATTTTTTAATTTTTTTAAAATTTATTGTTTAAGTAGGCTCCACAACCAGCGTGGAGCTCAACCCAGGGCTTGAACTCATGATGCTGAGATCAAGAGTCTTACGCTTAGAGGCACCTGGGTGGCTCAGTTGGTTGGGTGACTGCCTTCGGCTCAGGTCATGATCCTGGAGTCCCAGGATCAAGTCCGGCATCTGGCTCCCTGCTCAGCAGGGAGTCTGCTTCTCCCTCTGACCCTCCCCCTCTCATGCTCGCTCTCTCTCTAGCTCATTCTGTCTCTTAAATAAATAAATAAATAAAATCTTTACCAAAAAAAAAAAAGTCTTACACTTAACGGACTGAGCCACCCAGGTGCTCCTGGGTATATATCTTTTATTTTTTATTTTAATTTTTTTTAAAGATTTTATTTATTTATTTGAGAGAGAGAGAGTGAGAGACAGAGAGCATGAGAGGGAAGAGGATCAGAGGGAGAGGCAGACCCCCCGCCGAGCAGGGAGCCCGACGTGGGACTCGATCCCGGGACTCCAGGATCACGACCTGAGCCAAGGCAGTTGCTTAACCAACTGAGCCACCCAGGCGGGGCGCCTGGGTATATATCTTTTAAAACTAATTGATACATTTTGTCATAATGCCCTTCAGAAAGGTTGTTTCAGAGCGCCTGGGTGGCTCAGTCGGTTAAGCGACTGCCTTCGGCTCAGGTCATGATCCCAGAGTCCTGGGATCGAGTCCCACATCGGGCTCCCTGCTCTGCGGGGAGCCTGCTTCTCCCTCTCCCACTCCCCCTGCTTGTGTTCCCTCTATCGCTGTGTCTCTCTCTGTCAAATAAATAAATAAAATCTTTAAAAAAAAAAAATAGAAAGGTTGTTTCATATTATAGCAAAGTCAGTATTATGTAAGAATGACATTTTTACCATATTCTTACTAACATGGAGTAGACATTATTATTTAAAAAAAAAAGCAATGAAAACAAATATAATATTGCTTCCAAGCTCATTCACGTTGCCAGAATTTGGTTTCTTGTAGTTTTAGGGCTGAGGCCTCTGTTTCCTTATTTGCTGTCAGGTGGGAGTCTCTTAGCTTCTTAAGGTCCTTGCATTTTTGTCATCTTACTGCCATCATCTGAAAATGAACTAGTGTTTCCAGTCCTCACACTTCACATCTCTCTGACTTCAGCTGTATCTGTTCTTCATCTTTGCTTGTAAGGGCTTCTGTGATTAGATTGGGCCAACCAGGATAACCTGTTTTAAAGTCCATAACCTTAATTAGATCTACAAAGCCCCTTTTGCCCTGTAATTTAACATATTCCCGGGTTCCAGAGATTAGGGTATGAACATTCTCCATTCTGCCTATGACCAGTGTTGTAGATTTAAGGGGTAGAGTCCAGGTCAATTAGAGGAGGATGGGAAAGTTGGCTGGTCAATGATGAGACTGTCATTAAAAATTCCCTGGGAAGTAAACTCTTTCTTCCTAGGTATTTTTCTTGTAGCCAGGCTATAAATTAAACAGACTAAATGGTTATCAAACATTTAATAAGTGTTTATTGAGTACCTAAAGTTTGGCCAGCTTAGTGCAAGAAGATCACAGTCTGCTACTTATTTCTGTTTAGGAAAAAAAGCTCGAACATTTGATTTGGAAGCAATGTTTGAACAAACACGAAGAACAGCTGTGGAAAGAAGTCGGAAAACACTGGGTAAGCAGTAATGGCTCTTTTATTGGTTTCAATACTGTATACACCTTACACAAGTACATTGACAGTTATAAAACTGAAAAAAAATGCAAAGTTGTGTTTTTTTTTAATATTTTATTTATTTGACAGAGAGAGACAGAGAGAGAGGGAACACAAGCAGGGGGAGTGGGAGAGGGAGAAGAAGGCTTCCCGCTGAGCAGGGCGCCCGATGTGGGGCTCGATCCCAGGACCCCAGGATCATGACCCGAGCTGAAGGCAGACGCTTAGCGACTGAGCCATCAGGCGCCCCTCAAAGTTGTTAAAAGACCAAATGTGCTGGTTCCTTTGGAAACAAAGGTTATTATTTTTTTTTAGCATGGTAAAAGTTACATCTAAGTAGGATAAGAAAGTCTGAATGCTAAAATCTTTTTGAAGTGTGTGCTATGAACAAAGAGGGATTCTAAATTAATTTATAAGAATCAGAATAGCAGTTTCTTTGTTACCTCTCCTTCCACCTTTATCTGATTTTCATTTCATTTTTTTCTTTTCCTGCTTACAGCGGAACCAGTATTTGGAAGTCTGGGCGAGAGGTGGCTCTCAGAGCTGTGTGCACCGCTGACTGTTGACTCAGACAGTATAGACAGTTGAGACAGACAGTGAATGTGGCTGCTCTTGAGCCCCTGCATTCATGAGTTGTATCAGACATTTAATGAAGGCCTTAATTTCCAGACTGTCTGGTGTGATACCAGGTGGTTGGCAATTCTGGGTACCACCTTAGGGTCTTCCAAGTAGATGGACTCCTCTACTGCTTTGTTTTTTGTTTTTTTAAAGATTTATTTAATCATTAGAGAGCACACAAGCAGGGGGAGCGGCAAGGAGAGGGAGAAGCAGGCTCCCTGCTGAGCAAGGAGCCCGATGCGGGGCTCAATCCCAGGACCCTGGGATCATGACCTGAGCCGAAGGCAGATGCTTAACGACTGAGCCACCCAGGTGCCCCTCTACTGCTTTCTTTGGATGTGACTCAGATCATTCTTACAGCGAAAGGATAGATGTATCTTGATAGCGCAAAAGGGGCTAGAAATCAGACTGGACTTCTGGAAAAATTTAAGTGAATGTTCTGGCGATTGTCCTTTTTGGTTTTAAAATGATAAATTATATAGCAGTAATTTGGAAAGTGAGCTTGATGTGAAATTTTTTGGTCTTCGGAAGAATAAGGTTTTTTGTGGTGAGAAGCCCACATACTGTTTTTTAAAAAGAACTGTCATTAATAACACATTTCAAACATACAAAAGTATAGTAATGAACTCCTGTCACACAGATTTAAGTACTATAACAATTCACAGCTGGTGTTATTTCCATTTTCTTCCCCTCTCAGATTATTTTGATATAAATCTGAGACACATTATTTCACCCATAAATATTTTATTTTTTTAAAGATTTTATTTATTTATTTGAGACAGAGAGAATGAGAGAGAGAGCATGAGAGGGGGGAGGGTCAGAGGGAGAAGCAGACTCCCTGCCGAGCAGGGAGCCCGATGTGGGACTTGATCCTGGGACTCCAGGATCATGACCTGAGCCGAAGGCAGTCGCTTAACCAACTGAGCCACCCAGGCGCCCACACCCATAAATATTTTAGTATGTGTCTTTAAGAGATACTGAACCTTTTTTTTTTTTTTAAAGATTTTATTTATTTATTCATGAGAGATAGAGAGAGAGAGAGAGAGGCAGAGGCAGAGGGAGAAGCAGGCTCCCCGCGGAGCAGGGAGCCCGATGCGGGACTCGATCCCAGGACCCTGGGATCATGACCTGAGCTGAAGTCAGACGCTTAACCGACTGAGCCACCCAGGCGTCCCGATACTGAACCTTTTAAAAACTTAACTGAAATACTTCTACCACACTTAAAAATAATAAATAATTTAATATCATCAGACAAGATACAAAGACATGCTACTACTTGAGGCATATTTACAAATGCTTTAACCACTTAATTTTTATTTTTTAAAAAATTTGTTTATTTGACAGGGACACAGTGAGAGAGGGAACACAAGCAGGGGGAGTGGGAGAGGGAGAAGCAGGCTTCCCGCTGAGCAGGGAGCCCAATGTGGGGCTCGATCCCAGGACCCTGAGATCATGATCTGAGCTCAAGGCAGCCGCTTAACGACTGAGCCACCCAGGCGCCCCTAACCACTTAATTTTTAAATTAAGCATTTTAGTGAATGCTTATGCTATTAGAGTATAGCTCTCTTGTATTTACGTCTTTCAGCTTGTGATAACAAAACACTTGGAACAGAGATTGTCTGTTCACCTAAGTAAGTTTTATAGTTCCCTGTACCATGCCTTGAAAGATAAGTCCTCGATATATACTTGAGAAGATTGAATTTGGAACTCCAATACTGCCTTTTAAAAAATAAATTCTGCTTCTTTGGAGAATGTTTTAAAATGGCCCCGTCCATTGTATAGAGCTTCGGATTTGGAGTTGGAGGACCTAGGTGTGAGGGTCAGCTGCACATCCTACTAGAGAGAACGTTGGGTGGATTTTCAAATATCAGATCCTTAATTTCCTCATCTCTTAGGTGGAAGTGATAATAAGGAATCCCTTAGAAGTTTCTTAAAGGGATTAAGATGTTGGGCATAGTACCTTTTAAACAGTAAAGTACTTTAAAAATATCACTTTAAACTCTTACAGTTTTTCTTAGTAAAGCATGTATGCATTTAGCACCTAAGGGGAATTACAGCGAACAGTTACTAGATTTTTAAAATTTGAAAAATCATCTCAAGACCAAGTTCTCCTGTGATGTTTGTGGATGAATTGTGTTGAACTTTGTTGATTTAGTATTATATCCTCGGACTTGGACTGCTGTTTTTTTTTTTTTTAAAGATTTTATTTATTTGACAGAGACACAGCAAGAGAGGGAACACAAGCAGGGGGAGTGGGAGAGGGAGAAGCAGGCTTCCCGCTGAGCAGGGAGCCCAATGCGGGGCTCGATCCCAGGACCCTGGGACCATGACCTGAGCCGAAGGCAGACGCTTAACAACTGAGCCACCCAGGCGCCCCTGGACTGCTGTTTTTACCCCTGATCTAAATACATGAATCCAAAGTTTCACTTATTTTTCTTGAAAGTTCAAAAATTGCGATATGGGCATTATTTATCTCGTGATTGGATTAGAGATTGGCATTGACATTAGACTTGAGGAAAATAATTCTTATGGTTCCCCCCCGCCCCCCGGCAGTCCCTTTTAATAGAAAGTTTGTCTGTGTTTATGTATATGAACTGTTTTAGTTGGTAAATGCTCTAATAGAAAGGATGAATTACTATAAAACCTCAATAAAGTATGCATTATGTTAAATGTCAGGAAATAATGGTACAATTGGTTTGTTTTTTTTAAAGTGTTTTTTTCTTTTTTTAAAAGATTTTATTTATTTGTTTGTTTGTTTGTTTATTTATTTATTTATTTGAGAGAGCACCAGCGAGCAGGAGGGGTAGGAGGGGCAGAGGGAGACTCAGGCTCTCTGCTGAGCAGGGAGCCTGAAACAGGACTCGATTCTAGAATTCGGGGATCATGACCTGAGCTGAAGGCAGATGCTTAACCCACAGAGCCACCCAGCCACCTCTATATGTTTTATTTTTCCGAAAGGTCTAATAATTATGTCTAGGGCATATGTAAGACTTAGGTCCTTTTTTATTTTTTTTAAAGATTTTATTTATTTATTTGACAGAGAGAAACACAGCGAGAGAGGGAACACGAGCAGGGGGAGTGGGAGAGGGAGAAGCAAGCTTCCTGCGGAGCAGGGAGCCTGATGCGGGGCTCGATCCCAGGACCCTGGGATCATGACCTGAGCCGAAGGCAGACGCTTAACCGGCTAAGCCACCCAGGCGCCCCGACTTAGGTCCTTTTTTAGAGCTATAATACTATGAGGAGATAAATGGGGAAGAAAAATTTATTCAAATGCTTATTTTGGGTGTGCATGTGTTTTATTTAAATTTAAATATATTTAAAAATTATTAGAGCACCAGCGAGTGCGTGCATGGGGGAGGGGGGGAGCAGAGAGAGTGGGAGAAGCAGACTCCTCGCTGAGCAGGGAGCCCGTGGAGGGGGGATGGTGGCACCAGAGGGCTCAATCCCAGGACCCCGAGATCCTGACCTGAGCCAAAGACAGAGGCTTAACTGACTGAGCCACCCAGGTGGTATGCCTGTGCTTTAGATGGATTTATGAACCTTCTCTGTGGTAGGACAGGAAACAATATCTTTGAAAAAACAGTTAAGATAGGATTTGAATATGATTTCAATGGATGATTTAGTGATCCTGAAAAGAAAAACTGTCCCAGAGATTTTAGAAATTAGAAAAGCTTAAAGAATTGTGTGTGTGTGTGTGTGTGTATGTGTGTACCTGAAATGGTCTTCCTACCTGGGTAAATC
The DNA here is from genome assembly GCF_011800145.1 of Mirounga leonina. Lineage (NCBI taxonomy): Eukaryota > Metazoa > Chordata > Mammalia > Carnivora > Phocidae > Mirounga > Mirounga leonina. Next base: position 2,917,214 of record NW_023270889.1, read on the forward strand.
CTATCTCATCCTTTAAGCCCTCACACATATTTTACTTTTTCTAGGAATTTTTTGAAAACCTGTCTGGACATAATAATTGTTCCCTGTCTTTTTTTCCATAACACTTTAAAAAATACTATAAATTTTATCCTAATATTGTTCATGTATTGAGGATAAGAACCTTGTTTTCATCTTATACTTACAGTGCCTAGTAGAGGTTAGTACATAATAGTTACATCCCTAAATCTTTAATGGAGAAATGTAATTAATGTAGTTAAAATATTCTTATTTTTTAATTTCCTAGTATTTTGGCATTAAATATTTAGAATTAAATGTAGATTTACATGAAATTGGTAGGCTAGTGAATTGTTTTAAGTTAGAGTAACAAAAAGATTTAGCAAGATTTAAGTCCCATGGGTAAAAAGAATATCATGATTAGAAAACATTTATTCTAGCTTATATTTACAGTAATTTTATTTCCTTTACATTTTATCTTAAGTCTCGTTTCTTCCTTTAAGTTAAGTGATTGCTATAATGATTGGCTCTGAGATTTTCACGTGCCAAATTACATTCCTTTGAGTCTGCAATTTGTGTGAATGAGCCCAGATGGGAGATGGTAGTTTTGGATAGTTTGCTGTTACCTAGACAAAAATTGCATACATATGGAGGAGCTTTTGCAGAAATGGCTATCCAAAAATTGGTAACTGTTTGAAAGTAGAGAACAATAAAATCAGGTGCTTGGAAGAATAAAATTAGGTGTGGGATAGTAGGTTAATTCACTTTGGTTAAGGGAAGATACAGAGCATTTTTACAGTGCTTATCGTGTGCTTGGTTCCACATTTGATGAAAATGCATGAAACGATACCCTTTGCAGGGAGTTACAGACTACTGAATTCTGTTTGGTTTTGGTTTTTGTCCTCACTTAACAATGAGGAAGATATTTTTTTCCCCCTCTAAAATGTCTTAATCCCACTTTTTATCTTTGTCCCTTGCTTTAATGAAGCAACAGGTGATGGCAGAAAACTCTCTGATTAGAAAATCCTGGCTAGTGTTTAAAAAAATTTTTTTAAATTTTAAATTAAAAAAATTAGATGCTTGGGGATGCCTGGGTGGCTCAGTCTGTTAAGCCTCTGCCTTCTGCTCAGGTCATGATCCCAGGGTCCTGGGATCGAGTCTAGCAGTGGGCTCCTTGCTCAGCAGGGAGCCTGCTTCTCCCTTTGCCTGCCACTCCCCCTGCTTGTGCTCGCATGCTGTCTCTCTCTCTGACAAATAAATAAATAAAATCTTTAAAAAAAATTAGATGCTTTACTAGGTACAAGTAGTTTGGAGTATTTATCCTCTGGTGAGGAACTCTAGTTGGACAGGTAAGCGGCTCAGTTTCCAGATAGTCTGGCTACAAGCATGCAGTAAAGGGCTGGGCTTTGGAGAGAAAGGCAGGCAAACTATTATATAAGGTAGGTGGTGCTCACTGGGTAATTTTGTCTCTAAGAAAGTCTGGTCACATCTTGGAAAGATCAAGTTGTAGAGCCTCAGTTCACTGCTTGGGGACTTCATAGCTTTGTTACTTAACTTTTCTATGGCATAGATTTCTCAAATGTGGAGTGAAAATAGTAGTACCTACATCAACTGTATTGTATAATTGAAATTTGCTAAGACAGTAGAACTTAAATGTTTTCACTTAAAAAAGGGTGAATATGTGGGGTGATAGATCTGTTCATTGACTCCATGGGGAGAATCTTCTCGTAATGTAGATGTATATTAAATCATCACATTGTGCACTTTAAATATTTTACAATTTTGTCATTTATACCACAAGCTAAAAAAAAATAGTACCTACTTCAGAGGTTGTTGTGATGATTAAAGGAGCTGATTTATAGGCAGTGCTTAAAACAGTACCTGATACATAGTAAGCTCCATGTGTAAGTATTAGCTGCTATTATATTTGTTAAATTAAGGTTGTTATTATAAGGTGGTTACTTACAAAGAAGTCCTAGAAGATCTAATTGAAAATGGCTCAAATAAGAAAAATTTAGTGTTACACATGAAAACAACTCTGGAATGGGGCTCTTCCACCTTCTGAGTCCTGACATGAAGAATGTTAAGTTTTTTCCCCCCTTTTTCTGCTTTGCCAGTTTCAGGGTATTGGCTTATTTTAAGCCAACTGCCCTCATGACTGGAAATTGTAGGTGAAATTTTGTTACATGCGGATGACCACATTCACAGGCTGAAAGGATACTGCTTTGTATATATATATTTTTAGAAGTAAGAAAACCTTTCTCAAATGTTCCTCCAGCTTACTTCTCATATCTTATTGGCTGGTATTAGTGTGGAACATCAGTTCCAAAAAACGGCCACTGGTAAGAGCAATATAGTTGATTTGGAATCAAGCTTTACCCCTCTGGGCAGGGAGGGGCCCAGCCTCTGCTGAAGCACCTCCTCCCTCTTATCTGGAGAAAATTGTGGGTTTTCTTAGCAAGGGAAAAAGGAAGGAATGGCTGCCGGATAGGAGGCTAATAATGTACATGTAGGTATTGTTTACTGATTAAGGTGAGAAATGCCCCAAGACCAGAGCTCAGGATCAACTGTCCAAGTGTGGTTTCACCCCTAGCCTCTCCCCTCCCACCCTGGAGAGTATGGAGGGATTGACTGGAGAAGCAGGATGAGGGTAGGAGCCATGCAGGCCCACTCTTATATTTAGATATTATCTTCCTTATTTTTATTTTTTTCAACCTCAGCATCAGAGTGCAGAATTATCTAACCCACCCACCTTAGCCCAGTGGTGAGCACAAAAAATATCAACATGAGCTAGCTATAGTGTTTGCCTTACCTCTTCCTATAGAGTTTTATCTTCCCTGTTTGAAATAAAAGGCTATCTAGTTACAAACATATATTTGTTATCTTCTTGTTTCTTATCCTCCATATCCTATCAACAAAAGACCCTAAAGAGTACAACATTCCAATTAATAAGTGCCTTTTGATACTTTTAGGTGTATTATTTTTTCATTATTAAGAAAAAATGTTAAAGATTATCTCAGGTTAGTGAGGGTGGTGGTAGTTGAGAACCAGACTATTCATATAATTCATTTCCTTCCTGTGTGCCCCCCAATTGTAGAGTGACATTATCAGAGGAAAAAGATCAGATTTCTTTGGATCATTTTTTTTTGTATTTCCAAGGTAAATAACTCTAGAAATCTGAAATTTTCTCATGATTTTTGTGGGAAGTCCCTTACCACAAATCCAGTGGGGGAAATTCAGAAATGAACAAAATTCTGATTTTATAGTTTAAAATACTAAGAATAAAAAGTGAAATTACCTAAACTCTTACCTTTGGATACTTTATTTTTTGCTTATCACCTTCCACATATTTTTATTTTAATTAATTAATTATTTATTTTTAAAAGATTTTATTTATTTATTTCAGAGAGATAGTAAGAGAGAGCACAAGCAGGGGGCAGGGAGAGGGAGAAGCAGACTCCCTGCCGAGCAGGGAGCCCAACTCAGGGCTAGACCCCAGGATACTGGGATCATGACCTGAGCCAAAGGTAGACGCTTAACTGAGCCACCCAGGTGCCCCTCTTTTTATTTTTTTAAATTTTTATTTTTTTATTATTTTTTTTCAAAGATTTTATTTATTTATTTGAGAGAGAGAGAATGAGAGACAGAGAGCACGAGAGGGAAGAGGGTCAGAGGGAAAAGCAGACCCCCTGCCGAGCAGGGAGCCCGATGTGGGACTCGATCCTGGGACTCCAGGATCATGAACTGAGCTGAAGGCAGTCGCTCAACCAACTGAGCCACCCAGGCGCCCAAATTTTTATTTTTTAAGATTTTATTTTTAAGTAATCTCTATACCCAGTGCGGGGCTCAAACCCACAACCCTGAGGTCAAGTGTCACATGCTCCAGCGATTGAGCCAGTCAGGTGCCCCCTTAGATAGTGCAGTGTCATTCATATACTATTCACATGCTCATTTAGCTTAGCATATCTGTTGTTAGTTTCCCAGATTTGTATAGTTTCCATCACTATTTTTATTGGCTGTATTTAATTAAATTAATTTTTAAAAGATTTTATTTATTTGTCAGAGAGAGAGATACAGAGCACAAGTAGGGGGAGCGGCAAGAAGAGGGAGAAGCAGACTCCCTGCTGAGCAGGGAGCCCAACTGGGAACTGGATCCCAGGACTCCGGGATCATGCTGGAGCCGAAGGTAGATGCTCACTGACTGAGCCACCCAGGTGTCCCTATTGGCTGTATTTTATGTTAATATACAGTAGTTCAGTTATTTTCCCAATTTGGGTATTTAGGTTGATAAGTTTTTGCTTTTAGTACCACTCTAAATTACATCTCTTTGACCATATTAATTTTTAGCCTTTATTAATCCTGACAAATTTTGAAATCTTAACTATTGGAAATTTTTGAAAACCTTTTCAGAAGCAAGAGAAAAAGAGGAAGAAATGAACAGAGAGAAAGAATTAAGAAGGCAAAATGAAGATATTGAACCAACATCATCGGGCTCACATGTAGTCAGAGATTGCTCCAAGTCATCTTCCAGGTGCTTGACTTTCTCAAAAAGATTCTGTTAAACTGTCATTCCCATTTAGGTGTTTAATCTTAGGTAATTGAAACTGGTAGTTTTGCAAAGAAAAAAAAAGAGGATAAAGACTGATTTTGTTCTAAGAACCTGGTATCTTTTTCTTTTTTTCTTTTATTTTTTTTTAAGGTTTTATTGTCAAAGGGAGAGACAGAGGGAGAGAGCACACACAAACTGGGGGAACAGCAGAGGGAGAAGCAGGCATCCTGCTGAGCAGGGAGCCTGATGCAGGGCTCAATTCCAGGACCCTGGGATTATGACCTGAGCGGAAGGCAGACGCTTAACTGACTGAGCCACCCAGGCATCCCTGTTTAAGGACTTTTACAGGCCCTTTTGCCAGTGGCTTTCTTTTATTAGGAAAAAAAAATAACAGTAAAAAATATAGGCAGGAGAAAACTGTTAACTTTTTTCTTCATTGAGGCATCTTGAAGTTTTGTAATTTTTGCATAATTTTAATTGCCTTAAGGCTATACATTTTTTCATGTGATTTTGATGTCTTTTAAAAAAATAAAATCTGATTACTTCTTTGCCTTAAGGCTATACATTTTTTTCTTGTGATTTTGATGTCTTTTTAAAAAATAAAATGTGATTATTTCTTTCTCCACTTGAATTTGGACCTCATACTTTCTATGTATATTGATAAACTTGTTAGATTTGATATATTTTCTCATTCTCTAGCTTTTTAAAAAACTTGTTTTTCATTGTACAAACATTTTTTCATGTGTTTGATCATATTTTAATGTTTTTAAGATCTATTTCTTAGGCAATTATTTTTCCTCAAATAGATTATTATGCTACTTTCTTTTTTCTAGATTAATAAAAATTACTTTAAAATTTTAAATGAGATTATTATGAAGTATTTAAGACTATCAAAAAGATAATAAAGAACTGTACTCACTAGACAACTTAAGAAGTAAACTTTTACAGTGAACACTTCTTAGAACTGCCTTCCATTGCATCTCCCTCCCTTCTTGGCAGAGGTAACCAATCTTCCAAACTTAAAATATTTTTTACGTCTCTCTTTATAACATTATAACATATTTCTATATCCCTAAGATGTATATAATATTGTTTTGCATGTTTTAAGATCTTTCCCCTTATATGTCTAGTATAGCACTTAGCATATTGTATACTATCATGTACTGTTTTTGTTATGTGTTCTTGTATAAGATTATTGACACCGTAAGGTCAGGGATGTTTTTCCCCTTAATTAAACAAAAAGTTTTTGCTATGAAGTATGTCATACATATAAAACTTTAGATATCCTGCACTTAAAGTAAAGAGAACAATGAAGTCAATACCTGTAATGTAGAGCTTTACGAGTGTGTTTGAAGTCCTCTCTCTGCTCGTATTTCTCTCTCCTCCACTTTGTTTATCCTTCCTTCCTCTTTTTAATAGTTTTATTAGATATAAGTATTCCTAAACAATATGATGTTTTTTTTTTTTTTTAAGATTTTATTTATTTATTTGACAGAGAGACACAGCGAGAGAGGGAACACAAGCAGGGGGAGTGGGAGAGGGAGAAGCAGGCTTCCCGCCGAGCAGGGAGCCCGATGCGGGGCTGGATCCCAGGACCCTGGGATCATGACCTGAGCCGAAGGCAGATGCTTAACAACTGAGCCACCCAGGCACCCCACAATATGATGTTTTATATGATTTCTTATTTTATATTGATGCTGTTAATGCTGTCATGAGTGTTTTTTTTTCAAAAAAAATTTTTTTATTCAAAATATTTTTTTAGGGGGGCGGAGAGTCAGAGGAAGAGGGAGAGAGAGGATCCTAAGCAGGCTCCATGCATGGAGCCCGATACGGGGCTTGATCTCATGACCTTGAGATCATGACCTGAGCTGAAATCAAGAGTTGGACACTTAACCAACTAAGCCACCCAGACACCCCACAACAAGATATTTTTGAGATATTCATGTTGACAAATGAGGCTATAGTTCATTCATATTTGATGCCGTTTGGTTTTCCTTTTAGAAATATTTTTTCCAATTTCTAGTCAATTTAGGTTGCTGTTTTTCTATATTATTATAAAATATGTTTTTAGTGACTGCCTTGTAGCCATCCTCTGTTATTTATTTTTTTTAAAGACCTTAGTATTTAACTGAAAGAGAGAGAGAGAGAGAGAGAGAGTGTGTGCGTGTGTGTGTGTGTGTGTGAGCCGGTGGGGGTGCGCGAGGGGAGTGGTGAGGAGCAGAGGGAGAGAGAGAATCTCAAGCAGAGTCTGCGCTGAGCATGGAGCCCAGTGTGGATCTCCATCTCACCACCCCGAGATCATGACCTGAGCCGAAATCAAGAGTCGGATGCTTAACGGACTGAGCCACCCAGGCGCCCCATCGTCCTCTGTTTTATATGTACAAAAGTTCCTCTTTCTTCCTCCCTCCTTTCCTTTCATAGAAGCTTATTGAGGGGTGCCTGGGTGGCTCAGGCGTTGGGCGTCTGCCTTTGGCTTGGGTCGTGATCCCGGAGTCCTGGGATCGAGCCCCGCATCGGGCTCCCTGCTCGGCGGGAGGCCTGCTTCTCCCTCTCCCGCTCCCCCTGCTTGTGTTCCCTCTCTCACTGTGTCTTTCTCTGTCAAATAAATCATCATCAACATCCTCCACCAGAGTGGTACATTTGTTAGAATTGATGAACCTGTGCTGACATGTCATCATCACTTAGAATCCGTAGTTTACGTGACGGTTCACTCTTTGATGTTGTACATTCTGTGGGTTTGGACAGATAAGTAATGACATGTAGCCATAGTATCAGTCAGAGTAGTTTCAGTGCCCGAAACATCCTCTGTGCTCTACCTATTCATTCCTGCCTCTTCCTAACTCCTAGCAACCACTGATATTTTAAATTTTTATTGAAGTAATTTATACACATTACAAAATCAAACATTATAAAGCTTCATTTTCCCCTGTTAATTCTTGCTTCCCAGAGAAAATTATTTAAGTTTTTTTTTCATCTTTTATTTACCTTCATATTTCTAAATTGTAACTTTTGTGTCTGGCTTCTTTCACTTTGTAAGATGTTTTCAAGGTTCGTGTTTTATCAGAACTTCATTCCTTTAAATGGCTGAATAGGATTCCAGTGTATGTGTATATCACAGTTTGTTTATCCATTTGTTGATGAACATTTGGATTGTTTTCATTTTTTTTTTTTAAAGATTTTATTTATTTATTTGAGACAGAGAGAATGAGAGACAGAGAGCATGAGAGGGAGGAGGGCCAGAGGGAGAAGCAGACTCCCTGCCGAGCAGGGAGCCCGATGCGGGACTCGATCCCGGGACTCCAGGATCATGACCTGAGCCAAAGGCAGTCGCTTAACCAACTGAGCCACCCAGTGGCGCCCCATTTTTTTTTTTTAAAGATTTTATTTATTTGACAGAGAGAGACACAGGGAGAGGGGGAACACAAACAAGGGGAGTGGGAGAGAGAGAAGCAGGCTTCCTGCGAAGCAGGGAGCCCGATGCGGGGTTCGATCCCAGGACCCCAAGATCATGACCTGAGCCGAAGGCAGACGCTTAACGACTAAGCCACTCAGGAGCTCCTAGATTGTTTTCACCTTTTGAGTACTGTGAGTGCAATGAACATTAGTGTACAAGTATGTTTTTGAGTCTTTGTTTTTAATTCTTTTGAGTATATACCTAGGAGTGGAATTTATGGGTCATATGGTAATTTTATGTTTAACTTTCTTTTTTGAGGAATTGCCAAACTGTTACACAATGGTTGCACCATTTTACATTCTTATCAGCAATGTATGAGGATTCCAGTTTTTTTACATTCTTCCCATTAGTTATTTTCCATTTTCTTATGTTTTTATTGTAGTCATCCTAGTAGGTATGAAGTGGTATCTCATTGTTTTTTATTTTCATTTCCCTAATATCTAATGATGTTGAGCATCTTTTGATGTGTTTATTGGCCATTTGCATATATTCTTTGGAGAAATAACAAAGTCCTGTAACCATTTTTAAATTGGATTGTTTGGGGGCGCCTGGGTGGCTCAGTCGTTAAGCGTCTGCCTTCGCCTCAGGTCATGATCCCGAGGTCCTGGGATCGAGCCCCGCATCGGGCTCCCTGCTCCGCGGGAAGCCTGCTTCTCCCTCTCCCACTCCCCCTGCTTGTGTTTTCTCTCTCGCTGTGTCTCTGTCAAATAAATAAAATCTTTAAAAATAAATAAATAAATAAATAAATAAATTGGATTGTTTGTCTTTCTGTTGTTGAATTATAGGAGTTCTTTATATATTCTGGTTATTAAACTGTTAATTCTGTATATGATTTGCAGATATTTTCTCCCCTTCTATAGATTGTCTTTTCACCTTTTTTTTTTTAAAGATTTTTTTATTTGTCAGAACACAAGCTGGGGGAGCGGCAGGCAGAGGGAGAAGCAGGCTCCCCGTTAAGCCAGGAGCCTGATGCAGGACTTGATCCCAGGACCCTGGGATCATGACCTGAACTGAAGGCAGAGGCTTAACTGACTGAGCCACCCAGGCGTACTGTCTTTTCACTTTCTTAAATATATATTTTTTAAAATAAACTCTATGCCACATGTGGGGCTTAAACTCACAATCCCCAAGATCAAGAGTCACATTCTCTACCAACGGAGCCAGCCAGAACCCGTCTTTTCACTTTCTTAATAATGTACTTTGATGCATTAAAGTTTTTAGTTTTGATGAAGTCCAACTTACATATTTTTCCCCCTTGTTTTCTTTTAAGAGTTTTATGGTTTTATTTATTTATTTTTTAAAGATTTTATTTATTTGACCGAGAGAGAGGGAGCACAAGCAGGCAGAGCGGTAGGGAGAGGGAGAAGCAGGCTCCCTGCTGAGCAGGGAGCCCAATGTGGGGCTCAATCCCAGCACCCTGGGGTCATGACCTGAGCCGAAGGTAGATGCTTAACCGGCTGAGTCACCCAGGTGCCCCAACAACAGAATTATTCTTTTTTTTTTTTTTTTAAAGATTTTATTTATTTATTCATGAGAGACAGAGAGAGAGAGAGGCAGAGGGAGAAGCAGGCTCCCAAGGAGCAGGGAGCCCGATGCGGGACTCGATCCCAGGACCCTGGGATCATGACCTGAGCCGAAGGCAGACGCTTAACCATCTGAGCCACCCAGGCGCCCCCAACACAATTATTCTGACACTGAAAAAAGGATAGTGGTATAAGGAATTTTAGGGAAATTGAGCATGTCAGGATTTTTTTAAATCACATTAGCCTTCTTACGTAGCAGTGTGTTTTCTATTTTATTTTATGGATGTTCAGCAATCATTGCATGGTGATCATCTTCACTATCTTTAAATGCATACTTGTTATATATAAATTATTTCTTATAATTTCAATTTGGTTCTGGAATTCCTCTTCTCTCTCTCTTTTTTTTTAAAAATTTTATTTGAGAGAGAGAGATAGGGAGAGAGAGCACAAGCAGGGAGTTGGGGAGAGGGAGAAGCAGGCTCCCCACTGAGCAGTGAACTGGATGTGGGGCTCAATCCCAGAACCCTGGGATCATGACTTAAGCCGAAGGCAGGTGTTTAATTGACTGAGCCACCCAGGTGCCCCTCCTCTTCTGCTTTCTTGGCTGTATTTCATTCAGTCCTGTATATTTTAAACAAGTTTCAGGCTAGTTTTTTACCTTGTAGTATATTAAGAGTCTGTTTCACAAAACATACAAATAATTTTTTTTTGAGATTTTATTTTCTTAAGTAATCTCTACACCCAGTGTAGAGGGCTTGAACCCACAACCCTGAGATTGAGAGTTGCATGTTCTACCAACTGAGCCAGCCAGACACCCCCACAAAACATACAAATAATTAAAAAAAAAAACAAAAAACAACCTACAGTGTTATTAAAATTTGGTTTAGAGGAAGTCATCTAAGACTACCACTTTTTTGGCTTTAAAGAAATAGTGTATGGATGGAAGTTTCCATTTAAATATCAAATACTGGTAAGAAATACTTATTCTATGAAATATAGCTACAGGATAGGAGAGAAATAATTGATATATTCCAAATCTGTAAGGTAGGAATCGTTTAGACATTTGCATTTCCTCTAAAGAAATTAGTACCAGGGGCCCCTGGGTGGCTCAATTGGTTGGGTGTCTGCCTTTGGCTCAGGTCATGATCCCAGGGTTCTGGGATCGAGCCCCGAGTTGGGCTGCCTGCTCAGTGGGGAGCCTGCTTGTTCCTCTTCCTCCACCTGCTACTCCCCCTGCTTGTGCTCTCTCTCTGTGTCAAATAAATAAAATTAAAAAAAAAAAGAAATTGGGGCGCCTGGGTGGCTCAGTCGTTAAGCATCTATCTGCCTTTGGCTCAGATCATGATCCCAGGGTCCTGGGATCGAGCCCCACATGGGGCTCCCTGCTCCGCGGGAAGCCTGCTTCTCCCTCTCCCACTCCCCTTGCTTGTGTTCACTCTCTCTCTGTCTGTCTCTCTGTCAAATAATTAAGTCTTTAAAAAAAGAAATTAGTACCAGAAACAATGAATTTTGGTTATGAATTTAGTTCCTATATTGAAATTGTATAATTACATATTTAGTGCTTAGCTAAACTCTCTTTTAAAAAGTCAGCTGAGGGGCACCTGGGCGGCTCAGTCAGTTCAGCCTCTGCCTTCAGCTCAGGTTGTGATCCCGGGGTCCTGGGATTGAGCCCCACGTCAGGCTCCCTGCTTAGCGGGGAGTCTGCTTGTCCCTCTCCTGCTGCCACTCCCCCTGCTTGTGCTTTCTCTCTCTCTCTCTCAAATAAATAAAATCTTAAAAAAATTAAAAGTCAGCTGAGAAAAATACTAGGTTTTGACTCCTCTGTTTTCTCATCAGATACATATTGTTTCTCAGGCTCTGGTTCATATTTTGGTACCACATTGAATTTAGGAGTATTTTAAACATGGAATGTGTTCTGTTTTCTGTCACGGACATTTTTGGACATAATTTCATGGACTCTTGTTTTTCAGAAATTGAAAATATATTAAAAATTGTTTATTTTTTTGGCTTGTGTACATTAGAAGCAAAAAGACAGAAATGGAACTAGAAGCTGCATAGAAGCTGATACATTCCATTCAGTTTCGTGTCAGTATTAGGACTGTATAATCAGCCATGAAATCAACTTGGATTCATTTAGTTCTTAGTTCATTGCTAGTTAAACTCAGTTAAAGCATCGGTGCTAAAGATTAATAGTTTAGAGCTCTCTATGCTCTGAATAATTTTGCATTAAGAAAGTCTGTGATTTCTAAATTAGTATAGCTGGGAATTTGTGACTTAATGACAAGGGAGAAAATTGTGGAGTGTGACTACTTTAATAAAAATCTCTTCAGTCAGTCATTCAACTGTTACTTATTGAGCGTCTGTTGTGGGTTAGGCACTACTTTAAGCATTGGGGCTACAGCAATTAGCAAGTCAGATGAGCTCTCTGAGCTCATATTGTTGTGGGGTATCTGAGGAGACTGGATAACAGATTATAAACAACTAAGTAACCAATTAAATAAGATAGTTTAGTGAGGTATGTGATAAAGATTAGTAAGATAATGAAGATAATGGTGACTGATAGGGCTGTGTTTGATAAAGTTTAGACAGGGGGCATATAAGGCCTCTTTGAGGAGGCGATACTTGAGGAGACCTGAATGAAGAGAAAGAGGCCCATTTAACAGTCACTTCCAGCAGAGGGGACTGCAAGTGCAAAGACCCTCATGCTGGACCAAGCTTAACCTATTCAATTTGAAAGAAGGCCTGTGGGGATGGAGCACAGTGAGCTAAACCATGGCAAAAACAAAGAGAAGTTCTCTTTGTGGAGGTTTGCTTGCTCCAAGCAAAGATAGGACCCTTTGTATACGGATAACATGTATGTAAGTATGTACTCCCTTCAGTAGTCAACTTAGATGAAAATCAAAATAAAAATCCCATTTTTTTCTTCAGTGGATATTGAGAGTGCCTGTTATATGTCAGGCATCGTTTAGGTGCTAGAGACAGCAATGAATGCAACAGAGAGCAGTTTCTGCTTTCATGGAGCTTATATACTAGAAATATTTTAGTAGAAGATAATACTTTGAGTTTTATAAAATATTTGATATATTAATTGAAGTAATTAGGAACGCAATTCTCAATCCTTTGGGATGGGGTAGGAGAGAGGGTGGATGGTGGACTTTCAGAATGCCTAGAGGTGTGTGATAAAGACCTTAATGAAAGTGTGTAACAGTTCACAGGTGTGCTGGGTAGAAAAACATTGAGAATCAGTGTAATACTCTCTAGTGTAAGATAGTTTTAGAATCCAAGGATGCTACAAAGAACATTTTAGCAACTCAGTAAACTTGAATTAAAAGAGAAATAATTTGTATTTCAGAAAATATATTGAAACGTTTTGGGAGTAATATTAACTTTCTTACATGGCTGGCTTTATTTGCTCCTGTGGTAAACAGTGATTGGATTCAGATATAGTGATCAGAAACATTGGTTATCTTGGGGGGTTTTCTTTCTTATGGATGTAGTATTTTGTAGTTTTTCTTCCACATTCCAGTTGTTCTGCTGGCTCTTTATGAGTGAGGATGCCCTAAGGGGCCTCTAACATATAATTGCTGTGACTTTAATTTATGTTTAGGTTAAGATAAGTAGATAAAAGAAACTTCTACTTTCTTAAGATAAAATGAGTTACACATTTAATGCTTGAATTACAAATTTAACAAATTACACATTAATTAATTAAAATTAAAACTCAGTTGTTAAAAGGAGAGGCAGGGTTTCCTGGGAAATCAGTACTATCTCTAGAGTGTGTTCTTTGTTGCAGAACACACAAGTGTTATGTTGCAAAATAAACAAACAAGAGTTTGTTTCTGTATTTTCAGGGATACAAGCAGCAGTGAGAGTGAGGAGAGTTCTGGTTCTTCTGATGATGAATTAATTGGCCCTCCTTTACCCCTTAAAATGATGAAAGAACCAAGTAATCATATTGAGGAAGATATCCTCGGTCCTTTACCTCCACCTCTTTATGAAGAAGTAGAAGAAGATGATGATGATGACGGTGATTCAGAGGAGGAGGAAGTAAGTATTTCAGTAGTAATTTAACAATTCATTGTGGTAGTGTAGGGATCAGTTCCCTGCTGTTATTCATGAGTGAGAGCAAATAAAGAACAATTTTGAGTTTACTACTGATAGCCCTTGTTGAAAGAACTCTAAAGGATGTACTTCAGGAACAAGAAAATATAACTCAGAAATAATAAATGGGCAGCAGGAAGCAATGTCTTAAAAAAAGGAGTTAATTAATAGACATTTTGTTAAATCTATATAAGCATTGAGTATAAATAATAGTAATGAATAAATTTAGGGTTTTTTTTTTTTAAGATTTTATTTATTCATTTGAGAGGGAGAGACAGAGCATGAGCAGGGGGAGCAGCAGAGGCAGAGGGAGAAGCAGACTCCCGGCTGAGCAGGGAGCCCGATGTGGGGCTCGATCCCAGGACCCTGAGATTACAACCCGAGCCAGAGGCAGTTGCTTTACCATCTGAGCCACCCAGGCACCCCAGGGGGATTTTTTTTTTTTTTAAGATTTTTTTATTTATTTGACAGAGAGAGACAGCAAGAGAGGGAACACAAGCAGGGGGAGTGGGAGAGGGAGAAGCAGGCTTCCCGCGGAGCAGGGAGCCCGATGTGGGGCTCGATCCCAGGACCCTGGGATCATGACCTGAGCCGAAGGTAGACGCCTAACGACTGAGCCACCCAGGCGCCCCGTTTTTTTTTTTTTTTTTAAAGATTTTATCTATTAGAGAGCACGCGTGAGCTTGCCCACTCACTCACATGAGTGGGGGGAGGGGCAGAGGGAGAAGCAGACTCCCTGCTGAGCAGGGAGCCCCACGCGGGGCTCCATCCCAGGACCCATGAAATCAAGATTTGAGCTGAAGGCAGCTGCTTAACCAACTGAGCCACCCAGGTGCCCCGATTTAGGGGGATTTAAAAACAAAGTGGATCTAAAATTATTGTGAGCAGTGACGTGGAAGATAGGAGAGTGGAATCAGTTCATTCAGTTTGAAGGCCTTGTATTATTTGGGAGGAGGCTAGAGCTATTAATTAACTTCAAATTAGTTTAAGTATGCAAATCGTTATTTTAAGACTAATTGCCAAAGAATAGAAATAAATTGTATAACCTCAAAAGAGTAAAAGAAAAGATGAAGAAAACCATTGGTATACTTTGTGTATTTGAGACCCCGAGTGGATCATTTTTTAATACCACCCTCCTCTGTGGTAAATTTTCAGTAATGGTTATGAGATGAAACAAATAATGATCAGAAGAGAAACAGCTTTTGGGGCGCCTGGGTGGCTCAGTCGTTGGGCGTCTGCCTTCGGCTCAGGTCATGGTCCCAGGGTCCTGGGATTGAGCCCCGCATCGGGCTCCCTGCTCGGCGGGAGGCCTGTTTCTCCCTCTCCCTCTCCCCCTGCTTGTGTTCCCTCTCTCGCTGTCTCTCTCTCTGTCAAATAATAAAATCTTTAAAAAAAAAAAAAAGAAACAGCTTTTGCAAATCTGTCAGTGACTTCACAAAATCGGCATTCTTTGCATATTCTTATTCAATACCAATGTATCAGATTTGTCAATTTATGTTATTTCATAGTTAATCAAAGAAAGCTTTTTAAAGATTTTTTTATTTGTTATTTTAGAGAGAGAGCATGAGAACAGGGAGGTGCAGAGGGGGAGGGAGAAAGAATCTCAAGTGGACTCCATGCTGAGGGCGGAGCCAAACGCAGGGCTCGAACTCATCACCCTGAGATCATGACCTGAGCGTTAACCAAGAGTCGGACGCTTAACCAACTGAACTACCCAGGCACCCTGATCAAAGAAAGCTTTTAATTTTAATTTTGAAAAATTTTTTTCACATGAAACATGAGATGTGTGTGTGTATGTATGCGTTTTAAGGTTCTTTACAGAAAATGCACCCCTTTGCTGTGTGCACCACTTCCACTGCAATACTCTTGATGTGCCATTGAAGAAGACTCAGTCATTCCAGTAAAAGACAGGAAAGAAGAAAAAAAACGTAGAGGTAAATCTTGGTAAATAGAGATAGAAAAGAAGTAAGGTGGTAGGCACGAATACAGATATATCAGTGTTCACAAAAGATGTAAGTGGACTCAACTTGCCACTTAAAATTCTCAGATTAAATTTAAAAATTCAGATATATTCTGTTTACGAGTGATACACCTAAAATGTAATGACGTGGAAAGGTTGAGAGAAAGAGGAATAAAAAATAGCAGGAAAATACTAACCAAGAGATAACTGATTAATCTTATAAAATTAACTTAAGACAAAATAGTCTTTAAGTCATAATTAGTCTAATTAGCCAAATGAATGTCATTACTTAATGGCAAAGGGAACAGTTTATCCTCCAGGAAAATTTGGCATTCCTTAGCCTCTGTGAATTTAACACAATATATTTAAAGCAAAAATTGACAGAATTAGGGCACCTGGGTGGCTCAGTTGGTTAAGCGACTGCCTTTGGCTCAGGTCATGATCCTGGAGTCCTGGGATCCAGCCCTGCATCAGGCTCCCTGCTCAGCAGGGACTCTGCTTCTCCCTCTGACCCTGTCCCCTCTCACGTGCTTTCTCTCTCTCTCAAATAAATAAATCTAAAAAAAAAAAAAAAATTGACAGAATTAATGAGGAATAGACAAATCTACAATCATAATGGGAGATTCAGAAATTGTTAAGACAACAGTAAGAGTATAGTAGTGAACAATACAAATGCATGTTTTTTCAACTGAGCATATATAGAACCCTTGTCTAATATTTTCTTTTCAAGCACATATGGATAAATCAGAAGAAGAGGCTCACATCTAGGTCACAACATGGTATGGACATGAGAAAGATGTACTTAATTATTTTGGGTAGTTCACAGAGTAGATTATATGTAGGTTGATCATGAAATGTGAGAATATTGTGAGTGAATGTTTGTGTACTCTCTAAATTCATGTGTTGAAGCCCTAACCCCCAGTGTGGCTGCATTTGGACATGAGACTCTTTGGAAGTAATTAAGGTTACATTAGGTTGTAAGGGTGGACCCTGATCTTATAGGTTTAGTGTGTTTATAAGAAGAGAAACACCACAGAGCCAGGTATGCATATAACAAAGCAAGAAGGTGGGCATGTACAAGGCAAGAAGAAAGCCCTCAACAGAAACTAAATTACCTTGATCTTGGACTTCTAGCCTCCAGAACTGTGAGAAAATAAATTTCTGATGATTAGCCATCTAGCTTGTGGTATTTTGTTATGGTAACCTGAGCTGATTAATACAGCTTTGCAAAGCTGACAAGAGGCTGGGGAACAGAGAATGGAAAAAAAGAAGGGTATTGTGAGCAGGCAGAAAATTGCTATAGTGAAGGCTCGATGTATGCAAGTACATGTTATGGTGGTGAAATGTCATGTGATTAGTGCATGGCTGAGTTTTCTTTTTAGGGTTAAGTGGAAAGATGAGGCTGATGAGATCAAATTCAGAGATCAGGACACAGAAGAGCGGCTTTCTGGAGGGCATGGAATTTGAATGAGCCTTGTAGAGGGTTACATTTTGATGAGCATGGTGGGGATAGGCCACATCCTGTGTATGAAGAGTAAATGGCAGGAACAAAGGCATAATTTATAAGGTTAGATTTCAGATGATGCAAAAATCAACTTGCCTAGAATAGAAAGTTGATAAAGAAGATCAGACCTTTGACATAGAACTGATGTGTGAGTAAACCCAAAGTACAGCTATGCAGAGAAGTGCATGCTTAGGTATGGGACTCCAAAGCTCGTTTGTAAGCTTTGGCCTTTCATGGCTGTAATTCAAGCATTTTAGGAGACTGAATAACAGTTTTCTGTTTTTTTTTAAGATTTTATTTACTTATTTGAGAGAAAGGGAGAGAGTGTGTGAGAGAGAGCAAGCAAGCATAAGCGTGGGGGAGGGCAGAGAGAGAAGGAGAAGCCGGCTCTCCTCTGAGCAGGGAGCCTGATGTGGAGCTAGATCCCAGGACCCTAAGATCATGACCTGAGCCAAAATCAAGAGTCAGACGCTTAACTGACTGAGCCAACCAGGAGCCCCTGTTTTCTGTGTGTGTGTGTGTGTTTTTTAAATAAGATTATATGCATTGAGTCTTTTGAAAGAAAATTGTTGTCTTTTTATGGGTGTGCCTTTTTCTGTAAACATAGTAAAAGAAAATGCTGATGAAATAATATGCAAAGCAAGGCTGTTGATGAATGTTCCAATAATAGCCTTAATTTTAAAGTGTGCACTAATTGATAATTAAAGTTTATTAGCATTGTTAATGGATTAACTAAAACTTTGGAAGGGAGACAAAACAGGAGTGGGAGATACCTTATGTCTACTACAATCCTCCTTCTGTTTCTCTTTTGGATGTATATCATAACCAGCATTTCCAGGGCTAGGGCAGAGATGGTGGGTGAAGCAGACAGTTTGGAAATTTGGTAATGTTGTGAATGTGGCTTTGCAGTGCCCTTCTTAGATTTGGATAAATTATATTGGCCTTGAATGGAGTTGTTCAGTTTTCAGACTGTGCTTTAATAGTAGTAGATGGGTGGCAACCTTAGGGTGTTTTTTTAGGTTCTGAGTGAAAACTTTTCTACTGCTTGTATTTGATATGTAGGATATTGGCAGCCTTCTGGAGTTAGGGATCATAGGCAAGGGAAAGCTGCTATTACCATCTTGAATGTGAATGTTGTGGGATCTAGACAGACAAATTAGCATGATTTATTTTAGATTATTTGCATAGCAGTGTTTGGCCTGTGTCAACATTGAATTCAAGTATTTCTGGGTTTTGAAGGAATCTTGTTTTTAATGGTTGGTTAGACTTAGGACCTAGTAATTTATTGATTCAGAAACTGAATTTAGTCCTTCAGGCAATCAGTTTGGGGTAATGCTAAACAAAATTGTAGGAGATTGTTTTATGTATCAGAATGCTAGTTAATATTTTCACAATTTGGGATATATCAGAATTGTCCCTCCTCTCCTTGATTTCCTCTCCTTTTTTCTCCCATGCTTTGTTTCATCACCACTGATGTTTTGTGCCTTTATTTCCTTTTGTGTTTTCAGCCCTTTCCTTTCTACCGGCTCTTGGCTTTAAGCTTGCAAACATACTAAAATCTTCCTTTAATTCAGTTTTCTCTCCAAGCTACTGTCCAATTTCTTCTTTCTCGCCATATGTTTCAAAAGCAGTATCTGTATTGCCACCTCTGCTTTGTCACATTTTCTCCTGAAATCTTTGTCAGTTTTTGCCCTTATAATTTTACTGAAATTGTCTTCCCACAGATCCTCACTGGCAAAATCAAAATATCCTAATCCAAAGGCCATTTTTCTGTTCTCATTCTGTACCTCTGCAATATTGGACAGCATTGATTTCTTCTTTCTTGAAACTCTTTCTTTGCCATTTATATATACTGTTAGTTTGCTGCCTCTCTCTTTGTTTATTCAATAGATATTTATTTAGCACTTTTTTTTTTTAAAGATTTTATTTGTCAGTAAGAGAGAGGGAGAGAGAGACAGAGAGCAAGCACAAGCAGGGAGAGTGGCAGGCAGAAGGAGAAGCAGGCTCTCCGCGTAGCAAGGAGCCCGATGCGGGACTCGATCCCAGGACCCTGGGATCATGACCTGAGCTGAAGGCAGACGCTTAACGACTGAGCCACCCAGGCGCCCCTATTCAGCACTTTTTATGAGTCAAGTACTTTCCAGGTGTTGGGGATACAGCAGTGAGTAAAGCCAACAAGTCCCTGCTCTGATGGTGCTTACATTTCTGCTGGAGTCTCTTTTACTATTTCATATTTCCTCATATTTCCCCAACCATAAGCATTCCCTGAGGATCCATCCTTGCTTGCCGTGTTATTTCATGTTTGGCCTAGGTGGAGTCTCCTACATCTTTTTGTCCTCATGACTCCTCTTCACTGAGAGCAGCTGGAAGCATTGCTCCATCTCGTTTGAACTTTAGACCCAGCTTTCTAACGACTCATGAAACATGTCCACATTTAAGCTCCAACAGTATTCTAAATTCAACTTCTAAGATGAACCTCAGGCTTTTATTTTCTTCCACTTAAACTTTTGCTGAAGCCACTTAGCTCGTCTCTTTGCCTTTAGGATCTTCTGTTCAATCCCTTTTCCTCACTGCTTTAAGATTAAACTATTTGTAACACGAGTCACATTGCAAATAATAGTACTCAATCCCTAAATGAGGGAAAATAAACTACCACAGCAGGCAGGACTCCATCTGGAGATTCTTGAATACAATTTATTTTGTTGCTCAGAAACTTGTAAAGCACTGTGGCCTTTTATTTTTTTATTTTTAAAGATTTTATTTATTTATTTGACAGAGAGAGAGAGCGCACAAGCAGGGGGAGTGGCAGACAGAGGGAGAAGCAGACTCCCCACTGAGCTGGGAGCCCAATGTGGGGCTCGATCCCAGGACCCTGGGATCATGACCTGAGCTGAAGGCAGACGCCAAACCCACTGAGCCACCCAGGCGCCCTGCACTGTGGCCTTTTAGAGAGACATTCTACTTAGGAGGAAAGCAGTCAAGTTCACATATTTGACTGGCTAAATATTTCAATAGGTATTATTGAATTAATGGAAAAAAATTTTTTTTTTCATTAACATATAATGTATTATTTGTTTCAGGGGTACAGGTCTGTGATTCATCAGTCTTATACAATTCACAGCACTCACCATAGCACATACCCTCCCCAGTGTCCATCACCCAGCCACCCCATCCCTCCCACCCCCTCCACTCAGCAACACTGTTTATTTCCCGAGATTAAGAGTCTCTTATGGTTTGTCTCCCTCTCTGGTTTCATCTTGTTTCATTTTTCCATCCCTTCCCCTATGATCCTCTGTTTTGTTTCTCAAATTCCTCATATCAGGGGCACCTGGGTGGTTCAGTTGTTAAGCATCTGCCTTAGGCTCAGTTCGTGATCCCAGGACCCTGGGATCGACCCCCACATCAGGCTCCCTGCTCAGTGGGAAGCCTGCTTCTCCCTCTCCCACTCTCCCTGCTTGTATTCCTTCTCTCGCTGTCTCTCGCTCTGTCAAATAAATAAAATCTTTAAAAAAAATTCCTCATATCAGTGAGATCATATGGTAATTGTCTTTCTCTGATTGACATATTTCGCTTAGCATAATACCCTCTAGTTCCATCCACATCGTGGCAAATGGCAAGATTTCATTTTTTGATGGCTGCGTAATATTCCACTGTATAGGGGCACCTGGGTGGCTCAGTCGTTAAGCGGCTGCCTTCGATTCAGGTCATGATCCCAGGGTCCTGGGATTGAGCCCCATGTTGGGCTCTCTGCTCACTGGGAAGCCTGCTTCTCCCTCTTCCACTCCCCCTGCTTGTGTTCCCTCTCTCGCTGTGTCTCTCTCTGTCAAAATAAATAAAATCTTTAAAAAAAAATATTCCATTGTATATACATACCACATCTTCTTTATCCATTCATCTGTTGATGGACATTTTGGCTCTTTCCATAGTTTGGCTATTGTGGACATTGCTGCTATAAACATTAGGGTGCATGTGCCCCTTTGGATCACTACATTTCTATCTTTGGGGTAAATACCCAGTAGTGCAATTGCTGGGTTGTAGGGTAGCTCTATTTTCAACTTTTTGAGGAACCTCCATACTGTTTTCCAGAGTGGCTGCACCAGCTTGCATTCCCACCAACAGTGTAGGAGCGTTCCCCTTTCAATGGAAAAATATTTTTAAAATAACCTTTTTTTTTTTTTTTTTTTTTAACCCAGTGGTTCTTAGTATGAATGTAAGAATCACCTTTGGTACAATTAAAAAATATGTGTGCTTCGCTTTGTTAATCTGGAGATGGGTTCAGTAGGACTGGGGTGGATCCTGCCCCAACACCTGCAATGTATGTTGTAACAAAAGGCTCCACAGGTAAGCCTCTTCCCAGTTCACCTGTTGCACTGCCTCTTCCCAGTCTGCTGTGGCTCCTTACTTAAATAATTTAACTGTATTAGGGTACCTCTTTAAGTTTTGACCTGTATCGTGTATCATGGATATTTAAGGACATGGGATATTGCTTACAGAGTAATGTTTCTTAAAAAGAAGTATATGGTGTTGCTGCCTTTTTCTCTGTGACAGCGAGTCCACTTTGTTTTCGTATAAGACTTGTAAGAGGGGCGCCTGGGTGGCTCAGTTATTAAGTGTTGCCTTTGGCTCAGGTCATGGTCCCGGGGTCCTGGGATTGAGCCCCACATCGGGCTCCCTGCTGTTGGGAGCCTGCTTCTCCCTCTGTCACTCCCCCTGTTTGTGTTCCCTCTCTCGCTGTGTCTCTTTGTCAAATAAATAAATAAAATCTTAAAAAAAAAAAAAAGACTTGTAAGAATATTCTTTCTCCCAAATAACTTAGAAGTAACATTTATTTTGATTATTATTTTGCAAAAAAATATTTCTTCCATAATATGTGGTGGTTGATTGTCTTTAGAAGTGTTACTGTTAGTTGCTTTTGACATGAGAGAGATGGTAAACGCCTGGCCTTTTGTATCATATCCAGTTTTAGATCTTTTTATGTTTATTTTGAATTATACCTATTAAATCATAACCATCATGGTTTGTGAAGGACTATGAACAGGTGAATAGTCTAGGAGTTGAGCCAGTAGCTCTGACACTTGTTTTTATTACTGAAACTATATTACCAAGTATTGAGAACCTTAAAAATCTTACTTCCTTTAATCTCAGTAATATTACTTCTGGGATTCTAACCTGAGGAAATTTGGAAAAAGCTTTATGCCCAAAGATATTTATCACAGTACTATTTATAATAATGATTTTCAGAATGTGTTCCATGGGAGTGGTGGGTTGGGGCATTGGATCTCCTATCTATTTTCATTTGAGGGAACTGAGAGCATGTCCATATCTGGTGGTACCAGGAAACTGACTTCTTGACTTAAGTGCACTTCATGTATTTCTAATAAGCTGACGGTGCAGAAAGTGAAATTTGTTCTGGCTTTTAAAGGCAAAATATAAATAAATTTTAGGTTTATGTTTTGTTGGGCTTTCTGAGAGCTTCCTCTTGTCAGAAAGTTTTCATGTCTAAAATGTTTGAAAATAACAGACATGTGAAATATTAGAATAATTAGAAATAATGTGAATACATGTCTAGTAACAGGAGGAAGGACAAGTAAATTGTTGTTTAGTTATAAAATATACAGTCATTGAATGTGTTTAATAAGAGCTTTCAATAGCACTAGGGAACGATGTAAAACTGTCTAGACAGTATGATTTCAAAAATTAAATGATACATATGCATGGAAAAAAGTATTTAATTGCTTGTTTCTGAATTGTGGGAATGAAGATAATGTGTTTTTTTTTTTCTGCCTCATACTTTTCTAGTTTCCATATTGATCATAAGTTGTGCATGTGATTAGAAACAAATAATGGGGTTACATTCAGTTAACATTCCTTCCTTATAAGCCAATTAAGATCTTAACTTAAAAATTAGAATAGATACGGTGATGGGCATTAAGGAGGGCACTTCGTGTTACTACAACTGATGAATCACTAAATTCTACCCCTGAAACTAATAATACACTCTATTTTAACTAAATTGAATTTAAATAAAAAACTAAAAAAGAGAGAAGAAAGGAAAAATATTAGAACAGATACAGAAAAAACTCCAAACAGAATATTGAACATAAATATAAAATAAATCTTAAGTACTGTGAATAAATTCCTATCTTACCTTGTTCCAAAAAGAATTTAATGAAGTGAAATGCTATACAAAAGCATAAATTAGGAAGAATGAAGGAAGATAGAAAAGC
This sequence comes from Mirounga leonina, assembly GCF_011800145.1. Taxonomy (NCBI): domain Eukaryota; kingdom Metazoa; phylum Chordata; class Mammalia; order Carnivora; family Phocidae; genus Mirounga; species Mirounga leonina. The sequence goes on from NW_023270889.1 coordinate 2,940,526, forward strand.
AAGAACATAAATAAAATTAACATAAAACATAGGAAGCAGAGTTCTAAATATTTGCTAACGGGTAGGTCACAAAACCTAGTCACCATCATTGGTTACTCTCTTTCCCTCCTGCCCCACATCAATTCATTGCAGGTCTCATTAGCTCTATCTCCAGCCAGATCGCTCCTTTTCTGTCCATCTCCTTCACTACCACCTTAGTGAATCCGGTATCACTCCAACAGCAGTAGCCACTTAGACTGTCTCCCAGCTTCCACTGTTAACTGGAGTATTATAATAGTAATCCAGGCAGTAAAAAGAAGGAACATACAGATACAGGGAAACAATACAGAGGAGTGTTTACGTGGATTTTGGAGCCACATGGGGCTTTCACTTTCAAGCTGTGTGGCTTTGGGCACGTTACTTAACCTCTCTTGTGTCTTCCTTTCCTCCTCTATAAAATGGGGCTGATAAAATACTCAACTGGAATCTTGTAGATGATTCAATGAGTGAATGAATGTATTTGGAACCCTTAGAATGGTGCCTGTTATTTGTCATCCTGGTCATCTATTTATAACAAAAAGTGAATAAAAAAATTTTAATGTGATTTTTAATAAAAAGACCTAAAAATGAAACTAAAAGGAAACTTTAATAGCTTATTAAGTAATTCATTCATGCTTCCTGCCAGCAGTCAGGATTATAAATAATTAAGGGGCATTAGAGGTATTCCCTTTAAAATCTGGCATAAAAGATGGTAACTGTTGCATTATTATTCGAGACATTTTTGCCAATTAAACAAGTCAAATTGAAGTAATCAAAATTGCATATTAGGAAGAAGTGAGATTATTGTATTTAGTGTGACTCTACCTAAAATAAAAAAGAACTAATCAAAACATTTATAACAGATTAATTTATAGTAGTTTATTTTTATTTTATTTGTATGCAATTTAAAGGATTAATGAAAAAAAGATACCTGTTTTACAACAACAGCGAATTAGGAGTAAGCTTAGTGGAAGATATGTCTGAATATAAATAACAGTATAAAGCTTTTCAGTACAAAAAAGAATTTAAGTAAATAAGAACCATTAAAAATCAGTAAATATTTCTCATTTTTTCCCCCCACAGAGGTTAAATTATTTGCCCAGTTTGCTTATTTGCTCACTTACCTAGCTATTAAATGATAGAATTGCTATTTAAACCCAGGCCCTCTATGCTTTTAACATTACTGGGCTACCTCCCTTAACTTGGAAGCCATGGAGTTGGGCTGTGAGCCCGTTTTAAGGGGCCGACCTATCTATCAGTTAGTACCTTACAGCAGTCCCCCCTTATCTGTGGGGGATGCATTCCAAAATCCCCGGTGGATTCCTGAAACCAGAGATGATACCAAACCCTGTGTATACTATGTTTTTTCCTATACGTATATATCTGTGATAAAGTTTAGTTTGTAAACTAGGCACAGTAAGAGATGAACAACAGCTAATGATAAAATAGAACAATTATAACGATATACTGTAATAAGAGGTAAATATGGTCTCTATCGAAATACCTTGTGATGATGTGAGGTGATAAAATGCCTATGTGACGAGGTGAAGGGAGGTGAATGACATAGGCATTGGAGCTACAGTGTGTTAGGCTACAATTGACCTTCTGAACTTGGTTGACAGTGGGTAATGAAACTGGAAAGCAAAACTATGTTAAGGGAGGACTACTGTATTATGTAATGTGGCTGCTGCTGACAAAATGGAAAATAACAATGGCTTAAACAAGATAGAAGTCTTTTCTTTCTATCACTACATCAAAAACTAATGATGTAATGTATGGTGATTAACATAACATAATAAAAAAAAAAGGAAAAAAACCATAAATGCAGTCAACTATGGACCAGAACTAGTTTGTGGGTCCAGGGTACCACAGATTAGCTTGCTTCCAACCTTTTGTTCTGCCATCCTCAATAATGTGGGCTTCAAGATGTACGCTCAAACTGTAACCATGATTTTTGCATTTTTTTTTTTTTAAGATTTTATTCATTTATTTGACAGAGACAGAGACAAACGAGAGCAGGAACCCAAGCAGGGGGAGTGGGAGAGGAAGAAGCAGGCCCCCCGCTGAGCCGGGAGCCCGACGCGGGACTCGATCCCAGGACCCTGGGATCATGACCTGAGCCAAAGGCAGTCGCCCAACCAACTGAGCCACCCAGGCACCCGATTTTTGCATTTTTGTCAGCAGGAATGCAGAAGGGATAAAGAAGGCTACTGATTTTGAACTTAATCTTTTACCTGGGAAATATAATATTTACTTTAGGAAGCTAAGATTGTAGCTAAAATTCAGTGCTTCCATTAGAAAGGATGGATGATATGGAGTGGGGGGAGCCATTTAGCAACTCTAGTGAGCATAAATTTATATTCAGTGTTTGGTGCTTTCGGTTATAGTAATGGCAAATTATTTTTTAGAAAAAAATTTCAGCCATTGTGAATGGTTCTTTACTATTGTATGATATAGACTTACTTGATTTTATTTTGTTCACTGTAAATGTATTATAGCTACTGTTCTCCAAAGGAACAGAAGATGTAAAATTTGTGGGTACTAATGCAATCTTTAAACTCTTGGGATTGGTTACTATATTAGCATGCCTGAATTTCATTTGATTTTTTTTTTTAGTTTAGTTATTGTACTATTTTTTCTTAAGAAACGAGTTGCAGTCTTTTTGGTTCATTTTGTTAAAGAAAGAATCCCTAAAACTAGCCCCAAGGCTAGCCCTAAGATATAGTCAAGTTCAACTAGGTATTTGTCAGGTTCATTTATACAGAGAATCATTGAAATACTCATAAGGGAAATGGGAGTTATAGAAATGGACTTTTTAAGGGGCGCCTGGTTGGCTCAGTCATTAACCGTCTGCCTTCGGCTCAGGTCATGATCCCAGGGTACTGGGATCGAGCCCCACATCGAGCCCCACATCGGGCTCCCTGCTCAGCAGGAAGCCTGCTTCTCCCTCCTCTCCCACTCCCCCTGTTTGTGTTCCCTGTCTCGCTGTGTCTCTCTCTGTCAAATAAATAAGTAAAATCTTTTAAAAAAAAGGAAATGGACTTTTAAAAACTTTACAGGATTCCTTTTTTTTTTTTTTAAAGATTTTATTTATTTATTTTTTTGAGAGAGAGAATGAGACAGAGAGCATGAGAGGGGGGAGGGTCAGAGGGAGAAGCAGACTCCCTGCTGAGCAGGGAGCCCAATGTGGGACTTGATCCCGGGACTCCAGGATCATGACCTGAGCCGAAGGCAGTCGCTTAACCAACTGAGCCACCCAGGCGCCCCAGGATTCCTTTTTTTATTATTAAAAATAATTTAAAAAATATATTTTTATTTTTTATTTTTTGCCTCAAAAAGTGACATTTATTCAAAGGAGAAAAGAAAAATGACAAGCTGTCCATCCCTTGGCTCCCTTCCCTCTCCCCTCCTGCTCCTCTTTAGCCCACCCACCCCAAACCCTGAGTAGGGCTAGGTAGGAGGACAGCCACTCAGATAAGGTCAGCAACACTGAGGGGCATCTCCTCACTGGAGGTGTTGTAGAAGGTCTTGATGTCTCGAAGAGTCTTCTTGTCTTCTTCTGTCACCATGATAGCCTCACGCTTACAGCCAAATTGGCCACCACGACTGATTCTGTGAATATAGTTTTCCCTGTTGGTGGGAAGGTCATAGTTGACGACTAAAGAAACCTGCTGCACATCAGTGCTCTGGCTTAGGTCAAGAGAGAGGACAACTTCAGTGTGTGAATGAGAAAAGGACACAGTCTATCCAAAAGAATTTGAAGTATCTGTGTAGGCAGCCAAAGGAACACAAAGAAAGCAAACACCCCCTCTTCTCCAAAAACGTAAGGCATGCCAGATTTTATTCCAAGTTGCTACTTCCTGGAGAGGGGCGTGAGCAGGCCCTTTGGAGAGGGAATCATCTTGGATTTTATAGAAGGCTTCCTTAACAGAGAAAGTACATTTTATTTTTTAATTTTTTAAAAGATTTTATTTATTTGACAGAAAGAGCAAGTGCACAAGTGGGGGAGCAGTGGGCAGAGAGAGAGGGAGAAGCAGGCTCCCCGCTGAGCAGGAAGCCCTATGCGGGGCTCGATCCCAGGGCGCTGGGATCATGACCTGACCCGAAGGCAGATGCTTAACAACTGAGCCACCCAGGCGTCCGAGAAAGTGTATTTTAAATGCTTCAATGTAGGGCACCTGGGTGGTTAAGTTGGTTGTGCTTCTGCCTTCGGCTCAGGTCATGATCCCGGAGTCCAGGGATCCAGCCCTGCAGTGGGCTCCCTGCTCAGTGGGGAGTCTGCTTCTCCCTCTGACCCTCACACTCTCTTTCTCAAATAAATAAATAAAATCTTAAAAAAAAAAAAAAAGAAATGCTTCAATTTAGGGATATATGCTTCTTCAGTGAAGCAAGTTATACCTGTAAACAAAATTAGCAATTTTTCCTCAGTTGTGTATGTGTGTTTTTAAAGGTTTTATTTATAAGAGAGAGAGAGCACAAGCACAAGGAGTGGGGAGGGGCAGAGGGAGAGGGAGAAGCCGACTCTCCTGAGCAGGGAGCTGGATGCGGGACTCGATCCCAGGACCGTGGCATCACAACCTGAGTCGAAGGCAGATGCTTAACCAACTGAGTCACCCAGGCTCCCCTCCTCAGTTGTGTTTATGATTATCATTTTTTTAAAATAAATTTTTCTGATTATATTTTAATATATTTCCCTCTTCTGTTGCTTTCCTCCTGGTATTTCTTTCATTGTTTTTTGTTTTTTGTTTTTTAAATTTATTTTATTATTATGTTAGTCACCATACATCATTACACCATTAGTTTTTTTTTTAAATTTTTTATTATGTTAATCACCATACATTTACATCATTAGTTTTTGATGTAGTGTTCCATGATTCATTGTTTGTGTATAACACCCAGTGCTCCATGCAGAACGTGCCCTCTTTAATACCCATCACCAGGCTAACCCATCCTCCCACCCCCCTCCCCTCTAGAACCCTCAGTTTGTTTTTCAGAGTCCATCGTCTCTCATGGTTTGTCTCCCCCTCCGATTTCCCCCCCTTCATTCTTCCCCTCCTGCTATCTTCTTTTTTTTTTCTTAACATATATTGCATTATTAGTTTCAGAGGTACAGATCTGTGATTCAACAGTCTTGCACAATTCACAGCGCTCACCATAGCACATACCCTCCCCAGTGTCTATCACCCAGTCACCCCATCCCTCCCACCCCACCCCCCACTCCAGCAACCCTCAGTTTGTTTCCTGAGATTAAGAATTCCTCATATCAGTGAGGTCATATGATACATGTCTTTCTCTGATTGACTTATTTCGCTCAGTATAACACCCTCCAGTTCTATCCACGTCATTGCAAATGGCAAGATCTCATTCCTTTTGATGACTGCATAATATTCCATTGTATATATATACCACATCTCTTTATCCATTCATCTGTCGATGGACATTTTGGCTCTTTCCACAGTTTGGCTATTGTGGACATTGCTGCTATAAACATCGGGGTGCACCTACCCCTTTGGATCCCTACATTTGTATCTTTGGGGTAAATACCCAGTAGTGCAATTGCTGGGTTGTAGGGTAGCTCTATTTTCAACTTTTTGAGGAACCGCATACTGTTTTCCAGTGTGGTTGCACCAGCTTGCATTCCCACCAACAGTGTAGGAGGGTTCCCCTTTTTCTGCATCCTCACCAACATCTGTCGTTTCCTGACTTGTTAATTTTAGCCATTCTGACTGGTGTGAGGTGGTATCTCATTGAGGTTTTGATTTGGATTTCCCTGATGCCGAGCGTACATCATTAGTTTTTGATGTAGTGTTCCATGATTCATTGTTTGCGTATAACATCCAGTGCTCCATGCAATACGTGCCCTCCTTGATACCCATCACCAGGCTAACCCATCCCCCCACCCCCCTTCTCTCTAAAACCCTCAGTTTTTTTCTGAGAGTCCATAGTCTCTCATGGTTCGTCTCCCCCTCCAATTTCCTCCCCTTCATTTTTCCCTTCCTACTATCTTTTTTTTTTTTTTTTTTTAACATATAATGTATTCTTTGTTTCAGAGGTACAGGTCTGTGATTCATCAGTCTTACACAATTCACAGCACTCACCATAGCACATATCCTCCCCTATGTCCATCATTCTGCTCCCCCATCCCTCCCACCCCCCCACCATTCCAGCAACCCTCAGTTTGTTTCCTGAGATTAAGAGTCTCTTATGGTTTGTCTTATGATTATAATTTTTTAAGAGGAGTTTTACCTCCTTCCCGCTCTCTTTTATTATTTTCTACAACTGACATATAATTCAGTTCCCATTTAGCACTGGTTGTATCAGTAATTCAAGATATATTTCTTAAGGACATATCTAATTTTTCATCATATAGGCTAATATATGGAAGGTCTGATTTTTTTTTTTTTTGAAGATTTTATTTATTTATTTGACACAGAGACAGCAAGAGAGGGAACACAAGCAGGGGGAGCGGGAGAGGAAGAAGCAGGCTCCCTGCTGAGCAGGGAGCCCGATGCGGGGCTCTATCCAGAACCCTGGGATCATGACCTGAGCCGAGGGCAGACGCTAACAACCGAGACACCCAGGCGCCCCTGGAAGGTCTGATTTTTAAATGTATCAGACCCTAGCAGTTCCTGTTGGCCCATTAATTCTCCCTAACAGAGTTTTGAGTTGGTACTGGTCAAAACTTTAATGCTTCCTTCCCAGTGCTCTAGTTCCTGCTTGTTAAAATTCTGTCCAGCCTTTAGGGACCATTTCAACTGTGATTTCTTCCATGCAACCTCTCCAGATGCCAACTGCATTTTTTACTTCCCAGGCTTGGTTTCTGCCTTCCACAGCAAACACAAACTACTTGCCTTGTTAATTCATTATATGTGTGCTTGTCTTAACTCCTCTGCCTCCACTTTGCAATATTTGTAATGATCTCAAGTATAGGGACTTGTATATAAATGGTTCAGTAATTTTTAAAAACTCTTAAAACCTGTGGTGTTGTGTCTTTATACAGTACATACAGAGTAAATATTTGTCAAGTGGATTGAGTGTATTTAGCTTTAATAATTGAACAGTTCATTTTATGACATTTGAGAGTGTTCTCTCTTTGTGACTTAGCAATCCTTAGTTTTTACATGGAAAATGGAAGTAGGGATCGAGGAATGAACAGAGGAAATAACGAATATAGAAATGTATAAAGATACCTATTTCTGGAAGAACCATTATGTTTGCCTTCTACTAAGTTTACAATTTATTTTTTATTATTTTTTATCTGAATATATAATTTAGTTATATAATAGTTTAATAACTATAGGAGGTGCTCTGTGAGTCAAATGATATTAATTAGGTAATTTAATTATATAGACTGTAACTACTTATGAACCTACCTGTCAAGAGAGGCAAAAAAAGTTACAGTTTTCTCTTCTTAAAACAGTCTGGGGGCGCCTGGGTGGCTCAGTTGGTTAAGCGACTGCCTTCGGCTCAGATCATGATCCTGGAGTCCCTGGATCGAGTCCCGCATCGGGCTCCCTGCTCAGCAGGGAGTCTGCTTCTCCCTCTCCCACTCCCCGTTTGTGTTCCCTCTCTCGCTGTGTCTTTCTCTGTCAAATAAATAAATAAAATCTTTAAAAAAAAACCCCAAAAAACAGTCTGACAAAAAGGAATTGTGATTGTTTTTATTGAGATATAATTTATATATAATGTTCACAGATCTTAAGGGTTCATTTGGTGAGTGTTAATGATTGTATATTTTGTGTTTAGGCACCATCCAAAACAACATGTAGGACATTTCCATCACCCAAATAGTTCTTTGTGCCCCCTTCTAGTCACAAAACTTTTAAAGAATGAGATTTTGGTAGCTGTATAATTGGAAGGAAAATTATGAGAGAACATAATTGGAGGTACAGTAAAAACTATACCACCTGGTTATTAATTTTTGTTGTTTTTTATATTCAGTTTACTTCAGTTGCTGGTTAGCAGTTGGTCTAGTGTTACTACTGTTGAGGTCACTGGAATGGAAATGTTAATGTTGTATATCATAATTCTTTTGATGACAAGCTCACTTTTTTATTCTTCCTTTATTCCATTTTACTTACTACAGTGGTAGTGGAATTGTTCTTTCAAATAGAATGCAAATGAAAACAGTATGCAAACCATTACTCAACTTTGACAAACTACACCAACTGTTAACTAATTAGAAGTATTTAGTGTTTGAAGATTTATTATTATTTTTGAGTTTAATGAACAAAAATTCGAATTGGTAGGGTCAGAGAAAAGAGGTAAAAATTAATTTTTAAATTGTATCTATTGTGACTGATTCTGATTTTTTTAAAAGTAAAAAAGGTTTTAACTAATAGTTAAATGGAGACTTTGGGATTATTTTTTTTTTAATTTAATTTTATTATGTTAATCACCATACATTACATCATTAGTTTTTGATGTAGTGTTCCATGATTCATTGTTTGCATATAACACCCAGTGCTCCATTCAGTACGTGCCCTCCTTAATACCCATCACCAGGCTAACCCAGCCCCCCACCCCCCTCCCCTCTAGAACCCTCAGTTTGTTTCTCAGAGTCCATAGTCTCTCATGGTTCATCTCCCCCCTCCAATTTTTCCCCCTTCATTTTTCCCTTCCTGCTATCTTCTTCTTTTCTTTTTTTTTAAATATATAATGTATTATTTGTTTCAGAGGTACAGGTCTGTGATTCAACAGTCTTACACAATTCACAGCGCTCACCATAGCACATACCCTCCCCAATGTCTATCACCCAGCCACCCCATCCCTCCCACCCCCCACCACTCCAACCCTCAGTTTCCTGAGATTAAAAATTCCTCATATCAATGAGATCATATGATACATGTCTTTCTCTGATTGACTTATTTCGCTTAGCATAATACCCTCTAGTTCCATCCGCGTCATTGCAAATGGCAAGATTTCATTTTTTTTCTTGAGACTTTGGGATTATTGAGGATTTTCATTAGCCTTGCTATCCTCTTTCCTGTTACTGCAGAAAACTGAAAGTTGAATTTTTATGACTGTAGCTAAAGGCTAGATGTGAGCACCTGTTTTCCATGAACTTTCTCTGACTCTCTGGTTGGCACGTTCTGTGGTGAAGAGTCCAAGTTTGGGCCACCACTGTGCTTCTCTGACTTTTGGTCTGAGGCTTCTCATCCCCTTGGCCTTGGTCATTGCCAACCACCTGTATCAGTCCGTCTCTTTCCTTCATGCATAGGGAAAGGTTGAAGAATTAACAGTGGGTCAGAGTTCTCTTTTAGTTCTCAGAAGTTGATATGAGAATGAAAGAGTTAAGTAAACACTTAAGATAGAGATTGACACATACTAAGCACTCAGAATTGCAGGGCTTTATCATTACCATATTTGATTAATGACCAATTTTAATTTAATTGCAGATGAGTGGGAAGAAAAGTCTTAAAAAAAAAAATGTAAGGAAGCTTAATGATCTTAACTTCAGAGGAAATTAATGTTCCTTAAAACAACAATTTAATTACACCTGCAAGATTCTGTCAGCAGAGGATGCTAGAAGCTCTATTCCAAAATCCAGTGAATGTGCTCCTTACCATTTCCAAGCTGCAAATGTGTGAAGGCTTTCATTCTTTAGATGGACACTAGGGGGCAATAGAGACATTTTGGCTTTTGGCAAAAATCCATTTTACTCGAACTGTCTCCTGTCTACAGTGGAAGGAAAAAAAAAAGAATCTTATAAACAATGTCTTCTATAAATTGGAACAAGTGAGGTGAAGGTTGAGATTAATGCTGGAATAATCATTTTTTAAAAAAGAATAATGCAGAAAAATTATAAATATTCTTTTGTGATTTGACAGTATTTTAACATTTTTTTTTTTTAAGATTTTATTTATTTATTCATGAGAGACAGAGAGAGACAGACAGAGGCAGAGGGAGAAGCAGGTTCCCCGCGGAGCAGGGAGCCCGATGCGGGACTCGATCCAGGGACTCCAGGATCATGACCTGAGCCGAAGGCAGTCGCTCGAACAACTGAGCCACCCAGGCGCCCCGTATTTTAACATATTTACAGGGTTGTGGGTTTTTTTTGTATCTTTAAGCTTTTTAAGTCAGTAAGTATACGATAAGGCTCAATGGCAGGAAGGTTAAGGATAGCCTCTTTATAATTTAAGATTTAAGTTTATAAGGTCAAATAAGAAAGTTTATATTTCTCTAATCACCAGAATAATCCAAACTTTTAAAAACAGATGTCAAATCTTAACACTTCCCTGCTTCCCTTGTCACTTTCCTGTCAGTAAACCCTCCAATTTCTTCCTGTCACAATGTTAAGAAATCCAAGTTCCCAGCCTTGACCTCTAAGGCCTGCATGACTTGGCCTCTTCACATCTTTCTGACTTCGTCCCCTTCCACTCCCTGTCTTGCTCACTCTTCTCTACCCACAGAGACCTTTCTGCTTTTCTCTTAGCAACTATGTTTCTTCCCTCAAAGAGCTTCTCTATTTACTCTTTCCTCTACACGAAATAGCTCTCAGACATGACTCCCTCTTTTATTTGGATCTTTGTGGAAGTGTTATCTCTTTGACCACTTTATATAAGTACTTCCACTCTCTCTACTGCACTGCTTTTTCTGACATTGCTTTATGATAGTTATCATTGTTTGACATTTTTTGTTTATTGGCTTGTTGTCTTTCTCCTCATAGTAATACAAGTTCTGTGAGGGCAGTTATATTGTCTCTTTTATTGTTGTATCCCCAGTGGCTTGACTGGTACCTGGCACATAGTAGATGCTCAAGGAATATTTGTTCAATGAATGGCCGTCCTTGGCTGTGGTCAGAGTTACTCTCTTGACCCTAAACATTTCACTGAATCAAAGCTAGCTTCTGATATAGTCACAATTATCCTTTAGAAGCTCAGGAGTCAGTACTCACCCTCACATTCGTAGGCTAGTCCTGCCACAATTCCTTTGTTAAAAGGCTGCAGTCCTTTTTCTTTTTTTTTTAAAGATTTTATTTATTTTTTTGACAGAGAGAGACAGCGAGAGAGGGAACACAAGCAGGGGGAGTGGGAGAGGGAAAAGCAGGCTTTCCTCTGAGCAAGGAGCCCGATGCGGGGCTCGATCCCAGGACCCTGGGATCATGACCTGAGCCAAAGGCAGACACTTAACGACTGAGTCACCCACGTGCCCCGGCTGCGGTCCTTTTTAAGCTCCCATTGCCAGGTAGGCTTTTGTATCTTCTCAGGTGGCTGCCAGGAGCAATCACTAGTGTGTGTCCTTTCTGCCTTTGAGCAATGGCTTTTTTTTTCCCCCAACAAATATTTTATGTAATTGTAATGTGAATGACACTGCTAGCATGAACCATTTTCTTTCTTTCTTTCTTTCTTTCTTTCTTTCTTTCTTTCTTTCTTTGCAATAGTTAGTGTGTAGTGATGAAGATGGACTATTTTTTTTTTAAGATTTATTAGAGAGAGAGTGAGTGCACGTGTGCATGCACAGGGTTGGGGTAGGGGAGAGGGAGAGGGAGAGAGAATCTCAAGCAGACTCCCCTCATAGCCCGATTCGGGGCTTGATCTCACCACCCTGAGCTCATGATGCAAGCCAAAATCAAGAGTTGGACGTGTAGCCGACTGAGCCACCCAGGTACCCCCAAAGATGGACTAGTTTATGCAAATAATACAAAGCATAATTTAAGTGCAATGAGGAAGGCAGGAGGGTACTTTTTATCTGACCGATTGTAGTCTCCTTAATTACAAGTTGTTTTAACATGTAAGTTTATTTACTCTGGTAAATTTCTGTCATTATGATGTATATACTGTACATTAAGTTGCAAATCTTGCAGATGTAAATTGTCATTAAGTCTATGGAAGTGATGTTAAGGATGTCCTTTGCTCTACCAAAGCCATTGTCAAATGAGGATTTAGTTGAGTTACACCAGTTCTTAAGTAAAAAAAGGAATATTGACAAGGGTGGTAAATGATTTGACTATCATAGGATTAAGAGCCTTTGAGAAAACTTGAATATTTTTTGCAAAAACAGTCCTCTTAATAATCCTTGCCCAAGTCAGTCCTATAGAGTCTTTATGCCATGTTATGTCAAAAATTTTAGTTGGAAAAATGACCCCTCCCACTCCCACCCCATTCTCTCTCTGCTCATAACACTGCTGGGTTTTTTTTTTTTTTTTTTTCACACTTTATATTTTTGATCCTAGGTTCAGAGGGTTAAATTATTCACACATCATACTCCTATTAATACTGTTATAATTGGCTGTAAAAAAAAAAAATACTGTTGTAATTGGGCCTTCCAAAGCCCTTCGCTTGTTATTTATCTATGTGGAATTTTTAATCTTTTTTATCTTTCGTTTTCATTTCGTTTTTCTTTCTAGATCCTAACATCTTCCTACATATGCCTCACCTCTTGGCTCTGTTTCACTCATGTTTCCTTTCACCTTAAACCTTTTTTTTTTTTAAACTTAATTCAGTGTAATTTCCCCCCCATTTCTTATTTCAGTTTGTTATTATTTTATTTTTTAACCATATTGTTTTTGAGTAATCTCTATACCCAACATGAGGCTCAAACTTACAACCCCGAGATCGAGTCACACACTGTCCACTGAACCAGCCAGGCATCCCACTCAGTTTATTATTTAAAAATTTTTCTTTTAGTTGCTTTATTTATAGATTTTATTTTTTCTTCTGCCTTCGCAACGATAAGTAGTCTTAAGAATGAGGGTTATGTAACTAGTTTTTGCACTCCTCTAAATGTTAAAGAAGATAATTATAGAAAATGCACATCAGGGGCCCCTGGGTGGCTCAGTTGGTTAAGCGACTGCCTTCAGCTCAGGTCATGATCCTGGAGTCCCTGGATCGAGTCCCGCATCGGGCTCCCTGCTCGGCAGGGAGTCTGCTTCTCCCTCTGACCCTCCCCACTCTCATGTGCTCTCTCTCATTCTCTCTCTTTCAAATAAATAAATAAAATCGTTAAAAAAAAATGCACATCAGTTTGTCAGTTTAGTAGGTATAAACACAGGATTTGAAAATAAAACAGGTCCCTTGATCTTTCACTCTTTCTATTTACATGAGTAAAATTGTGTCAGTTTTGAGATTTCTCAGTGCTTTAATCTTACAATTTAAAAAGTGCCATTATAAAGAATTTCTAGAAAATCAGGAATATTTACCAAAATTGATATAATTTGTCTTTTCGTGGAATTAGGTACTTTCTTGTTTCCATGATTGTAAAGTTTGCATTGGAATAAATTTTTATTTTTAAGTACCAAATTGATAGAATGGCATATAAGTACCTATTGAAGCAGCTCCAACAGAGCTTACTTTTATTCTTCTATAAACCTTGATCCTTATTTGGAAAGACATTTTGTTCATACTATTTGTGCTCAGTGCTAGAAGTGCAGCTAATTGTGAATTTGAAATAAGACCAAGACCACCAAGTTGATTCACATAGTCTACCAGGCAGCTGTTGGTTGGTAATGTTGCCATTTCACTACTGATCTGGATCGGATTCAGGGAGTCTTTATTCACTTTTGCATCCCAAGAGCCTTGCAGAGTATAAATGGGAATTAAATGCTTTTTTGAATAAATGAGGAAGTTAGTGGCACAGCCGTGATTTTTTTACTGTCGTAAGAAGGGATTCTCCAACAAACCGGGAATTCACTGTTAAGCCACAGTTTTCTGTCTCTGCAGTCTCCTTTTGATTTATGATAAAGAAATAAGCAGATGCTCAAATCTAGAACCAAATAATTTTACTGACAGTGGATACTTTGTGCAGTAATGTCCTAAGCACTGAAGGTGAAATAACTCCTTTAATACTCCTGGTACTATTATCCTCTGTTGACAGATAAGGAAACTGATACTCAGAGATGCTAAGTAACTTTCCCAGGGCCACCCAGTAGTAAACGTTGGAGCCAGCTTTTGAATCTAGCGAATCTGCTCCAGAATCTGTGTGCTTAACTTTACGCTCTCCTTTACCTCTGGTTGTAACCCACCCTGCCTCTCTCCTGCACTTACCTCATGCCCCATCCATATAAACTATGAACAGTCTTGGAATATGCCTGACTCTTGTGCATTCCAGTATGCTCTTCCTTGTCTCTGGATGGTGGCCAACACTTAGTACAACTCCGTTCACTTGGCAGGCTATGTAAGCATTGACCCTTGTGGGGTACATTGAGACAGACCTGTCTCCTTCATCAGGGAAGAACCTTTTCAGTTTTAAGGATCTAGCTTTTCTCCTTGTGAAAGGAGAACATTTTCTTTTTGTAAAACCCTCAGTGAGCCACAAAAATAGAATTGAATACCTCCTTCTTTATGCTACTTCTGTGTTAGTTATATTCCTCTATTATTTTATTTTATAACAGCTTTATTGAGATATTCATATGTACTAATTTCACAATTTTCAGGTATACAATTCAGTGAGTGTTAGTATAGTCATGGAGTTGTGCAACTATCACTACCACCTAATTTTATGACATTTTCCTCCTCCCCCAAAGAAACCTTGCACTCTTTAACTTTCACTTCCTATTCTCTCCTCACTACCCTATCCCTAATTCCTGGCAATCACTAATCTACTTTCTGTCTCTATGGATTTGTTTGTTCTGGAGATTTCATCACTGGACTAATACAGTAAGTGTTCTTTTCATTGATTTCTTTCACACAGTGTAATGTTTTCAAGGTTCATCCATGTTGTAGCATGTATGAGTGCCTCATTCCTTTTTATTGCCAGTATTGCCACATTTTTTTTTAAATGCATTCATTAGTTGATGGATGTCTGCTATGAACATTTGTGTAGAAGTTTTTGTATGGATGTATTTTTTTGGTTTGGGGGGTTTATATCTAGGAGTGGAATTACTAGGTTATATGATAACTGTGTTCAATATTTTGAGGAACTGTTTTTCAAACTGGCTACACCATTTAAAATCCCACCAGTAGTCTATGAGGATTCAGTCTTTCACATCCTCACCAACATGTGTTATTGTTCGTCTTTATGATTACAGCTGTCCTAGTGAGTGTGAAGTAATATCTTGTAGTTTTGATTTGCATTTCTCTAAAGAATGAGATGACTTTGAGCATTGTTTCATGTACTTATTGGCCATTTGTATATCTTCTTTGGAGGGATGTCTCTTTAGATCTTTTTCCTGTTTCAATTGACTTACTTGTCTATCGTTGAGTTATCAGGGTTCTTTATATATTATGGACATAAGTCCCTTATCAGACATATGATTTCCAAATATTTTCCCTCATTCTTTGAGTTGTCCGTCACCTTCTTGATGGTGTACTTTGAGGTACAATAACTTTAAATTTTGGTGAAATCCAATTAATTTTTTCTGTTGTTGTTTGTGCTTTTGGTGTCACAGCTAAGAAGCCTAACTCAAGGTCATGAAGATTTACTCCTGTTTTTTTCTAAGAGTTTTACAGCTTTCGTTCTTACATTTAGGTCTTTGATACATATTGAGATCATTTTTGCATACGATTTACATAGGGCATTCACAACCACGATAAAATGATCATAATTGTGATACAATCATTTGTTTACAAGTGTGTACCTTTCATAGCTTCTGAGCTCATGAAGACAATACCTGTGCCTTCCTTATTTTGGGGTTCTTAGTGTTTATTAGGTACAGCTTTTATTAAATCTGCCTGTGGCTTCAAATGTTTTATCTCGAAAGTACACAGAAGAATTTGAAGAGTAGATATGAAAATAAATAGTTGGTAGATATGTCCCCATGTTTTAGAGGGATATGTAAACACATTATGGTAAGTACAAATACGATTGTCTATTATTTTTTCCTCACAGATTTCACTTATTTTCTTTTAAAAACAAGCTTTCATTAGTAGGTAATCTTTATTATCTTCAGTTAAGAAGATATATTTTGAGCACCTACAGTATACTATTAGGTATTACAGATACAAATCAACTAAGACATTGTATTTGTCCTCAAGGATCTTACAGACTAATGGGGACATGGCAAGTGAACAATCTACTTTTGTCCTTTTTTTTTTTTTAAGATTTTATTTTTAAGTACTCTCTGTACCACGTGGGACTTGAACTCACAACCCCAAGATCAAGAGTTGCGTGCTCTACCACCTGAGCCAGCCACATGCCCCAAATATCACTTCTTTCTAAACTTGCTTCTCCTCTCTCTCCTGCTTTTAAGTTGTTTCTTTTTATTTTTTTTATTTTCAAATTTTTATTTAAATTCTAGTTAGTTAACATACAATGCAGTATTGGTTTCAGGAATAAGATTTAGTGATTTGTCATTTACATACAACACTCAGTGCTTGTCGTAACAAGTGCCCTCCTTAATACCCATCACCCATTTAGTCTTCCCTACCCACCTCCCTCTATCAACCCTCAGTTTGTTCTCTTTCATTAAGAGTCTCTTATGGTTTGTTTCCCTCTTTCTCTCTCTTTTTTACCCCCCTTCCCATAGGTTCATCTGTTTTGTTTCTTAAATTCCACATGAGTGAAATCGTATGGTATTTGTCTTTCTTTCTCTGACTGACTTATTTCACTTAGCATAATATACTCTAGCTCTCTCCATGTTGTTGCAAATGCAAGATTTCATTCTTTTTGATGGCTGAGTCATATTCCATTGTATGTGTACACCACATCTTCTTTATCCGTTCATCAGCTGATGGACATTTAGGCTCTTTCCATAGTTTGGCTATTGTTCATAAAGCTGCTATAAACATCGGGGTGCATATGTCCCTTTGAATTTGTATTTTTGTATCCTTTGGGTAAATACCTAGTAGTGCAATTGCTGGATCATAGGGTAGTTCTATTTTTAACTTTTTTGGGGGAACCTCCATACTATTTCCCAGAGTGTCTGTACCAGTTCTCATTTCTACCAACAGTGCACGAGGGCTCCCCTTTCTCCACATCCTCTCCACAATCTGTGTTTGTTCTTTAGCAAGAAATGCTCAAGAGCGATTTAAAATACTTGGTTATAGTGGTGGTGGCTTTAGACATTATGGTAAGTATGAAGCGTTAATACTGTGTTTGTTCCATATTTGGTGGGATGAGTAGGATGTATAATTGCTAGAGCTGGAATTGTAGAATTGTCCAAGAGAACCTGTATAGATTGGTTTTTAAGATGTTTCTAATTTTCACTGTCCCTTTGACAATTGTGAAGCATATACATGCTTTTGCATGTATGGAAAGTTATATTAAATCAGATATCGTATCCATTCTGCAGTGTTGTTAGGTAAAGGATAAAGATACCTCAGTGTCAGGGTAAATTTAATAAAAATTTATTATGGCTCAGGCTTCTTTTGTTTTCCCAAATAAATTAATCCTTTACCTAATTGAACTCATGCTGTGGCACCTTTTGTCATTAAAGTTAGTAAAGTCCATGCATCTTTTTTATTTATTTATTTATTTATTTATTTATTTATTTATTTATTTGACAGAGAGAGAGACAGCGAGAGAGGGAACACAAGCAGGGGGAGTGGGAGAGGGAGAAGCAGGCTTCCCGTGGAGCAGGGAGCCTGATGCGGGGCTCGATCCCAGGACCTTGGGATCATGACCCGAGCCGAAGGCAGACGCTTAACGACTGAGCCACCCAGGCGCCCCTAGTCCGTGAGTCTTTAACTAAATAGAAACAGATTGCACAAGCAGTAACTCAATTTTTTTTAAAAAACAGATAGGAACTCTTAAAGATAACTCAACATAGTATAGTACATAACCTATGTCGAAGTAATTCTGCACTGCATATCTGAGATACTGAAACTTGGTGAAACCTTTTTATCTCAAGGCATTTTATACTGGGTCTCCCAACAGTTTCTAAAATATGTACTTTCAGAAAAAACCTTTGTAGCCATAGGCTCATAATAATTTCTTACTCATAATGGGTTATAATTATAAAGTACTTTGTCACATTAACTAATTTGGTCATCACAGCAACTCTGTGCTTTGTTTCCCAAATGAATCATTTTAATAAATACTTACTCTTTGTAGACAGGAGGTTAGGGACTGGAGGCTTTCAGTGGATAATTAATTCAAGTTGTGAAGATTTGGGAATGATGTATACATTGTTGCCCTGACATGGCGGAGGTGGACCTTTTTTTTAGGAGTAGGGCAAATGGTAAAACCCAGGACCTTTGTTTATAGTTGTCAAAGAAAGGCTTTTTAGGGTGGGAGTGAAGGAGTGGGAGGGAGGAGTTTCATTGTAGGGGTTCTAGAAAGCCAGGTTGCTCCTTCTTATTTCTGTTATAACACTCTCCCACAAACCACCGCCCAACTGGCAAGCCCAACTCCTTTTTTATTCCGTTCCTGCCTGGAGTAGTTAATGTTGTGGGTAAGGGTGGGCTCTTACTATATATATATTAATAAGTAATATATAGAAAAGTACCATTGTAAATAATAAGACTACTGTTAGGCTCTTTAGGTATTAGTATCTTTTTTTTTTTTTAAAGAATTTTATTTATTTGACAGAGAGAGACACAGCGAGAGAGGGAACACAAGCAGAGGGAGTGGGAGAGAGAGGCAGGCTTCCTGCCAAGCAGGGATCCCGATGCAGGGCTCGATCCCAGGACCCCGGGATCATGACCGGAGCCAAAGGCAGGTGCTTAACGACTGAGCCACCCAGGCGCCCCTAGATATTAGTATCTTATAAGAAACTGCTTTTTAATTATATAGGAAGTTTTTTTTTTTTTTTAAGATTTTATTTATTTATTTGACAGAGAGATACACAGAGAAAGAGGGAACACAAGCAGGGCGAGTGGGAGAGGGAGAAGCAGGCTTCCCGCCCATCAGGTAGCCCGATATGGGGCTCAATCCCAGGACCCTGGGATCATGACCTGAGCCGAAGGCAGACGCTTAACACCTGAGCCACTCAGGCACCCCATAATTATATAGGAAGTTTTTTTTTAAAGTAATCTCTTTACTCAATGTGAGGCTGGAACTCAGGACCTCTAGATCAAGAGTCACATGCTCTACTGACTGAGCCAGCCAGGCACCCCAGTCCTTTTTTAGTTTGTTTATTTTTTAGTAATATTCTATTTATTTTTCAACTTTATTGAGGTGTAATTGACAAAAATTATATATATTTAAAGGGTATAATGTGGTGGTTTGATATATGTATAAATTGTGAAATGATTACTACAGTCAGGTTAATTAACACATCCATCGCCTCATACAGCTACAATTCTTTTTGTGTGTGTGTGGTAAGAACACTTAAGATCTACTCTCTTAGGAAATTTCAAGTCATCATGCTGTACATTAGATCCCCAGAACCTACTTGTAACTGGAAGTTTGTACCCTTTGACCAGAAACTTCTTCAAAACATTAATTTTCTAAACTTAACTTGGGACAGTAGTCAAATGTTGCAGAAAATTTCTAAAACAAAAATGTGTGAATGCTGTGAAAAGTTATTGTTACTAAAAGCAATGGAGAACCATTGAAAGTTTTCAAAGAAAAACAACCTAAGAAGGGTAACATCATGGTAGTGAGCAGTGCAGAGAGAAGTGAAGAAGATAGCAGTCAGAGGAGGACTTTTCAGTGAGATAGGGGGAGTGTTCATAGTTTCAGATGTGAGTAAGTTTAAGGTAAACCATGTCATCATAGAATGTCATGAATTACCTCATCTAATTTTTTTTTTAAGATTTTATTTATTTATTTGACAGAGATACAGTGAGAGAAGGTACACAAGCAGGGGGAGTTGGGAGAGGGAGAAGCAGGCTTCCCGCTGAGTAGGGAGCCTGATGCGGGGCTCGATCCCAGGACCCTGGGATCATGACCTGAGCTGAAGGCAGACGCTTAATGACTGAACCACCTAGGCACCCCTGATTTTTTCATTTTTATAAGTGAAAAAGCTAAGGTTCTAGACAACTGAGTGACTTAATGCAGGTTACAGTGGAGTTAATTGCAGAGTCCTGTCTAGGTTTCAGGTCTTCAGAAGTAGCAAATAAGAGCAGAAATACTCAAAATTTTAGGGTGTCAGGGAATGATAAGGCGTATGTTCATGGTAGCTTTTGAAAATAAATGTATCTTTTGGTATAAATCCTGTTGGCTTATTACCTGTATTGTTGTATGATAAGAAAATTGTCATCTTTGTGTTTATTGATAATGTAACGGATTTTAAAAAATAATATAATTTCTGATAAAATTTAAGAATGACCTATCCTTTTTGAGTTTCTCAGCCTTAACACAAGTATAAAAAGTTATTTAACAACATACTTTTAAGTCATGTTACTGAGAAACGTTCTCCAAGATTGCAGCTTGCAATAGGGCATAAACCGAGGGTAATTGAGAGGTGGTTTGGGAATACTACTAATTGAAAGATTGGAACCAGCTGTGAGAATTAGATAGGAAATTGTCTTTCCTTCCTGCAATATTTTAGACCTATAACTTTCCATTTTTGGAGGAAGATTTTAAACATTTGATAAATGATTTATTTTGAAGCTTACCTAAAGTTTATTAGAACATTAAGAAGTATTCAGGCTTAATACTATGCATCTTTTTTTTTTTTTAATACTATGCATCTTTTAATTTTTTTTTTTTGCTTATGTGGACTTTATGAAAATTCTTTTTTAGCTTTGATAAAATACACATAAAATTTATCTTAACCATTTTTATTTTTATTTATTTAAAAATTATTACATTTTATTAAGTTTTTTATTTTAATTCTGGTATAGTTACATACAGTGCTATATTAGCTATATATACTAATTAGTATATTAGTGTATATATTATATACAGTGCTATATTATATGTACTATATAGTGACTCAACAATTCTATACATTACTCAGTGCTCATCATAAGTATATTCTTTAATCCCCATCACCTGTTTCAACCATCCCCCCCCCCCAAATCTTAACCATTTTTAAATACAGGTCAATAGTGTTACATTGTTGTATATTCAGTCTCCAGAACTTTTTTATCTTGTACAGAAACTATACCCATGAAACAGTAATTCCCCATTTTCCCCTCTCTCCCAACTCTGGCAACCACTATTCTACTTTCTATGAATTTGACTACTCTAGATACCTCATAGGAATTGTACAGTATTTTTCTTTTTATGGCTTGTTTCACTTAGCATAATGCCCCCCAAGTTTATCCATGTTTTATTGTCAGAATTTCCTTCCTTTTAAAGAATGAATAATATTCCATTATATATTTCATATATATATGTACACACATATATGCATATATACACCACATTTTGTTTATTCACACTTTGGTTGCTCCTATCTTTTGGCTGTTGTCTTGCTGCTATGAACATGGGTGTACAAATATCTCTTGGAGAACCTGCTTTCAGTTCTTTTGGGTGTATACACAAAAGTGGAATTGCTGAATCATATTTTAAATTTTTTGAGGAACTACCACACTGTTTTCCATAGCAGCTGCCCCATTTCTGTCCAGCAATGTGTAAGGGTTCCATTTTTTGTATATCCTTGTCAACATTTTTCTTATTTTTTTTTAATAATAGCCATCCTGTTATTGGTATCTCAGTGTGGTTTTGATTTTCATTTCCCTGATGAGTAGTAATGTTGAGTATCTTTTCATGTACTTGTTGGTCATGAATTTCTTCTTTGGAGAAATACCTATTTAGGTCCTGTGCCAATTTTTGAATCAGGTTGTTTTTTGTTGTTGTTGAATTGTAGCAGTTTTGTATTTTTGGATATTAACCTCTTATCAGATATATGATTTGCAGACATTTTCTCCCATTCTAGAAGTTGCCTCGTCACTGCCTTTCCCTTTTTCTGCCCAGCAATTTAAACTCTATCCAGGCAAAAATATTTGCAGTGTCAGGATTTATTTTATTCTCTCCTAGATGCTTTCCACATTCACCTGGGGAACCTCTATTTTTCCAAAGGCATCTCAAGCATCTCTTCTGTAAAGCCTTTTCTGATCACCCTCTACTTCCCCAGGCAGAATGGAATTGAGCACTGAACCCTGTGTGTTCTTCTGTCATAGCATCTGAAACATTTTAGTGTTGCCTATTTGTTTACCTGTCAGTTTTGCTTTACTGGATTGACAGTGCTTGTGAGCAGTGTCTGTGTTGTTCGTCTTTTTATCTTTAACTGTAGTCCCTGGTGTATGGTGTATAATTAAATAATAAATGTTTTTTTAAGAGAATGTGTGATGATGAATAATTATTAAGTCAGTCTATTGGATCTCCAGAGTTATACTAGAATAGACTCTAATTTTGGTTTTCTGTGATACCACATGGGCAACTATTTCCAAAATGGTTTCTGGGAGAATGTAGCACTCCTTTGCAAGTTCCTGGTTGGTAGTCCTCATTCTCTCCACACAATTCATAGCCACTTTGTGTCAGATCTTTATTACTGGGTAGACTTTTGATTAGGGCTTATAGTACCATACATATATAACTTTTTAAACTTATGGCAGCTTTATCCCAGAAAGATTATTTCTGATTTGCAAGTCTTTTGAAAATACTTTAAGGGTATATGTCAGATGGAACTGCTCATGTTATTCCAGATATATTTGCTATTCTTGTTATGAGGGCAAACCAAAGAGCCTGGGAAATAATCCTTTGGTTGGCATTTAAGACCAAACCAGAACAAAAGCTGGTATCTTTCCTCCTTTTCCATTAAGACTAGCTTTTGTTATGAATTCTTATAATAAATGACTTCATTGAAGTCTTGTAGCTTGTGATGTCCCCTGGCGTGAAAATCATGAAAATATTTTACTGTTATAGCAAATTTAACATTTAAGCCATATCCCAAAAAGTCATTAGGAAAAGTTCTGGAAAAAGAACAATCACCATCAAGTGATATGCTACCAAAAGATGGATTGCTACTATTTTAGATGATTTAGTTGTGCCAGTTATGTGGTCTTTTTATGAGTTATGCCCTACATAAATTCCAGTAAAACTTTGATTTTAAATGTAAACAACATTTATTTAAACATTTAATTCACTCCTAATGTAAATACTAAATTGTTCTGTGTTCTTGTAAGTTTTAAGTGCCAGAAATTGTCTACATATAGGCACATTGTACATTGAATTCAATGAAATAATTTTCATCCTTCCTCTTAGTGACAGTGTTTCTGTTTTGAGTGATGAAAAAGTAATTAGTTATGAAATGAGACACTGACTATAATAGAATCTTCTCTAAGTGAAACATTTGAACTGTTCTCCTGTTTTTTTTTATGAGTACTTAGCACTTATACATGAGTTTTTATTACTTACAAATGTTGTCAACTGCAAAGAGAGCAGTGGCTTACATAATTTAATATAGGGGTAGTCCAGAATACATTTGTTCGACTTTTAAATTATTTTAGAATTTGTGTTGGAATATTGGTATCTCTGAAATCAAGGTATGTGCAGCCCTTTTCCAAAGCATAGTGAACCATACTGTAACGTCTTATATTGAAGTAAATTGTAAACTCTCCAGCAGTTTTTTAGGTTACTGTGAGGTTAGGGTTCCTGTTCAGTGTCTTCTCGTTTCCTAATCTTCTTCATTGCATTGTGGTGGTAGTAGACTACAGTAATCTCTGAGATGCAGACAGTCTAAAACAAAACTGCCTTTAATTCTTTATACTTGCAACTTTTTTTTTTTTTAAGTAATTTCTACACCCAGAATGGGGCTGGAACTCATGACCGCAAGATTAAGAGTCACATGCTTTACCGACTGAGCCAGCTAGGCACCCCTGTACTTGCAACTTTAAATTTACTTTTGGTCTGGGGTATAATCATTTGGTTGTTAAAGTTTTCACTTTTTGAAAACCTCCGTTATCCTTTATTGTCACTTGCCAGGCTGATCTGATGGATAGCACCTGCTCTCCTTTATGGACATAAACATTAATGTTTGAAAGTACATTAAAAAGTACAATCTAATGTGATCTACAAGGTAGACATTGGGCCATTAATTAATTCCAAAACACTTTTGTGTTTGTCTGCCATACACCATCTGTTTTGTGGATTGGGGATTCAGAGATAATAATAGATATACACAATCTTTGAGAAGTGTCCATCTTGCAATTTGGTTATGGAGTGGTGGGGAGGGAGACAGGTCAAAAATTACAATGGATTTTGATAAATTCTGTGATCGAGATAAGGAGAGGTTATCTCCTTATCTGAGACATGAGAATGCATGGAAGGGTCATTTAACCCAGAGTTTGAAATGTTGAGAAATGCTTCCAGGAAGAGGTCACATCTCAATTGAATCTTAAAGGATGAGTAGGAATTAGCCAGTTAAGGAGGAAGGGAAGCCTGGAAATAGACTAAGATGATATGATAGGCGACATAGGAGGTGAGCCTTAGAATAAAGGATGGCTGTCATTTATTGAGCACCTACTTTGTGCTGAATGCTGCATTATAAGGCTTAAACCACTTGCCTCATAGTAACCTAAAGGGCAGGTGCTATTATCCTCTGTATACAAATGAGGAAATAGAGTTGCAACTCTCCTGTAGTTATGACAGGGTTATTGAGTGGCAGGGCTAGATTGAAAAATCTAGTTTTTCTTGGGGCATCTGGCTGGCTCAGTTAGATCACACGACTCTTGATCCTGGGGTTGTGAGTTCAAGACCAACATTGGGTGTAGAGCTTACTTAAAAAATAAATAAAAGAAAATGTTAAAAAGAATGTTCAACCTTATAAAAAAAATACAAATAAAAACCCTAGCTTTTCTGGCTTCTTGTCGAGCCTGCTTCCTCCCAGGAAAGAACAGGTTCAAGAAGAAGGAAGTAGTTAAGTAGTTGCCATGCTGTTGAAAGGTCAGTTGTGCAGGTTAAGTTCTGAAAAGTGTCCAGGGGCATTCATAGTGACTTGTTTGTTTATTCAAGAGGTATTTACTGAGAGTCTCTTAAGTGCCAAGAACTGTGCTGGGCATTAGGAATAAAAGGACGTGCCAGAGTGGTAGAGGTAGAAGGGTGAAAGGAAGCAGAGACACTTGAGTGAAAACTTGTGTAAAGAAGCTTGATTGCAAAGGAAAAGATAATGATATAGCAGTAAATATAGCGGAAATTGTGTATGTGTGTGTGTGTCTAATATGGGAAGTACTTTAATTGTTTATGTGCAGAGGAGAAAGAGCCATAGCAGGGGAAGAGTTTATGATGAAATAAAACTAGTGATTGGTTGATTCATCAAGGATGTTAAAGAATGAGGGGAGACAGGGACCAAAGTCTGTTAGATTGCACATACCTAATTAAGTAGATTGCAGGATGAGCCTCACGTAAATTTGTAATGGCCCTAGAATTTTAGTATGATTACCCAGCTCTTGGATAATGGAAACTTGACTAAACAATGAAACTTCATATTCAGATGATCATCTGATTCCTTATGTCTGATTTATGCATCCATCTTTTCTCTTCCTCGATTATCCTGGCCATACCTCCTGTCTATCATACCATTTCTCATATTGCATTAGAGTGATTGATCTCCCCCTCCTCGACCACATGCTTCTTGAAAGGGGGAATGGTAGAGGCTATGTCTGATACTACCCAGCATCTGGAATAATCTCACTTTAATAAATGCTTATTGAACCAATGAATCATTGAATGACTCAGTTCCTTATTTGTGTTATTTTTGAGCAGCAGTGTTTTGAGTTTTAAACTTTCAAGAGTTAAAAGGTATATATCTACCCTGTGCAGATTTTATTTTATTTTGTGTAGTTAAGCACTTTAAGGTATGCCCAATTTTCAGTGAAAAGAGGACTTTAAATATTTGGATGCTGAGAGGGCTTACGGTTCCATACAACCTAAAGAGTTTCTTAGTTTTATCTTTTTTGAGATTTGAAGTACATTTATTATCAGCTCAACAACTGTAGTCTATCTAGAAGTGCAGAGATAAGATACTCTCAGAAATTTTATTTCCTTTTTTTTTAAGCGTTGTGTAAAAAGCTAGTGATGCAATTTTTAAAAATTATATTTCTTGTGAATGTGGCATGTAGTCCTGCCCCCCCCCGCCCCACCCCATATGTTGGATACTCATTGATGTCATGGAATTTTCTTTTTTCAGAATCCTGTCCAAAAGATTCCTGACTCACATGAAATAACTTTAAAGCATGGCACTAAAACAGTAAGTTTAAAAAATTTGATTCTTTCCTCTCAGTAACAAGGCTCTCATGGAAAAGTAAACCAATGATACATTTGTATTAAGGCTAATTGCACAATCAACTGATAACAGAAGCTATAGGCATTAAAGAAAAAGATTACATTTCTATTCAATCAAAATAACCGTTGTGTTTCATTTAAAATAGCAACACTTATTGTTATGGTTGGCTTTAAAACCTTGTTCTTTGATAGAGGAACATTACAAGTGAAAAAAGAAATGAAACTAAAATACAGTTTTCCTTTTTATGGTGTGGGAAAATTTCTCATTACCCTTAGCTTTATTTCTATATCGTAAAAGGCCTGAGTTCGTTTTTTAGATGAACATTGAGATAAGAAATGAATATAAAATAGTTACTGTATTGCTCTAAGATTATTATTGC
Organism: Mirounga leonina; assembly: GCF_011800145.1. Taxonomy (NCBI): domain Eukaryota; kingdom Metazoa; phylum Chordata; class Mammalia; order Carnivora; family Phocidae; genus Mirounga; species Mirounga leonina. The sequence goes on from NW_023270889.1 coordinate 2,966,919, forward strand.
TTAGACTTACAGATTCTATTTTTGTATTGCTATATTTATGTTAAAGATTAATAATGTAAAATTTTGAGTTATAACATGAAATCATTTTTATTGTAAAGCCATTAAAAAAGTAGTAGTTGAATGAATGAAACCTCATGAATGAAAGAATAAAATTATCTTGCTTTCTCTTTTCAACGAAACTGCCTTTTTCTAGGTGTCTGATATGTAAAGCAGTAGAAAAATACATCCCATAATGAGGAAAACATCAATCAGTAGAAATCAACCCAGAAATGATGCAAATGATAGAATTAATAGAGAAAGATGACATTCTTCTTGCTGAATTTTTTGCTTTTGAAAATACCATTTTCATAAAAATATTTGTTAGAGTATAGTAGGTTTATTGTTGTTTTAAATGAAGTGAACAATAAATATTTTAAAATGGCTTAAAGTTTTACTGTGGTAAATACAGGTACATATAACTCACATAAACAAATGCTTTTTGGGGTCCTCAATAGATTTAAAGAGTATAAAGTGGCTTGAAACTTAAGTATCTGAGAACTGCTGTTTTAAGAAACCATTTCCATCTGATTTGTGATCTTATATCTACTTTTTATTAAATCAGAGTTCTGGTATTTTTCTGAAATTGTGACAGAATTTTACTAATTTTCATGTTTTTAAGTAAATTAGGAAAGGAACTGTAGACAGTTCATACTTAAACAGAAGCTTCCCTATCATTTAGTTCAGAGATTTTTTTTTTTTTAAGATTTTATTTATTTGACAGAGACAGCGAGAGCAGGAACACAAGCAGGGGAGTGGGAGAGGGAGAAGCAGGCCTCCCGCTGAGCAGGGAGCCCGATGCGGGGCTTGATCCCAGGACCCTGGGATCATGACCTGAGCCGAAGGCAGCCGCTTAACTGACTGAGCCACCCAGGCGCTCCAGTTCAGAGATTTTTACGAGTGTTCATGAGTTTTACATGTTTTATTTAAATATTTCTATTTTTTTAAATTTAATTTTATCTTTTAAAGAATTATAATTAAAAACATAGTGCCCCCTTGTTTTGCACATTAAAAAATCAATTAGAGCTTCCTTTTTTTTAAAAAAAAAAAAACAAACGTTTATTTAATTATTAGAGCACACATGAGTGGTGGGGGGAAGGGCAGAGGGAGAGGGAGAAACGGACTCCCGCTGAGTGGGAGCCCTTCTGAGTGGGAAGTGCTCCGCAGGGCTCGATCCTAGGATCCCAAGATCATCCTGGGATAATCCTGAGATCATCTGGAGATTATGACCCGAGCTGAAGGCCGACCAATGATTCTCTGGAAGTTGGAAGTTGCTGGCTCCAAACAGCCCTTTCCTTTTCCCCACGGAGGACTCAAGGAAGATACCTACGGCTAGTCATCAGTTCTCCTACCTTGACTGTAGGCCTCTGCCCCTGTTCTCCATGCTGGCAGTTGCAGCGAGGGAGTGGAGCTTACACCCTTGAAGGGAGGACAGGCACAGAATAGACAAACCACAAATGAATTTGCAGTTTCAAATTGTATTGTAATGGGATGAACACTGGTGCAGTTAGTCCTATCAGGAGGAGGACACCTCTTTAATTGTAACAGGAGGGTAGAAGGATAGAGTGGGCATGGACGTACTTTTGTTTGTAGTTGGTAGTAGCAGAAGTCACTTCCTAGACTTCAAAAGCTACTGTTTATTTTTATTATTTCTATTTTTCATTGTTATAGGTTTTAGGACATATAATTGTTCAGGCATAAAAAATGACTTAGTTCTCATTTGAATGCTTTCTTTAACACATTTAGAGTAGTACCTATCTAATTTAAACATATAATAAGTCATTAATTATATTTATATATAATTCCCTTATGTTCTGAAATCAGTGTTTGCAGGTAGTGATTGAAATGAGTAAAATTATTTTGTAAATATCTGGTTTTAATTACAGTAATTTTATTACATTAATAACATTTCAAGTCTATTAGGAGAACTGATTTATAGTTGCTTCCTTTATATAAAACTTTGATCTTTTTAGTATTTCAGATATGTATGGTAATATCTGTTAATTATTTCTTTTTTAAAGATTTTATTTATTTATTTGACAGAGAGAATGAGAGAGAGAGCACATGAGAGGGGGGAGGGTCAGAGGGAGAAGCAGACTCCCCGCCGAGCAGGGAGCCCGATGCGGGACTCGATCCAGGGACTCCAGGATCATGACCTGAGCCGAAGGCAGTCGCTTAACCAACTGAGCCACCCAGGCGCCCATGTTAATTATTTCTAATGTATTTTTTTTCCTCCTGAGAGGGCAGTAGATCCAGGGACTTCCTGCTTAAGAATAGTGAGTTACCAGTTGGGCATTCACATGTGCATTGGACCTAGGAAAATTCACAGGGAAGGCAGATATTTTATGGAAACAATATAAAAGTGGTATTATAATGTAGTTAGTCACTTATAAATTCAGCTTTAAAAATAACTGTTTAAGGTGATTATGTTGAGTCATTTAGCCATATACACAAGAAAATAATTTCTACTTTGTCCTACTTCATTAAATAGATTTCTTAACATTCCCTTTGGCATTTTCTCATTTTGGTAATTTTAGATTCATGTGGTCTTCTTCTGTTAGTGGTAGTTAAAATATCAAAATGTTTTCTCAAAATTGTTTATTGAAAAAGCTGAATTATTTATGAGGTTTGGTAGGTAAGTTGGGACTAAGCTGGCAAATACATTAATTACATTAAAATATTTTTTCTTCATTTCAAAAGAAATAACAGTCATAATAACAAGGTCAAATAATAGAGAAGATGCTATCCAGTCACACTTTTTAGAAGTAATAACAGCTGGTGGGCTGTACTTCCAGTGCCTATAATATAGGAGATCAGGTTAGAGAAAGGAAATGGAGGTTATTGTAGACTGTAAGTAGTTTTCTCCAGTTAATTTTTTTTTTTTTTTTTTTTTTTTAAACCAGGTTTCTGCTTTGGGTCTGGATCCCTCAGGTGCCCGTTTGGTGACTGGAGGATATGACTATGATGTTAAGTTTTGGGATTTTGCTGGAATGGATGCTTCTTTTAAGGCATTTCGATCCCTTCAGCCCTGTGAATGGTATGTATTGCACAACTTAATACCTTCATATTTGAAGATAGAGCTGTTATCATTTGAATTCCGTCTATAATGCTTTGTACCAAAATACACTAAGTTTATATGACCATATGTTACCTTCATTATTTGAATGAAAGAAAAATGTACCTTAGATTTCTTTCCTTCACTTTCATTAACCTAAATTTTAAAGATGTTTTCAGTCTTTTGTTGTTTTGTAAAAAAATATTTGTATTTAGAGATTATTACCTTGCCTAGTTTATTTCAATACTCTAGTAAATACTGTGTAGTGTTATGTATATGTGTATGATATATGCTAAGCCAATAACCAGGTGCTAGCCAGCGCTGCACTGTGCAGGTGTGGTCAGCTAGCATTATATCAGAAAGGGCTTTACATGTTGCAACCACAGGCCACCTTCTTATTTCTGTTTTTGACCATATCTTTTTATCTTTATCTTTTAGGTATCTTTTAGATATTAGATATCAAAAATAGATTTTTATTGGTGAAACTGATATCTTGTTAACTTGCATAATGTATGTTGGAAATGAGGTCTTACTAACTAGATATTCAAGATAGGTGAATTAGCTGAACTTTACTTAGACCCAATTTTCTACTCTTGCATGAGTAGGGCTTAAGAATCTAGTTTGCCTTTAACTTGAACTCTTGGGGATGATGGTTTTTGCTAGACCTAGTATCTACCTGTAAACTCTGGATTCTTTCAACTATATGGATAAAGTTCCTATTTCTGGGCTATTGAGTGTTTGCTTTCAGTGAACCTTTCATGAAAGTGGTGGTTGGAGTAACTGAAAGGCTAGAGAGCTGGGATTTTTCTTAATCTTGTGGAGCAAGTCATATGAATTGTTTTTGCTTACTTGCTAATAAATGCTTAGATAATAAATGTCTATATATGGCTCAGAATTGGGTCTGAGACTTCAGATTTCTCTGGCAGCTACAGTTATCTAGCAAAATAACCTAAAAGTTATATCTAAACATGGCTCTGGTCAGTTTTGTACAAATCATACTGACTTGTAAATTTTGAAGTCCTAACTCTTAAACTATCTTTAGTAGAGATCAGAGAATTCCTTAAATGAACATAGCAGATCTCTGATCAATTGGAAAGGAAAAAAAAATTTATAAACAGGGTATCTCCAATGATGGCTGTATTTAATAAAGCTCTTATTTAAAATAGTAACTTGGTATCTTGAGTTAGTATGATGACTTTTAAAAAATGTATTTAAAATATGAGATAATATCTTTTATTCCCGTTTGATAGTCTCTTGATTAAGGATTGTGTTCCCCTTCTACTTTTACAACTGTAAACTCACTTGTTCAGGATTATTCAGTACTCTATTAATGATCAGCTCCGAATGGAATCATGTCTCATGAGTCTCAAGCCAGTGCTCTATTACTAAACTGTGTCATTTGCTATGCTGTTGTAATTGAAAATGCAGAAAAACCCAAGAATAAGCTTATTTTCTCTTCCATAATTAAATTGTTGCATCCTATATATAATAGTGAGCTATCAAAGGGTAGATGGGAATAAAGAGAATTCTTGACAATCTGTACAAAATTAATATAAATTCTAGTACTGCAAACAGATGGTGAATGTTACTATTTTAAATCATGAGAACTGTTTAACTTTGCTGTCATTTGCCCCTAATGTCCAAGTAATGTGACTCTATTTTTTATGACAATACATATTTTTTTACTTAATGTATTTTTTATCTATTTATACATCCATCTGTAATTCATTTTTTACTGTGAAAAATTTCAAACACAGAGAAAAGTGAAGGGATTACTATAATAGCTGTTTATCCTTTACCTAGATTTAACAGTTACATTTTTCTGTATTTGCTTCATCTCAATTTTGTAACTTTTGAAATATTTAAAAGTAAAGACATACATAACTTTCAGTTTGAAATAATTCAGCATGAATCTTTCAAAAATATAGACATTTCCCTATATAAATATAGCTCCAATTACCCTAACAAAATAATTTAGAATTTCTTAATATTTCTAATAATCATTCCATATTTAAATTTCCCCAGTTTGCTCTCAGAATGTGTTTTAATGTTGGTTTGTCAAACATGGATCCAATCAAGTAATACATATCACATTTATTGTGTACCTCTCTTACATATCTTTTAATCTAGAAGAGAGTCTCCTTCCAAACCATTTTCTTTCCCATGACTTTATTAAACAGACAGGTCAGTTGTGCTTCACAAGGTTTTTCCTCCCTGAATTTTTTAATTGCTTCTTTATGGTATCATTTAGCTTATTTCTTTGTCTCCAGTATTTCTTATAGAAGATTCAAAGCCTTGATGATCATCTCTAGTGTATCACATCACATGGCATGTATTTATTGTCTAGTTGTTGCTGACAATGCAACTTGTTGAGACTCACAATTAAGATTGATCCCTGGATTAAATTGGTGACATCTCATTCTTCCATTGTAAAGTTAATATTATATACTTGAGATAGGCAAGAACTTTGTGGGGAGATAGTTGATAGCATGGAAATATCTAGATTCTCATTACTTCACTTAATAAGTTTAGCATCCATTGATTATTCATACCTGAATCAGTTCTCTCATTGAGCGTTGTTAAGTTGGTGCTTTTCTTGGTTTTCTAAATTCCATTATTTCATCTACATTTATTTGTTGACGTTCTTCTAATAGAACTTTTCCATTTTAACTGATATTATTTGGCTACCCTAAAATACAGTTCTACTGTGAAGGCAGGATAAATACTTGGTTATTTCTTTAACTCCCCATTTTTATTTCAGGGGTAGGTGGTGATAAATGAGTTGTTGCTGTTATTGGTGGTGGTGTTTTTTTCTTTTTCCTTTTTGAGTGGCAGGATTTATGACTTTAAAATTTTCATGTGTTCCAGTCAGTTGTAGTCATTATTCTTTTTGATGTTTAAATTGTCCCAGATTTGGTCAGGGGAGTCCCTGATTGCTATGTAGTTTTTACATGTACTCATTAGACTTTAAAAGCTTACTTATTTTCTGGCATAACATGATGTAAGCTTCCTAGTATATTCCTTTCCAGGTCCTAGAATCAGCATTTCCCCATGGAGATCATTTTTTTTTTTTTTTAAGTGGGAATGGTATTTAGAGACCAAATCTGAATGTTATACCTGCTCATTAATAGTGGGATATCATTCCTTCTTGACCTTTTCAGTGGAAAGAGGTAGAAAATACAGGGGTGTGTGTGTGTGTATTTAAGTGACAAGATCATATTGATATATCCATTTCAAATTTTAGTAAACTTTAACTTCAGAATATTTTTTAATTTACAGAAAAGCTGCAAATATCATCCAGAGTTCAGGCATACCCCTAACTCAGTTTCCTCTGTTGTTTATATCTTACATTACCACGGTACATTTATGGAAGTAAACCAACATTGGTACATTACTATGAATCAAACTCCAAACTGTTTTTGCATTTCACTGTTTTTTCCACTAATATGCCTTCGAAGATACGCCTTACATTTAGTCTTCATGTCTCTGTTTAGTCTTCTCTGGTTGATTATGCCTTCTCAGTCTTTCCTTGTTTTTCCTGACCTTGACAGTCTTGAGGGGTCCTGGTCAGGTATTTTGTAGAATGTTTCTTGATTTGTTTTTTTATGATGTTTTTCCTGGTTAGACTGGGACTCTGGGTCTTGGGGATGAATATCACAGAGGTGAAGTGCCCTTCTTATCACATAGTGGGGGTACATGCTATCATGTTTTTAAGGTTTCTCCACTGTAAAGTTACTTTTTCCTCCCCTTTCCATATGCTGTTCTTTGGAAGTAAGTCAGTAAATGCTGCTTACATTTGGGAAAATGGAAAAATTAAGCTCCACCTCCTGGAGGGGGTAGTGTTTACATAAACTACTTAGAATTCTTCTTTTAGGAAGAATTGTCTCTTCTCCTATTTATTTATTTATTTGTTTGTTTGTTTATTTATTTAACCAGTTATTTCTACCAGTATTGACTACTTGATATTTGTTTTATATCTTGGGTTGTAAGCCAATACAATGTTATTTATTATGTTGCTAAGATTATTTCAGCTGTAGTCATTAGGAGCTCTTGCAATTTGGCTCTTGTGATCCTTTCTTTGATATGCCTCCTTTTTTTTTTTTGAGTACTTTTTACTTTTTGGTACTATTAGATGCTCCAGACTCATCTTGTATTGTCCCTGCCCCAGTCCTAGAATCAGTCATATTTGTTAGGACAATGGTATCTAAAAACAGGATCTAGGTTCTTGGTGTGCTTGTTGTTCTTCTAGGCCTTCTCAGCTGACAGAGCTGGGAATTGAATGCATGTATACTCACCTGTGTATGTGCTAGATCTATACAATTGTTTCTTTATCCATTTGCATCCATGTTAAGGTAAGCAGGGGTTCATACCCATGTCTCTGACTCTAATCTAGAATACACTGGTTCACTCTAGCCTTCCTCCTCCTTGGAAACCTTCACTTTCTAACAGTGAGAACTCTGGCTCCCTCCAACCATTATTTCTGTGTTTGTTTAACCCAAGTATATGTGTGAAACAGTCACAGAATGGTTAAGCTGTATCCTTGCTCCATTTTTTAAAAGATTTTATTTATTTATTTGACAGAGAGAGAGAGAGCACAAGCCAGGGGAGTGGCAGGCAGAGGGAGAGGGAGAAGCAGACTCTCCACTGAGCAGGGAACCTGATGCTGGGCTTGGTCCCACGACCCCAGGATCATGACCTGAGCCGAAGGCAGACACCTAACTGACTGAGCCACCCAGGCGCCCTCCATTTTTTTTTTTTTTTAAGGAAAAGTCTCTTTGAAATTTTTAAATTAAGATTTCACACTGAGAAATTATTGATGAGATTATTGGTAAGATGATTGATTTAGGAACTAAATCCAAAGGCAAGCTCTCCACTCTCTCATCCACTCAGGTAGGACACACAGTGGGAGAGGCAGGGTGGCTGTGGAGAATCAGGATCCTACTAGGCAGAGCTTGAGCCTTTGACCCAAGCCAGCTCTTTAGTTCTGCCCAACCCCTGCCCATCTAGCTGGAAGCTGCTGATACCAGGAGAGGCAGGGAGCTGCAAGGCCACTGAGGAACCAGCCACTAAGTTGGGGCGTGGGGAGCTTGTGATGGCAAGGAGGCCTCCACCCCTTAAACTGCTGGGTCCTTCTGGGAGCCCCAGCTGTAGAACTCCTTGGAATGGATCCATGGTGGTCCTCTTCTCATTCCAGAAGGCGTGACCTTTGAGAGGAGGCAGCTGGCAGACACCTTGTGAGTGCAAGATCACGTCACTTGGCTTCCAAGTACTTGTCCTGGGACTGGGGGTGAAGGAAGGGGTGCTGGCCCAAGGGGAGGATTCTTTGGCTTGTCCCTGTTGACCCCAACACCTCAGTCAGCCAGCCCATTCTCACATACATTAGTTATATTTATATAGTCATATATATTATAATTATATACTAAAAAGACAAAAAAACCTGCCTGAAGAGAAACTCCTAAAGGACCCACATGGCTCAGGAAATTTACTATCCCCTCACTCCTCACCTCCCCCAAATTCTTGTATAAAATCATCTAGTGCGATCTTCAGGAAACCCCCATTTGTCCCAGCTCCCCCCACCGTGGCCCTCCTGAGCCATCTGCTGAGCAGGGAGCCTGCTTCTCCCTCTGCCTGCAACTCCCCCTGCTTGTGCCCTCTCTCTCTCTTTCTCTCTGACAAATAAATTAAAAAATATAAATAAATAAATAAAAAAAAGAGAAATTCTTTATTTTCATGTTGATCTGTTAACCCTTTAGATTAAATTCCTCACCCCTATGAGAATCTATAAACATCTGTTACTCAGCTAAATTTTCCCATACCTTTTGTCACTCATCTACATTGTTCCTGTATCACCTGTGAAGAAAACTTAAGGGAGTTTGTTGACTGTCTTGAAGGTATAAAAGCAGAGTGTGCTGTTTTTAGACCATCTATTCACCGTGGTGAGTAAGTGGGTGTCAAAGAGGCATTCACACAAAGATCCCCATAGCCATTCAGGATAGGAGGCAGAAGTCCTAAGTTTAGGAGTGAGCATGAGATCAGGTGTTTTGAATTTTGGGCATCTCTGATGAATTTTTTTAGTATTTTTGACCTTGTTCTCATTTCCCTGGGACACTAAAAATGCTTTGAGGTCAAATGTTTTCTTGACCTACCAGCATAAAAATGAGAGTTTTCAAAATGCTTTTCTTCCGTTGTTATTCAACTTCTTTTTGATGCAGCTTCCATTTTGGTATTTTGAAGTATGTTTAATAATTTGTTTTGGACTTTTGCCCAGCCAGCATCCATATTAGATTTGTGAATCTCTAGTTTCTAAAGTCTTTCTTTGTCCCATTTAGTGAAAATCATCAGTACTGCATTTTCTCTAATCCAGTCTGCTAGTCACCTTTTGTTTTGTTTCTTCACAGATTCTCAAAAATTATATATGTATGTTCATGAGTTTGAATCCTTGGGCTCACAGATCCTTCGGATGTACCCTTTATGCAAAAAAATGTGGATGGAGTAAAATTTTTCATAAAATATTAAGAAGCTTTGGATCACTTAGGTAGCCCTAAGTTAAGAATTCCTTATCTTCTGCCCATTTAAAAATGGCTACTCTCTATTCTCTTATTTTATTTTATTTTTTTTTTAAGATTTTTTATTTATTTATTTGAGAGAGAGAATGAGAGAGAGAGAGAGAGCACGTGAGAAGGGGGAGGGTCAGAGGGAGAAGCAGACTCCCCGCTGAGCAGGGAGCCCGATGCGGGATTCGATCCCGGGACTCCAGGATCATGACCTGAGCCGAAGGCAGTCGCTTAACCAACTGAGCCACCCAGGCGCCCCTCTATTCTCTTATTTTAAAAACATTTTAATTAATTAATGTATTAAGTTATGTTCTCATACAGAAATTAAAACATTACAGTTAAACCTAAAGTTCTTCCTTGATCATCTCTTAAAAATCTCTTTGCTAGGTATTCTTACTGTTTTCATGATGGTGTATATATTCTTTAAGTTTTTTTTATGCCACCATTGACAAATATACATACTCATCAAAAGAGTGTATACTATATTTGTTTTCATAAATGATATCAGATGGTTGTTATTCCATAATTTGTTTTTGTTTTCCACTTCACAATTTAGAGATTTTTAATATCACTACATGTTCTATATTCTTTCCAAGTGTTGTATAGCATATTGTGTATAACTTACCATAGTTCAGAACCATCTGAAGGGCTTGTTAAAATGTTAAATGCTGAAGGGGAAAAAAAAATAGAGAGAGAGAGGAACAAATCAAGAAACAGACCCTTCACTATAGAGAACAAACTGATGGTAACAGAGGAGAGGTGGGTGGGGACATGGATTAAATAAGTGATAGAGATTAAGGATGAGCACAGAGTGATGCATGGAAGTGTTGAATCACTATATTGCATACCTGAAACTATTATAACACTCTATGTTAACTGGAATTAAAATACAAACTTAAAAAAATGTTAAATGCTGGACCTCACCTTTAGAATTTCTAATTCTTTAGAGTTGGTGTGGCCTGGGAATAACTGAAATTTGAGCCATGCTGTTGGAGCCTGGTAATTTTTCTAAACTATGGTAACTGAAATTCATGCATCAGAACTATGCAAAGCAAGGATTGCCTGTATCTTTTTTTTTTTTTTTAATTCCAGTGTAGTTAACCTACAATGTTACATTAGTCTGGTGTGTATGTGCTTTATCCATTCATCTGTCAGTGGACACTTGGGCTGCTTCTATAGTTTGGCTATTGTAAATAATGCTGCTGATTGCCTGTATTTTTAAAAAGCACTTATTATTGAACTATAGTTGACATAAAACGTTACATTAGTTTCAGGTGTACAACATAGTGATTTGACAATTCTTTTTTTTTTTTTTTTTAAAGATTTTATTTATTTGACAGAGAGAGCACAAGCAGAGGGAGAGAGAGAGAGAAGCAGGCTCCCTGCTGAGCAAGGAGCCTGATGTGGGACTCGATCCCAGGACCCTGGGATCATGACCCGGGCCGAAGGCAGCCGCTTAACTGACTGAGCCACCCAGGCGTCCCTTGACAATTCTTTACTCAGTGCTCATCATAATAAGTGTAGACACCATGTGTCATCGTACAATATTATTGCAATATTATTGACTACATTTCCAATACTATACTTTTCATTTCCATAACTTAATTTATTTTATAACTGGGTATCTTAATCTTCTTTGCCTATTTCTCATACTGCCCCCCCACCTCCTTTCTAGCAACCATGAGTTCTCTGTATAAGAGTCTGTTGGTTTTGTGTTTTAGGTTCCATGTATCAGTGAAATCATACAGTATTTGTCTTTGACTTACTTCATTTAGCAGAATACCCTCTACATCCATTCACATTATTGCAAATAACATGATTTCATTTTTTTAAATGACTGAGTAATATTCCATTGTGTGTGTGTGTATATGTGTATGTGTGTGTATAAAAGATATATATCTTTTTTTTAAGATTTATTTGAGAGAGAGGGAGAGAGAGCAGGGAGGGGCAGAAGGAAAGAATCTCAAGCAGACTCTCCGCTGAGCACAGAGCCCAACACAGGGGTCTATATCAAGACCCCCTCAAGATTTTTATCACATGATATGGTTTCAATAGTTTGTTAATCATTTGTCTTAAATGTTCAGCCTTTTCATGTGGATGAATTCTATTTTTCATTAGGTGTTTCTTTAAAATTATTATTCTTACTTGATTTGTAAATGCTTAATTTCCATTTCATAATTGAAGACAAGGTTGTTTTTGATCATGCATTAGAGATCATCTTCCCAAAGCCAATTTGTGAATGGACACATAGCAGAACTGCTCTACATACTTGAGTAACTTCTGACACTGCACATTACAGAGTTCTCAAATTGGGTTTTATGGGCATACTTTTAGGGGCTCATGAATTTCTTTCATTAATTAGAAAGTATTGTTTTTTCATTTTGATAATCTTTGGCCCATCCCTAATGCCCGTATTTGTTTACCTATATGTTTAAAATCATTTGGGCTGAAGTACTCTTTTCACTTACAGTTGCCAGGGCCTAGTGAGAAAGGAGCAGAGACACACATCATACATAAATGTGTTGGCACCAAGTGAAGGTTTGTTTTGTCATGAAGTGATGTATGAATAAATTTTTCACAGTAGTTATAAAAGAGACAATTGGGGGGGGAAATTGAGTCATCAGTGGAACACAGTAAAATAGGCATGTGCTATATAGCAGGCAATAAATATTCATTAACTAGCTGATCCGAAGGTAGGTTAGAGGACTTAGGTAGGTGGACATAATTAATTTGTTACACAATAAAGAAGTTGTTTCATTCTGTATGATATTGTTTCAGCAAACATCTCAAAATTAATTTGAATTCTATTGGATCTTTTGTTTTAGTATTTACTTAAAAAATCACTTTATTGAGGTACCGTCTACATAACATAAAATTCATTCATTATAAGTGTGCAATTCAATAATTGTTAGTAAACTTACAGAATTGTGCAACCAGTACCACAGTCTGATTTCCATCACTCTAAAATCAAATCTCATTCCCATTGTGGTCACTCTTCATTTCCACCTCCAGCCTTAGGCAGCTGCTAATCTTTCTTTCTCAGTTTGCTTTTTCTGGACATTTCATATACATGGAATCATACAGTATGTGGTCTCTTGTATCTGGCCTCTTATAATGTTTTTTTTCTTTTTTTCTTTTTTTTTTTAAAGATTTTTTTAAAATTTATTTATTCATGAGAGAGAGAGAGAGAGGCAGAGGCAGAGGGAGAAGCAGGCTCCCCACGGAGCAGGGAGCCCGATGTGGGACTCGATCCCAGGACCCTGGGATCATGACCTGAGCCAAAGGCAGGCGCTTAACCGACTGAGCCACCCAGGCGTCCCTCTTATAATGTTTTTGAGGTTCATCTATATTGTAGGACACATCTGTACTTTGTTCCTTTTTATGATCAAATAGTATTGCATTTTGTATTTATGTATGAATGTATATATGGCATATTTTGTTTGTCCATTCACCAGTTGGTGGACACATTTGGGTTATTTGCACATTTTGGCTATTATGAATAATGCTGCTATGAACATTTGTGTACAAGTCTTGGGATGTTTCCATCTATCTTTCTTAGGTTGATACTACCTAGATTGGGAATTGCTAGGTCATATGGTAAATTTATGTTTAATATATTAGTAACCTGACAAACTGTTTTCCAGAGTGATTGCACCATTTTATATTTGTACTGGCAGTATATAAGGGTTCCAGTGTCTTTACATTTTCACCATCATATGGTACTATCTTTTCCATGATGGTCATTTCTGTGGGTGTGGAGTGGTTAATGTTTACTTTTAAATTCATAGTTTTATAAGAGTTGTAAGGATAAGGACCCTTGTCACCTGTTTATATGCAGTTAAGTAATATAATAATAATTTGTCATCGCAAAATGATCTCTAAGCTGTTCTCCCATCAAAAGGCAGGTGTTACTACTCATATTTGAAAAATACTGACCTAAGGCATTGAGAAAAGGATCAATTGTGGAACAATCCTCAAAATATGTAGAGTTAAAAAAGCATAGTATAGAAGAGTATATAGTTGTTTTTTTTAGAGAATAGTATATAGCTTTTTTTTAAAAGCTTGGAAAAAACAATATGTACTATTTGCATATATATGCATAAAATGTTTCTGGAAAGGTAGAGAAGAAACCAATAACACTAGTTGTTTATAGGGAAAAGAAATGGTTATCTGGGAGACCAAGATGGGAAGAAAACATGTTGTTACTTGTCCCTTTTATATCTTTTGAGTTTTAACTATGTGTATATTCTACTTATTTAATGCAGGAATAAATGTTTTCTTTTGTTAAAGAACAAAGAAGATATGATCTGTTTGCATAATAGTTTATTGAGTCTGGCTGAGTTCTTCATATCAGTTAATTCTTATAACTGCCGTGTGTCATAGATACATTTATTATCCCTGTCTTATGGATGTGGAAATGGAGGCTTAGAGAGATTAATTAATTAGCCTAAGGTCACACAAAGTGATAGACCAGGGATTTGAATGCAGGCATTCTAACTGTAGAGCATGTACCATTAATCATTATGTTATACAAAAGCACAGAGGGATTGAAACCATTTAGAATAAGTGCTATTAGAAACAGTTGAGGGTGTGTGTTTGCTTAATTCCTTTATTTGTAAGCCTTACATATCTCAATACTTTATTCACTGCCCATGCCGTGTAACTGAGGTAATAATGTTTTGGCTTTTAGGGAAGTTGTTTTTTGTTACTTTACAGCTGATATTTGTGCATCATAATAGTTTATTCATTTCACATAATTGCATGATAAGATTAGTGATTTGTTTAGGCATTTGTGCTTTCTCTCTGTGTGTTATCAGTTAGTTCTGAAAAAGAAGGTGAAGGTGGACAGAGAGTCCCCTTGCAAACTGAGACCCATGACTTGTATGAGTTGATGTGTATGGAAGCAGAGTTACATATATTTCAGTAATCATGTCGTTGTGTCTCTTTTCACTTGATCTAGTTCATTAATTCAGGTTAATGACAACATATATTTGAACTTTTTATATTTATTAGTAAATTGGTAAACTTGCTTTATAACTTACCTTATTAATATGTTAATATGTTATATATTAACTACTAGATTTTGCAAATTTTGCCATGTATGACTTTTCCCCCCATAGATATTACCGATCAGTGGCATCATTAATTAGGCTGTATGCTAGGTAGAATACCACATCCTCTAGCCTCCTTCAGCCTTACATATAACAAGCTTTTATTTGTTTGTAACTAATCTTGGATATCACCAGTAAGAAGGAAAAAGTTGGAAAGTAAGATGCCTTCAGTTGTAATATTAGGTTGCTAAAATCACAAGTTATTCTCATGTATGTTGGGATAGTTCGAGGCATTGATAAAACTTCTTGTGGTTTACTAACTGGAGAGGAGGTTGTTTACTTGGTCTGTATGAAGGTCAAATGAGACCATGTGCATCAACAGAAAGCTTTAATAGGAGGTGAAATGGTATGTGGGAAAAAGCACAGTTAATATTCTTTGATAAACAGTATGTATCTGAATATATTTTCCCTTTCTCTTTGATATTTGCTTTGTAAAATTATATAAGCTTAAGCATTTTTTAAAACTTAATTTCCTGCGTTTCTGCTGCCTTCTGTAACTGTTGTCAAGTTACATAATTTGTGAATTTTATCTTGTTAACTAAACATCAGCGAACTCTTGTACTGTGTCTCAGCTTAAATGTCAGCTCCTCAGAGCCCTTTCCTAAGCATCCCATCACAAAGTAGCTTCTCTCCATTGCCATTACTCTGTTCATTGCTCTGATTTATTTCCTTTATAGTATTTACCACCATCAGACACAATCTGTTTTTCACATTTGTTTACTTGTGTTCCAGTACATGGAATACTGCCAGGCAGATAATGGGAATTTATTCTTTGTTAAATATGTTGTAAATAATAGAATATTCTCATATTTTTCTTAAAAAGGTTCTTGTTGTAGGGGCGCCTGGGTGGCACAGAAGGTTAAGTGTCCGACTCTTGGTTTCCACTCAGGTTGTGATCTCAGGGTTGTGAGATTGAGCTCCGAGTCAGGCAGGTTCTGCACTCAGTGTAGAGTCGGCTTGAGATTTTCTCTACCTCTCCCTCTGCCCCTCCTGCTTGTGCTCTCTCTCTCAAATAAATCTTTTTAAAAAAGTTTCTTGTTGTATAGAGTAGAAGACCATTTTTCACCAAGTGTACCTGTCTTTTCAAAAAGAAAGGAAGCATACAGATTTCTTTTCCTGGAAGACCTAAACTCTTTGACTTAAACCCTATCAGTTAAGGGCAAATAGGAACAGGCAGCTTTTGAAATCTATGGCTCTGCACTGTTGGTGATGTTGAGTCTTCAGGCTGATCTGTTTAGTTCTTTTAAAAAACAAAAAACAGGGCATGTATTCTTAAGATAACTGATTAATGAGTTTTATTGCATCTTATGATTTCTATTCATTTTGTATTAAAATTGATTGCCCCTGAGGTATGATTTCTACTTTTGGAAATGTCGTTTGCATTTCTTAGTATATATTTGTTATTTCATTCATTTGGTTAAACAAAGAAAAATAATACTTTAGTATTTTGCCTTCCTAGGTTAACCCTAGATTCAGAAATTTAAAAATGTCTATTGCTAGAAATTAGAATGGATGAACCAATGCTGTAGCCATTGGGCATTATACACCGTCTTCTCTGCTAATTCAGCTGAGCTTATGTCATAACTGTCAGTTATAGTGGGATGGGGGAAGCTTCATTACTTTCCTAGGCTTCCATTGGAGTATTTCCCCCCCTTTCTTTTCCATAGCAGACCGATTTATATAAGATTCAATTTTACAATTAAATATTACCATGGAGTCAATGTGTGTGATGGGTGGTAAGAGTGTGGATTCTGAGTCATGTAAGTCTGAATTCGAATTCTGTCTTGGCCTGTTCATTTGCTGTGTGAATAGGCAAGTTATTTTATCACTTCGACTGTTGGTTTCCTAGCCTGTAAAATAGATTTAACAATACCCATTTCTTTGGGTTGTGATAATGATTATATGAAATAATGTATGTAGCACAGTGTGTGGCACTTGGTCAAGCAGCACTCAGTGATATTAGTTCTTATTTATCTTAGTCATTTAATGTGAGAGTAGAGTCTCACAGGTTGATATCTCTCATACCTTTCAAGTATTATTTCCCATTACTAAGTTTTTGTTAGTAACATAAAATTGGATTGTACCTCTACCTTCGGACAGTTGTTTAGGCTGTTCTCTCTGCTGATCTCCTTTAAGAGTACTGTCTATCCAACCTTGTTTCTCTGTTACCTCTTCTCCATTTACTTTTTCTTTTTTCTGACTCTGTTCTTTCTCTCTTTCTCTCTCTCTCTCCCTTTTTTCCCCCCTCCAATCTGTGAAAACCCCTTAAACTAAACTACTTCACTAATTTCTTACTATAATTCAGTTCCTCATTGGTTTTAATGAACTTTTATTTTTTTATTTTTTAGAAGAGTCATATTTATTTCATTTGACTTATATCTTACCTATATATATATTTGTATTTTTTTAAAATTTAAATTCAATTAACATATAATCTATTATTTGTTTCAGGGGTACAGGTCTTTAATTCATTAGTCTTATATAATACCCGGTGCTCATTACAACACATACCCTCCCCAGTGTCCATCACCCAGTTATCCCATCCCCCTACCCCCCTCCCCTCCAGCAACCCTCAGTTTGTTTCCTAAGATTAAGAGTCTCTTATACGGTTTGTCTCCCTCTCTGGTTTTGTTTTGTTTCATTTTTTTCCTCTTCCCCTATGATCTTCTGCCTTGTTTCTTAAATTCCACATATCAGTGAGATCATATGATAATTGTCTTTCTGTGATTGACTTATTTCACTTAGCATAATACCCTCTAGTTCCATCCACGTCGTTGCAAATGGCAAGATTTCATTTTTTGATGGCTGCGTAATATTCCATTCCATTCCACCACATCAACCCAATGAACATTGGGGTGCAGGTGCCCCTTTGATGACTACATTTGTATCTTTGGGGTAAATACCCAGTAGTGCAATTGCTGGGTCGTAGGGTAGCTCTATTTTCAACTTTTTGAGGAAACCTCCATACTGTCTTCCATAGTGGCTGCACCTTAGTGAACTTTTAAAAGTCATATTTACTCAGGCATAATTTATGTACAGTAAAATATATTCCTTTCAAGTGTGCAGTTCCAGGAGTTCTGAGAAATGCATACAGTCATATTACCAGCACCACAGTCAAGATAAAGAACATTTCATTATCCCCTAAAGTTCCCTCCAGTCACTTTGTGCTCAGTCCCTTCTCCTGACACCCAGGCAACCATTGATCTGATTTTGTTGTTGCCTCTCTCAGTAGGTTTTGTCCTTTTCATTGCTGTGTAGTATTCCTCATATGAATACACTATAGATTGTTTCTCTGTTCACCAGTTAGACATTTGGGTTGCTTCCAGTTTTTAGATATTTGAATGAAACTGCTGTGAATATTTCTGTACAGGTCTTTTTGTAGATAAATGTTTTAATTTCCTTGGGCAAATAGAGTAAATTTGGAGTGAGTTGTTGGCTCGTATGCTATGTGTATGTTAACTTTATGAGAAATTGCCATACTTTTCAAAAGTGCCTATAGCATTTTGCTTTCTAAGCAGCATTGTATGAATTTTAGTTAATTTACATCCTTAGGTACACTTGGTGGTATCAGTATTTAAAATTTAGCCATTGTTTTGGGTATGTAGTGATACGTAAATGGTTTTAATTTGAATTTCCATAATTAGTGTGATGCTGAGCATCTTTTTATGTCTTTCATTATGTATGTCTTCTTTAGGGAGCTGTCCAAATCTTTTGTCCATTTGAAAAATTGAGTTGTTCTTCTCAGGTTGGTTGATAAAGTTCTTTATAAGATTTGTGTATCTTAAATATTTCCTCTAAATCTGCAGCTTTTCCTTTTCCTAAGTGTCTTTTGAAAAGCAGCCTTAATGTATTTTTACATATTGTTTTCTGTCCTTGCCTGTTTTTTGCTCAAAGCCGTATTTTCTTGAAATGTTTTTAGATAGAAACATTTTTTAATGTTTATTAAATAAAAAGCACTTACCAAAAATTCCCTTTTTATTTTTTAAACTTTTAAAAAAATATTTATTTGAGAGAGAGAGGGAGAGTAAAGAGGGAGAGTGAGAGGGAAAAGCAGACTCCCTGCTGAGCAGAGAGCCCGATGTGGGACTCGATCCCAGGACCCTGAGATCATGACCTGAGCTTAAGGCAGACCCTTAATCGACTGAGCCACCTAGGTGCCCCCTTTTTGTAATATATAACTTACATATTTACATTTTTCAGCTACTAGAGAAAGTTTAGGAGGTTATATCTTGCAAATGGAAGTGTACTCTGTGGGGGAAAAGAAGAACTTTCACTTTATACTTTTACATGGCATGGCAAAACAGTATAATTGCTGTCATAATTAAAAGGATATTTTATACTTAGGAAAACAAAAGACATCGTAAAGAAAATTAAAAGACAAATTATCAACTCAAAAATAAGTTGGAATACATATTGAAAGTAATGGGCTGCTATCCATAATACATAGTTTCTACAAATCACTAAGGAAAGGGATATTTGAAAATTAAAACTGGTCAAAGGAAATGAATTAACAGATAACAGCAGAAGAAATATAACTGGCCAATAAACATGAAAATGGATACTCAACTTTATTAACAGTAAAGGAAGGAAAAATTAGAATGCCAATGAGGTACTACTTGTCACTTAGACTGGCAAAGGAGAAAGAGATGCATGCTATCCAATGTTGGGAGAAGGCAAAGATGGGATATCATTTACTAAACCTTTTTTCCACAGAACAGTTTGGTAATATCTATCAAGATGTAAAGTGTGAATTCTGATGCAAGATTTGGAGAAAAAAGTACTTTCATGTATTGTACCTATACTCCGTAGGTACCATGCTCCTTACTTCTCCTGCCTCTACAGTTTCTTTTACAATCCCTGCCTTAGGGTTCACCTCAGGCTTAAAACTCACTTAGAATTCTGCATCAGTCTCTTTACTGTTTTGCCCACTGTTCATGCTAAATCCCTGTGATGCCTTCCTGATACATTTTGACTAAAACCCAAATGCCATGGTTTATAATGTTCCTTGTGATCTGGCCATTGCTTATTTCTTCCCTTGCTCTAGCAGAATGGCTGAGAGATTTTTACACAGTATATACTTTGTTTTCTGCTTAGAATGCTCTTCCCTGCTCCCTGGTACCTGCTCCCCCTTTACAAACAGGTAGCTCCTTATGCTTAGGTCTCCACCTAAACATTGCTTTTCCAGAGAGGCTTTCTAATAAAGTAGGTCCCTCTTGTATGTGTTCCCTCAGCACCTTTTATTCATTGTGAAATCCTGAGCCCCTGTTGTTCTGCTACTAGAATTAAGACTTGAGTTATTTTTAGCATCAACATTATCATAAAGGAAACTGTTGGGAATACTCAGAACAAAGCCTTAGCTCTTTCAAGTCATTCTCATTGGTTGGCTGTTTTTGATCATATTTCTCTAATCTTCAGAAGACGTGAAAACATACTGTTTAGGTATTTTCATTCCTTGCCTTTTGGATTGACTATCCTATTTTAACATGGAACTTTACTGCGAAATCATATAATGTCATGAAGCTATTAATCTATACTTGATTGATAGAGTAATTTTATCACATTTCTAAATAAGAATATGCATTGTAATGGAAGGGAAGAGTTATAGATTAGCTTTAGTAAAATTATGTATATATAGTCCTGAATAGAATTTTCTCTGGCTTTAATTTTGTTTGACAGATACAGTATTTTGTCAAGTTACTACTAGCTTACTAACCTTTGGCATGTTTAAGCTGGTAAGTGACATATTCTTAATATTTTGCACTGGAAATCTATTCTTAAATTTAAAGCTAAAATACTGAAGTAGCTGAATATTTATTTTGGCATGGAATAAATTAGTATTTTCTGATATTCTCATATAGAAAACTTTGATGGCTCTGCTTCAGGTCTCTTGCTTTCTTGCCCTGTTCCCAGCCCTGGATAATATATATTGCATACCTGGAAAATGGCATGCAAATCTGAAACTGTATTTTCTGTAATTATTATCATCCTTTTTTTCTAAAAATGTAGTAGTCACATTTGACATAAGACTTGAGTTTTTTGAGTTGGTGCAGAAAGTAAGAAAAAATGTAAGGATGTTTCTCATGAGTATTTTGGTTAATAGGTAATTAAAAAATATGATAAACTTATACTAACTTGACTTGTAATAAATTTGAAATACTCAGCGTATTCGAGTATATTCATTATAGTTGGCTGCCAAGATTTTATACCTGTCAAATCTTAAAGAGACCTCAGAAATAAAGAAGTAACAATAATAGCAACTACTCATTTCACGTGCTGTATTAGGTGTCTTTATGTATATTATTTTTACTCCTCATCCCGATCCTGTAAGTGTTATTTCTCCAGGTTCTTTCAGTGCAAGAAACCAGGACTCAGCAAAGTTATACAGTTAGTACCTGAACTCTCTCTCAGGAGCACCTCTGCATGGTGCTGCCCACTAGTTGCATCAGTTAATTTTCCAAAAGATGGGGGAGGCTGAACCGAGTGAAGCTGAAGGGCCTGTTCACCCTCACACAGCCACTTAACAGCAGAGTGAAGACTTGGATCCCTGGCCTCCTGACTCACATTCCAGTGCACTTTTCACTACATCAGGACACGTTGGCTCCTGAGCCCCAAGTGACAGCCCCAAACAGCTGTGTTGATCTGTCTTGCATGTCCCAGCTTGTTTTGCTAGCTGAGCAAAAACTACTTAAAAGGATCCTCAATCTTCACCTTCCCATTCCCCTTCACTTACACTCATATACTCCCACTTGCCCCATGAATAACTTCACAGAAAGAATTGTGCAATGTCACTAAGCCTTCCTCTGGTGTCAGAGTTACTCCCTGAGAGAACATTCACTTCCTCATGACTCCAGTTTACTGTCAGATTGGCTTTCCCTCTTTTCTCTTTGATCGGAATCTTAGTTGTTTAGGCAGGAATTTGAGGAGCAGATGTTATACCCCTTGAAGAAGCCCTTTAATTCTCCTTAGTACTGTGTCTAATGACTCCTTAATCCTGTCCTTTTAACTCTGTGGCTAGCAGAATTAAGAGCAAAGTGGGACAGGAATGATGAGCTTGATGCTTAACTTTTCATTTTAATGTTGACAAAGAGAGCACATGAAAAACAGTGATAGAGGGAAAACATCAACTTTGCCTGTAATAGCTAAAGTAAGGTGAATATTAGTGTGGGATTGTTGAGATTTTGTATTTCCCTCCAAATATAAATAGAGCAATTTCATAGAGCATATAACCAGAGAAATGGAGCCACTGATTGTTTTTACTACCTTTTCTTCTTAAATTTTGCTATTCTTTAGATAATTATTTCCAAAGAGAAATAAAAATGATTGACCAGAGAAAACAAAGTGATCTCATACAGTACTAGATCTTTTTTTTTTTTTTTTTAAGATTTTATTTATTTATTTTGACAGAGAGAGACACAGCAAGAGAGGGAACACAAGCAGGGGGAGTGGGAGAGGGAGAAGCAGGCTTCCCACTGAGCAGGGAACCCAATGCAGGGCTCGATCCCAGGACCCTGGGATCATGACCTGAGCTGAAGGCAGCGGCTTAACCAACTGAGCCACCCAGGCACCCTCATAAGTACTAGATCTTTTATGGTTAGTGAAGAAAATCGACTTCTCCAAAATGAGAGTTCTCTTAACAAAGATATACCCTGTGAACTACTTTGCTTTAGCAGTCTGAACTATCTAATTATAAAAAATCTGATCTGCTTGTTTATATATATATACATATATACATATAAATTTGTTTGTCTATATGTGTGTATATATATATATATATACATTTGCGTGTGAATGTGTATATAAACAAATTGGATTAAACTGCCAATACTTTTCTCAGTTTCTAATTAATCACTTGAAATTTAGTATATCAAGCAGGGTCTCATAAGTAGAGAGCAAGCACACAGCAATTTGAAAAGGGGGAAGTTTATTATAAAGAGTTACTAACAGGATTGGAGAAATGAGGTATTGGCTAATAAGAAGTAAAGAGTACTCTAAAGAATACAGGAATAGCAGATAAAAGGAGCATCTATTACCCCTAGGGTGGAGATAAAGCATTCAAGCATAGAGGCCCCCGGGACTGAGATCCAGACATTTTAGAGGACAAAGCTTTGGCTCGTTGAATGATAAAGAATTTGTTGTGCTCTGACAGCAGAACTTTCCAGAAACCTGTCTCACCAGAGTCACTGGTATAGCACTGCCAGAGGAAGGTGCTGGGGGAAGCTGCTGGATGTTGCTGACCACCAGGTACTTGAGCAGCCTGGCGTAGAGATGCTGTACAGGCTGTGGGAGCCAGACACTAAAGCCATGTGGGGTGCTGGAGCCCACCACGAGGAGCACACTGGACCCTGCAGTGTCTCTCTAGCACCCTCTAGCTGCAAAACTTCATGCCCCAGGGCAAAGGAAGATTATTTAAAGGGCCCAAATTCATTTTTGCAGAGCAGGCAGTGAAGGGTGAATTTGGAGCTGTGAGGCAATAAATGGACAACTGGCAGATCTGGTGAAACATATAATTTTATAGCTTATTATGGGGGCCTCCTTCTTGATTTAACATTTAAATTTGGGACCCTGGTCAGAATTTTGCTAAGGGCCTCATTCCTTCCCAGCATTTTAGCATTTAGTATAAGGCCAGAGAGGCTTTTCTTTTTAGGAAGGAAGGGCCTGGCAGTAGCCCCACATTTGCTTTTCTAGGTTTCTTTCTCATGAGCATCTGGTTTGGGAGCTTCAATTTCTCATCTACCTTGACCCTTTGATCTGGGGTATTGTGGTGAAATTCCTCACACTGTCACACATTCTAGCCTCAGAACCCACTCAGACCTTTGTTTGAATTATCTTTGCATTGGAATCAGTACTTTGAATCAATGCATTAAGAATGGTTTTTTGAAGAATAAATATTAAAAAATCTATCAGCTAGAATTTCAGCATTTTAGGAGAAATGGTCAGTTTAAATTTTGAGCACTAGTTTCTAGTTAGCAGTAGCTGTGAAGAAAAGCAGTTTCATTGGTAAATATCTAATTTGGATTTGGCCACCAGCCAGGAAGAATAATTCTTTTGTTGCTTAGCCAGATACACTTAAATTTTGATTTTTTGTATATATTCTGTTTCTAGGAGACAAAATTATCATGATTAATATTTTTTTCTGCTAAAATAT
The DNA here is from genome assembly GCF_011800145.1 of Mirounga leonina. Lineage (NCBI taxonomy): Eukaryota > Metazoa > Chordata > Mammalia > Carnivora > Phocidae > Mirounga > Mirounga leonina. The sequence continues at coordinate 2,990,820 of NW_023270889.1, forward strand.
CCATTTATTGGGCGCCTGGGTGGCTCAGTTGGTTAAGCAACTGCCTTCGGCTCAGGTCATGATCCTGGAGTCCCGGGATCGAGTCCCACATCGGGCTCCCTGCTCAGCGAGGAGCCTGCTTCTCCCTCTGACCCTCCCCCCTCTCATGTACTCTCTCTCATTCTCGCTCTCTCAAATGAATAAATAAATCTTTTAAAAAAAATATCCATTTATTTCTCAGCCTTGAAATTATAGACTTAGAAAGTAAATCTAAATAAGACTAAATAGCCTAAAATTTTGTTAAAATTGTCTTAATCATTGAAATTTATTTTATTTTCAGATTGACCTTTTAGGATAAATCAAAGAATTTGACTGTTTTTTTGTCTTTTTTTTTTTTTTTGCCAACAGAGTTACATTCATAAAGGAAGTTATGAGGACAGTTTAAAAAGACATTTTCAGTTTTGCTTTTTGATAGAGAAATTTTATATTTGGGACTTTAAGTTAGTTCTCCAGCAGAATTCTTTATGGGTTTGTGTATTATTATCTGTTTAAGGTGTTTAATTGTTTGCTTTCCATATGTATTTATTTGGTGATTTCTTTTTTGAGAGAATGGCACCTGAGATAGCATATCCTTTAAGATTGCTTTGATGTGTGTTACTTTACCATGCCATCTCTGAAGAATGTTACAGACTGTATTTTAGCATGGTGAATAAGAAATTTTTACATGGAGAGTTTACTTCAATATCCATTTCTAAACTTGTAACTGGAAATCACATTTAGGGACTGTACAACTGATTTTTTAGTACTGGTACTATTATCATCCAAGTAGACTTTAATAGATTTCATTAGGTTTTCTTTTGTTTCTAAAGAACATTTTGTTAGTATTTCATTTTTCATCTGTTTTATGAGCCAGTAAGAATCTTCTGTTGTTCCAAAGTTGAGACTGTTTTATATTTATTTCATATTGTTAACAGCTGCACTTGCTCAGTGCACGAGCCACTAGCCCTATGTAGCTATTTAATTTTAAATTAAATAAAATTAAAAATTAAGTTCCTTAGTTGCACTAGCCATATTTCTAGTGCTTGATAGAAACATGTGGCTAGTGGCTAGTGGTTACCATAATGGACAACACAGATGTAGAATGTTTCCACCATCACAGAAAGTTCTGTTGGTCAGTGCTGGTCCTATAATATAGAATATATTGCAGTTGTTGATGTGACAGCTTTCTTTGTCTCAGAAGGTAGATTTTTTTCATTTCACAGTCCCAGTAATATACTTTGTATTGTTAGCCTTTTATATTATAGTCATTTGGTGGGTAGACAGTGGTATCTCATTGTACTTTTACTTTTGAATTTTCCTGATGAAACCATGTTTGAAAAAAAAATGTTTTTAAGGTTTTACTTTTGTCTTTGGCTTTCAGCAGTTTTACTGTGATGTGCCTGGGTGTGGTTTTTGCTACCTTTTTGGGGTTTACAGTACTTATTGAATCTCTGGGTTAGTGTCTTTTATGATTTTTCCAAAATTTTGACAATCACCTCTTTACAGACTGCTTCTCTCTTTTTCCATTCTGCAATTCTAATATGAGACTTTTTCACCATATGTCATATGTACCTTAAACTTTTTCTGCATTTTCCATTTTTTGTCACCACGCTTAAGTCTAAAAATGATCTTTTAACCATTAATTCTCTGCTGTTAAACCCATCCATTAGTTCTAAATCTCAGTGATTGTAGTTTTCATTCTAAAATTTCTGCATATTTCTTTTTTTAATTTTCAGTTTTATGTATGTATTATATACCTTGTCTTAATTACAGTTATTTTGTTTTTTTAGATTTTATTTTTTTACTTGGCAGAGAGAGAGAGACAGCAAGAGAGGGAACACAAGCAGGGGGAGTGGGAGAGGGAGAAGCAGGCCTCCCACTGAGCAGGGAGCCCCAAGCGGGGCTCAATCCCAGGACCCTGGAATCATGACCCAAGCCGAAGGCAGATGCTTAATGACTAGCCACCCAGGCGCCCCTAATTACAGTTATTTTATTTTTTTTTTAATTTTTAAAAGATTTTATTTATTTATTTGACACAGAGAGTTAGCGAGAAAGGGAACACACACAGGGGGAGTGTGAAAGGGAGAAGCAGGCTCCCTGCTGAACAGGGAGCCCGATGCGGGACTCGATCCCAGAACCCTGAGATCATGACCTGAGCTGAAGGCAGACGCTTAACGACTGAGCCACACAGGCGCCCCTAATTACAGTTATTTTTTAAATTCTACAACTCATAAGTTCAATATTTGGTACTCCCAATTTCTGTGAACTTGGATAAAAAATTATTTCTTTTCACTAATCTCTAAATGATGTTTAGCCATTTTCTTTAATTATGAAAGTAGGCAACAAAGTCACAGGTGTACCTGCAAAGTTCAGATGCTTTCTTTTTTATTTTTATTTTTATTTTTTAAAGATTTTATTTATTTATTTGAGAGAGAGAGAATGAGAGACAGAGAGCATGAGAGGGAGGAGGGTCAGAGGGAGAAGCAGACTCCCTGCCGAGCAGGGAGCCCGATGCGGGACTCAGTCCCAGGACTCCAGGATCATGACCTGAGCCGAAGGCAGTTGCTTAACCAACTGAGCCACCCAGGTGCCCCAGATGCTTTCATATTATATCATTATTATTATAATAATCATATTGAAGTACACATTGTTTATGCTCATCACTCCTTTGAAATTACAGTAGTTATTAGACCTGCCTCTATGCATAGTTACTTGATACATTAGTACAGAAACTCACATATGTCACAAATTCAAAAAAATATTTTTTAGTTATTTATGTGATAAATAATGGTTTCCAGTATATGTCTAATGTAGTTTTTTAATATGTTTAAAAAACATAACTAAGAGGGAATCCACAGACTTCAGAGTGCAGAATGGTCCAGGCACAAAAAAATGGTTCTGTAGAGTGTAGGTCAGATTGTGTCATTGCTCAGCTCAAAGCACTCCAGTGGGTTTCATCTAATTTCTCCCTGAGAGAACAAAAGCCAAGGTCCTTTCAGTGGCTTACGTGGCCCTCCTTAATCTGCATCTCCCCACTTGCTGCTTTCTGACCTCTTCAACTCCTGTTTGCTTTGGTCACTCTGCTACGGTTACACTGGGGAAATGCCAGACACACTTTTGCTGCAGGTCCTTTCTAGTAGCTGTTGCTGCTTCTTGGTCCTTCCTAGTAGCTGTTGCTTCCCTTGGAAAGGGAGAGCAGATATCAAAATATCTTCATAGCCTAGTCCTTCACTTCATAGCCTACTTAGTCACTTACTTCCTGACCACTTTACTTAAAACATATATCCCTGTCCCCTTGGTTCACATTCTGCCCTCCCCACCCAGTTTTGTCCCATATACTTATTACAGTTTTTCATATTATGTATTTTACTTACTCATTAGATTAGTATTGATTTTGGGAGTGGGGCTCATCATAGGCTTCTATTACTGGCAGGTTGGACCTTTGGCAATAATAGGTCAATTTTGCAGAGTTGCTGTTGGTCCCATGCATAATTTCCATCCCTTTTTGTACTATTTCACTTATAAGACTATTGCATTAACAGTGGTATGGATGATGACAAAAGCTAGCTAATGTCAACTGGCCAAGTCACTTTGTCTTTGTGGTTTATTGCCTCTTTCAAAGTTGGTGTTGTCTGGATTAACATGGGATACAAAGAGCTTCGTATTTGGTGTCCACTTTTCCTATGTCTGTCTACATGCATCTTCCCTACACATCCTTGTCTCAATCTCTTGATCTTTTCTAGGGTTTATCTCACGTCTTCTGGAGAGCATGTTTCTCACCAATGTACTTGATTTTTTGCTCACCCGATTCAATTAGCATAATGTCATCTAGATCACAGACCAGCATGAATTTCTTCAGATTGTCCAGATGGTTTAGGTCCCTTTGGACTATGTTAACACAAAGGGCCAGAAAATTAATGTAGCCCTGGCTCAAGCATGCATATGTATGCTGCTGTTGGTCACCTGTGAATGTGAACTGTTTTTGGTCTTGCTTCCTAATAGAGGTGGAAAAAGATGCTTTACCAGATCGGTCACCGCATACCACTTACCTGACAAGGACAATAACCCTGTCTTTGTAGGCTGCCAAAGAGGCCTTTTGGCTTTTTTCACACTGTAGTTTTTAATTGGTGATAGTCATCCTCAGCCTTTCATTGTCTTTATTCATTGCATTGACTACACCCAGTAATAGCTATCCAGTTCTAGAGTTGTTTCAGTTCTTAGGTTTCCTGTACCTCTCAAATGCCTGGAATACTACACCAGCCAGTACCTTTCCTTTCACGATGAGCTTTTAGCAGTTGCAGTTGCACTGCTGTAGTATGTCAGGAACTATGTACTCCCCGTGATGGGGTCCTCGTTACTATCCAATTGGTGATCTCATCTTGGAATTGACTTCATAGGACCACTTTTGATACCAACTCTCTCAGGTCAGGTTCACCAAAACCATTCTTTGAAATTCCAGGATTTGCATGCAGAAGGTTGGTTGAAGAGTGCTTTTGGGATTAGCCCCTGAGAGAGAAGGTGCAGGGGAAACACTCTTAGGAAGGCGCAGAAATTGCATTGTCATGTGGTTGCAGAAGCAGCCTCAGCTGGTCCCACAGGGAAATCTGAAGCTGGTTTAATTTTTCCCATGGATCCCAGACTGAAGCAGGGGGCTGGACCATTTTACTGCACACTGGCCAGGCTGAATGTGGGCTGCTTTGGAATGGTAACATAATCTTGTATGGGGAGTTTAGGTGTTAGCCACCAGCAGACCAAATCCTGGAAGCTGGGGGAATGAGTGGAGTGGTGAGCGTGCAAAGGATACTGTAGGGCGCCTGGGTGGCTCAGTTGGTTAAGCAACTGCCTTCGGCTCAGGTCATGATCCTGGAGTCCCAGGATCGAGTCCCGCATTGGGCTTCGCTGCTCGGCAGGGAGTCTGCTTCTCCCTCTGACCCTCCCCCCTCTCATGTGCTCTCTTTCTCATTCTCTCTCTCAAATTAATAAATAAAATCTTTAAAAAAAAAAAAGAATACTGTAGTACTGGAGACATGGAGGAGATGAAAACTTGTTCAAACACTTGGTTGTGAAAGGGAGGAGAGAGGATAATCAGAAGTTCCTGAGGAGACTGGAAAGGATGAAATCCAGAATATAGGTATTAGATTTGCCTTGGGCAGGAAGAGGTTTCCATCCACCATTGTAATCAAAGAGGAGGAGGAAGAGAGGTGTTCAGATGCAGATGAGTTTATGACATTAGTGGGAGGAAGTTGAGGCAGTTGTTGCTTGTTGCTTTTGGGAAAGAGCCAGACAAATCAACAGCTGAAAGAAGGGCAGTTGGTTGGGTTGAAGATACCTACGGTGAGTAGATATTTTAATAGATGCTGTGGTGAGTGGGAGGAGAGTGCTAACAGGATAGCCACTAGTGTTGAGGGCCCATTTGAGTTTGATGATCCTGATTTTGAAGAATTATCAGTTTGTGCAGTTGTGTGACTTTTTTCTGGCAGTGCTTAATGTAGTGAAAGTGTAAACATTATGCCCAGTGTCTTACAACACTATTTTCTTTTTTCTTTTACATAGCCATCAGATCAAGTCACTACAGTATAGTAACACAGGAGACATGATTCTTGTTGTATCTGGAAGCTCTCAGGCCAAAGTGATTGACAGAGATGGTTTTGAAGTAATGGAATGTATAAAGGGAGACCAGTATATTGTGGACATGGCAAACACCAAGGTAAGCATTAAACAAAATATTTATTGAATTTAATTAATTCAGCACACATTTATTAACAATTTGATTGAGTTGCTGTAATTCACCCTAAAAATTAGTGTCTGGTTTTAAACAGTGTATTATTATTTCTTATAATTCTGTGGATTGACCAGGAAGTTCTTCTGCTTCATATAGTGTCAGCTGGGGCACTAGGATGGTTTTAATGTTCAAAATGCCTCACTCAGATGATTTATAGTTGGTGCTCTACCCCATGGTATCTATCCTGTTTCCAGCCCTGCCTCTTACCCACAATGTGCATGTGCATACGTGCGTGCGTGCTCACTCTCTCTTTCCACGTGTCTAGTTTAGGCTTCGTAGCAGTGTGGTGGACTTAGTGGGGTTTGACTTCTTGCTTGGTGACTGGGTTCCATGAAGGATGAACATGGAAACTTCAGATTTTATAAGGTCTGGCTTCAAGTCTTACATAGCATTGTAGGGCCAACTCAAATTTGAGGAGAGGAGAGACAGACTCCACCGTTTGGTGTGGGAATGACAAGATCACATTGTAAAAGATATGGGATGGGAGACATAGATGCAGCCGTCTTTGGAAACAACATACCACGAACCTGCTCTGGACTAGGCTTTAGAACAAGAACGAAAGAGGGTTTCATCAACCCTTTATATAAAGATTTTTCAGTGAGATAATAGTATCTTGAAATTATGTTAAGTATCATTTACCTATAGCCGCATAAATGCTCTCAGGCTGAATGGATTGTTTATGATCACTAACATGTCTGTGGGATGTGTGAGTGGGCTCCAAGCTACAGGTAATGTCTGGGTCTGTTCCATGTGTCCCTGCTCCTCCTTGCACTAGTGAGCTGCCTGAGGGCATGTTTTTCACATGGTGATGGCAGAAACACAAGAAGGAAACCTCAACTCTGGAAGCACATTTCAGGCCTTTGCTCATAAGTCCCTGGACATTCCATTGGCTAGAGCAAATCACAGGACCACAGGTATTGGTGGAGAAATTTGCCCAGGTCTTTAGGGAGAGTAACCGCAGTATCACGTGCCAGAGGTTGAGGATACAGGAGAGGTGATGGATTGGGGACAGTAATGCAGCCTCCCACAGATCTATTACAGTGTCAGTGGATATGGTTGGTGTGGAATTTTGAGCCTCAGTTTTACTTCTGACTTCTACTCCTCTTTCCCTGTCCTAGTACACTCTTCTAAAACACTTAATACTCAAGGTTTGTAACTACATCAAAATCTAATAGATTTGATTGCCTAAGAAAATACAGTGGATCCTCATTATTTGTGGTTTCTGTATTTGCTGAAATGTTTTTGTAACCCCCAAATCAATACTCAGTGCTTTTGTGGTCATTTGCAGACATGTACTTGCACAGAGCAGCAAAAAAGAATGTGAAAAAGCTGATGCTCTTTCTTCTTGTTTCAGCTCTCACACTGTAATCAAGTGTCCTTTTTGTGATCTATGTAGTGCTGCATTTTTATTACTTGGGGGCCTTTTGTTGGTGATTTTGCTGTTTAAAATGGCCCCCAAGTATAGTGCTCAAGTGCTGGAGCACTGTCTGGTGTTCCTAAGTGTGAAAAGTCCATGATGTGCATTGCAGAGAAATACATATGTTAGATAAGCTTCATTCAGTCATGACTATGAGTTCAATGTTAATGAATCAGGTATATATGTTAAATAATGTTTCTTTAAACAAAAACATAAAGTTATATATTGATTAGTTGATGAAGATATGACTGGCTTGTATGAACCCAACCCTGTATTGGATAATTCAGTATTTACAGAACTTTATAGATCATAACTACTGCAGATAATGAGAATTGGCTATAATCTACATGCTCTAGTTGAACTTTTGGAATAAATTAATATACTATGTTTCAAACTGCCTTCTATTGAAACCCAGTGAAGTTCCTCTCAACCCTAAAGAGGATCACAGTCTCATTCATTTTTTTGTGTGACTAATTGTTTATTAAGTGCCCAGTGTTAGGTGATTCAAATAGAATTCATATATAATTTAAGCATACAATTATATTCAGTGGTGGCTTCAGTAGTTTCTTTTTTTCATGTATTTTATTAGAATTTCTCATTCCCTTCTCCTTAAAATCATTGCCCCTAGGATTCCACCAAAGATGATGTTGTGAGAGTGATGATGGTAAGGAAAGAAAGCAGATAGGTCTCTAGGTCATTCTCCCTGTCTTAAACTTAGTTCTGCTTTTATCTGCTTTATTTGAAGCTTTTGGGAATCCAGAACTATTTAAGCAACTGGTCTATGGAAATGAAACCTTTAATAACTTGTATTTAATTTATTCTCTTTTTAGTTTGTGCTTAACATCGACAGCTGAGCAGGGTCGGGCCTGGTTAGTACTTGGATGGGAGACAGTATTTCTTAAAAAGTATGAGGAAGAGAAGTTTTTGCCAGTCTCTAAGCTCTTCTTAATTATTTCAGCCATTCAGGGCTTCTTACATTATAGAAACACTAAGGCTTTGTGGATTTAAGTTTTAGCTAATAAAATTTCAGGAAGAAAGGAATCCGGTTAGTTTTGTTTCTGGCTATTTCTGCAATTTCAGACTTAGAGTACATATAGTACATATAATAAGATGATTAGGAAAGTAGGACAAGGATGGATAAGCAAGTCTGTGAGGAAACATAGGAAATTAACATTAGCATATTAAGTTACCAGAGTTATTTTTTACCTCCTTGGTTAAATATATTCCTAATTATTTAATTGTTTTTGATGTTATTGTAAATGGGATCATTTTCTTTCTTTCTTTTTCAGAAAATTCATTGTTAGTGTGTGAAAACCTATTGATTTTTTTTAATGTTAATTTTGTGTTCTGCAGCTTTACTGAATTTGTTGATTAGATCTAAGAGTTTTTTTTGATGAGTCTTTAGGATTTTCTGTATTTAGAATCATATCATCTGAAATAGAATTTTACCTCTTTCTTTTATTTCTTTTCTTGCCTGATTGCTCTAGTTATGACTTCCAGTACAGTCTTGAATAGGAGTAATGAGAGTGGGCACCCTTGTCTTGTTTCTGATCTTAGAGGAAAAGCGTTCAGCCTTTCACCACTGAGTATGATGTTGGCTGTGGGCTTGTCATATATGGCCTTTATTATGTTGAGATATGTTCATTCTATGCCTAATTGCAAATCATATATCTGATAAGGGGTTAAAATCCAAAAATATGTAAAGAACTCCAACAGCTCAATAGCAAAACAAAACAAACCCAATTAAAAAATGGGCAAAAGGACCTGAATGACATTTTCCAAGGAAGATGTACTAAAGGCCAACAGGTACATGAAAAGATGCTCAACATTACTAGTCATTAGGGAAATGCAAATGAAAACCACAGTGAAATATCACCTCAGTCTATTAGAATGGTCATTATAAAAAAGATAAGAGATAACAAATGCGGGTGTGGTTGTGGAGAAAAGGGAAACCTTGTGCACTGTTGGTGGGATTGTAAATTGGTGCAGCCACTGTGGAAAACAGTATGGAGGATCCTCAAAAAATTACAAAGAGAGCTACCATATGATTCAGCAATTCCTCTTCTGAGAATATATCCAAAGGAAATGAAAACCCACGACCTTGAAAAGATATCTGCACCTCCGTGTTCATAGCAACATCATTTGCAATTACTAATACATGGAAACAGCCAAACAACCTAAGTCCATTGATGGATAAGTGGATAAAGAAGTTGTGATATATATATATATATAATTCAGCCATAAAAGTGAGGAAATCCTACCATTTGCAACAACTTGAATGGACCTTGAAGGCATTATACTAAATGAAATAAGTCAGACAGAGAAAGACAAAATACTGTATGATTTATTTATATGTGGAATCTAAAACAGAGAAAAACCCAAACAACGCCCCCCCCGTCCCCCCATCCCCCGCAACAAACCACAGAGTCACAGAAAAGATCAGACATGTGGTTACCAGAGGCAGAAGATGGGGAATGAGGGAATTGGAAGAGAGTAGTCGAAAGGTACAAATTTCTAGTTATAAGATAAATAAGTACTAAGGGTATAATTAGGGGTATAGTGTACAACATTATGACTATAGTTAACACTGTATGATATACAGGAACATTGTTAAAGGAGAGTGAATCCTAAGAGGTATCATTACAAGGAAAAATTTTTTTTTACTTTTTTTCTTTTCTTTATATTTTATCTGTATGAGATGAGGGATGTTAGCTGAACCTATTGCGATAATCATTTCACAATATATGTAAATCATATTATCATGCTGTATGCCTTAAATTTATACAGTGATGTATGTTAATTATTTCTTAATAAATCAGGAAAAAAATTTAGTTACCATTATGTAGAAAACTACTATATATTGTAACTGCTGTAACATCCCCCACTTGCCTAATATCTCCATTTTGATTTCAAAATCATGGTTAATATTTACTTTCTTCATTTCCCAGAAGCAGATGTAATTAATTGACTATTTACTTGTCTAGGAAATGTTACTGATATCTTAACTGCAGTCTTTGGCTTGAGTAATAGGTTTTGGAAATGTAAGAATTATTATTTGAAAGTAGTAGATTTCATGGGACAGTTTTTTTCCTTAACTTTTTAACCTCTTTTCTGAATTGCAATAAATAGGACATTAAAGGAAACAATTAAATATATCTGATCTATTGTGATTAAAATATTATGTCCTTCAAATATAAACAGGCCTCTCTGATTGTTAAATTGTTACATTGTTAAATTTATATCTCTAATCTTTACATCATTGTGTGTGTATGTGTGTATTTTTAAATGTACTCGTAGTGGTACAGAAATGCTTTTTTCTGTCATATACTACAACGCAGTTCACTATGGGGAGAGTGATTGTACTTAACCTTAAAAAAATAAAGTTTATTGGGTTTCTAACAGTAATTCCTGTCAACTCTAAAAAATTTGGAAAAAAATTACTCATAATTCTACTACCCAAATATAATCACTAATAACATTTGTTTCTGTATGCCTATATTTTCCTTATGCATCTGAAAAGATGTTTTTCTGATCAAACCAGGACATTTACATTAGTTTATTACTTGGAACTATGTTTTGTATGTTCTGCAGTCTTGGGATTTTGTGCATATGCTCCAGGGGCTGCAGTAAGGTGAAAGGAGAGGCCTCAGGATAGGAGTGAGGAGCAGGGGGCCTTCCACTTCAGTCAGAGGAGTTCTGGTTTTGTCTGTTTTATGTGTTGGAGTTTTTCATAAGATATCCTTTGAAAATTAGGTTGGGCTGCTTTTTTAAAATATGAGGATCCCTGGGCTGGAGTTCATGGGATTATTGGTTATTTTATCTGGGGAAAATAAGACCTTACTTCTCTAGGTTTAGACGAGTAATACTAAATCCAACAAAAATCCAACTGAGTAAATTTGAAGATCTAATTATCTTTATTCAGTGATTTATGAATTGGGCAGCATCTAATCTAGCAAATAGAGGTTATGAGGAGCTGTCCAAAATGGAACTTTTTAAAGGCAGAGAGAGGGTGGGACAAGGAACTTACAAATAGAAAAAAATGGATTATTCCAGCAGGATTATAACTTCTTTTGGGGGGACAAAGGGGCCTGTTGGTTGGATTACCTCACTGGTGCTGATCAGGAAATTCCAGACTGACTAGTTAAGATTACATTCCTGGGGGGTTTGAAACTGTACTTAGGTTAGGTACTAAGTTTCTTTTTGGTGCTGTGGGCTTACCATAAGTGACTCCATTTTGGGCCTGTTGTCTCTCTCTCTCTCTTTTTTTAACATTAGGGAAGTAGGACAAGGATAAGCAGGAATCAGCCTTTAAGCTATTCAAAAGCATACTTTAAAATCTGTAGTTATATTGTCATCTAAAACTCATTTATTTTAAACCAGAATATTGGTACATTACTTCCAATCAGAGAGTGTTTTCCTTTCTTACTTTGAAGTCTTACACACTTTGCCTGAGATTCAGATTGGGACTCTTTGGCCGAGAGCCCACAAATGTGTGACTATTAAATTTTGATTCTTCACTGAGAAGTATTCCTATACATCAAAACTCCATAACACATCAGTATTAAGTTAAATTAAAAAGTGTTTTCATAGATTATTAATAAGTGAATGCCCATGATTATGATCTTATAATTTCATTTATTAAACTTCCTTTTATCAGTTCATCTCGGGCTGATATTGTTAAGTGAATTTCCTTTGGATTGTCTTCAACCCTTTTCTTTTCAACATCAAAATTCTGTTATATTTCTTTCTTAACTACATGATGAAATTGGGGAAGGATGGGCTCAGGGGACCCTAGGATCCTTGGACCTTTAACTGGACAGTTTCTCCATGAATGTACTGTAATTATGGAAATTAGAAGCTTTATAAATAATTACAGGAAAAACATGTTTTCAAATAGCTTTATTTATATTTGAATAGTTCACATAGTTATTCTGATATCCAGCCACTCCAAAAATTTGCTATTGCAAATTTGGAGATGAACATATTAGTCATATCCTTTTAATGGTAAATCCTGATTCCTAAGAAGTGAAACATTTTAAACTGTGAATTCTAGGTATAGTTTTGTTTCTGAAAGCAGTTTTAACTGATGGTTTTAACCACAAATATAAACTCTAAAAAGTACAGTGATTGGAAGTACATTGTGTTTCTTTCCAATTTCTGAATATTTTCAGAGCTTTTTATCTAATAGAAACTCCCTAACACTGGTTTCTGTCCTTTTGACATATCCCCAACACTTTGGGGATGATTTCTTACATTCTGGTACAACAAAATGTTCTTGGCTCATCTTGTACTTTTCCTGCTCTGATGTTACCCATTTCTCCATTGATCCATGGCTCCTTTTAATAGAGAATTCTGTTTACAAATCTGGATCTGGGCCCTGGGTATGTTCACTGATGCTGGGGTGTCATTGCTTCTAGACTGTTTCAGGAGAGCGAGCTGGAATGGGAGATCAACCAACTGTGTGTGTGTGTGTGTGTGTGTGTAAAATCATGAGTTCACACTGATACATCCAGTAATCCTAATCTAACTTCCTAGCCTTTCTCCATTCCATATTTGTATTTCACTTCTTCAACGGTGAGAAGTTTGGCCTCCAGCATCATCACTACTTTCATTCATTTGTTCATTGCTACCATTCATAGAAAGTAGTTTCAGAATTGCTACACTCCTAGTCCTGGTTGTAGGCAGAATTCTAAGAGGGCACCCAAGATTCTCTGCTCCTCCCCTTGAGTGTGGATGTGAACTATGAGCAGGATGCAGTACTCCCTATGATTAGGTTATATTGTATGGCACAGTTAAGAAAGGAAGATTATCTTCAGTGGGTCGAGCTAATCAGGTGGGCCCTTAGAGGGATTGAGCCTTTCCTGGCAAAAGAGATTTGAAGTGTGGGAGGGATTTGACTTGAGGGGAGAGTCTCCGTTTCTGGCTTTGAAGTTGTAAGCAGAACTTACTTGATGAAATTGGGTATGTAGCTAAGGCAATTTCTGAACAAAGTGTTGAGGGTACTGCCTGATTTCTTCTTGCTGCTTATAGGAAGATATGAGAGAATAAAGTTAAATTGAAAGATGTTTTATTAAAAGGGAACCAGGACTAGATGATTTAGTTAATTTTGAGCCTATCTTAGATGGCAAATAATGTTAAAATGAAGAAATTGCTTCCAAAAATGTGGTTCAGAGAAGAAACCAAGAGTGTACATATAACCTTTTGCTACAACCTCAGAAAGATCATAAGGTCAGATTATTCAGTTACACTGAAGGCTTTTTCAAGAAATTAATGTGTGCTTCCTAGATTTTCTCAACCAAGCCAGGTGACCTCTAGGAAGCTTAAGGATATTACTCCTTAGCCATTTCAACAGGAGTTACAGATAAAGGGGATTATTTTGCAAAGATTTGCAGGCATAGCTTTTGTCTAATTTAGATTAAACATGAGAAAGCTTCTCATTTGTTGGCTTTGAAGATGGAGGAATCCATGTGGTAAGGAAGGCACACAGCTTCTAATCACTAAGAGCAGCCTCCAGCTGACAGCAAGGAAATGGGCATCTCAGTCCTACAACTACAAGGAACTTGGATTCTGCCAGTGACCTCAGTGAACTTGGAAGCAGATTCCCACCCCGAACCTTGAGAGAGGAACGCAGCCCTAACATGATCCTGATTTCAGTCTATGAGACCTTAAGCAAAGAAACCAGTTACTTTGTGATGGACTTCTGACCTCCAAAACTGTTAGTGTCGTAGGCCACCTCCAATTTATTAGTTAAGTTTGTGGTGATTTGTTACACAGCATGGATAACTAATATAGTTCTGCAAAAACCACACATACTAAGTAATAATGCAAGTCCATGAGGAGGTTGTAGTGATTGTGATCACACAGAAGAGCAAGAGTTGGCTTCTAGTGGGAGGACGGAATATATTTACACTGGGAGTGGAGGGATTGTGGAGGGCTCATATCCAGATATGTTTATAGATTGTGGGTCTTAGGTAGGAAACTAAAAGTGTCACCATCTGCTGGAAGAGTCACTAATTTTGTGTTGGGAGATGTTGAGGTGAAGCCTTCAGTAAGATAGTAAAGACTTAGAATAGCTGTTGATGGTTGTGAGAGAAAAATGACTAGAAGAACTATGGGAGCACTAAGGGCTGTAGAATGTAAATTTGCAGAGACAGTCATTCTGCATATTTGTATGATGTTCTTGAGTCTTATTCAGGAGCCTGGGTGTTTGAATGGAATACAGTGATGAGGAGGAGGGGGTTATTCCAGAATAAAAGTTGTTCATTGTAGGTAAAGCGAAAGGACTTTCAGGTTTATGCTTAAGGAGTGGATGAATGAAAATAAAGAAGGTTGAAGAACTGGAAGATAGGGGGCACCTGGGTGGCTCAGTCGTTAAGCGTCTGCCTTCGGCTCAGGTCATGATCCCAGGGCCTTGGGATCGAGCCCCACATCGGGCTCCTTGCTCAGCGGGAAGCCTGCTTCTCCCTCTCCCACTCCCCCTGCTTGTGTTCCCTCTCTCGCTGTCTCCCTCTCTGTCAAAAAATAAATAAAATCTTAAAAAAAAAAAAAAAAGAACTGGAAGATAGGAGGTTATGTGACCAGTAAATGGAATATATAGAGCCCAGAACATATCAGCTGAAAAATATTTGTTAAATCAATAAATATTGGAAATTCATGGTTTCAGAAAAGTAACTATTTGTGGTAATGGCAGAGTTCGCTGTAGTTGGGGCTGCTGAAATATATTGGAAGAGGTCGTTGGAGTTGAGTAGATCACAGAAGAATGAATTTATCTCTTCAGTGTATTCAAATGGATTTTAAAATCACTCAGAAATTAGAAAAACTTGGACTTCAGAGTCTTTGATTCATAGAAGGAAATGACTAAGAGTGTGGATGGATTACAATGGGGATCGGCAAACTACAGCCTGTGGGCCAAACCAGCCTGCACTCTGTTTTTTGTAAATAAAAGTTTTATTGGAAACTGCCATGCCTGTTCATTTACTATTGTCTGGGGCTGCTTTTGTGCTATAGTGGTAGAGTTGAATAGTTGCAGCAGAGACCATGTGGCCTGCCAAGCTTAAAATACTCATTATCTGGCCCTTTAGAGAAAAAGCTCGCCAACTCCTGTATTAAAGCTGTGAACATTTTCTGCAGCAAAATGTATGCACACAAAATTTTGCTGACAGTTTTAGGAACTTTTGTGATTCCTAACAGCCAAAGAACAGACTCCGGGTAAGAAGAACTTTTGGATCCAAGTTCACACTATATTCTCTGCTGCATTTCATCTCATCATGTGAGTTGCCTCTGTTAGTTAGCTCACCATGCCAAAGACATGGGCACTTTCATTTGGGTGGGTCACAGAGCCTCACCTCATTCAGTGACTACAGATGGCACTGCATCAGAGCGGCTCTTTACAGTTCTTGTCATGTGGCAGCCACGAGAGTATGTATAGATTAGTACAAATCAGCACGCATTGCGCTGTGCCCCCGCCCCATCTGTGTGTGTGTGTGTGTGTGTGTTTAGAGGAAACCAGTATTGATCATGGTTCAGTAATGTCCTCTCTTTAGGGAGAGGATAACATTTATGAGAAACAAATGGATGCTTAATTCTTCTAGGCTATTTCCAGTTAAGGTTGTTAAATAAAGGGATTTTTTTCAGGAGTGCCTATGTTTAGATAAGGGAGGAAGAGAGAAAAACTAGTTTATTTGATGAAAAACTGTTTTAGTCACTGGCTGTTCTTTAGTAGGTGTCACTTTAAAATTTTTTCTGCTAATGTTAGCCATGGTACTGAATCTGTTTAGATCCATTTGAGAATCCTTAGTTGAACTTGATTTTTGTTATGACTAATTTTGGTCACTGTTTTAACACAAGGGTACTTAACATTCCCATTGCCTTTGTCATGCTCCTATTTTACAAACAAGAAACAACATTCACAGTCTTTTAGATTTTTTACAGTTTAGCCTACTTGTGTTCATATTCTAGGTACTCAGCAGCTAAGGTGCCCACATATCCTTTTGATCTTAATGTCTTCTGTAATAGGGATCATTTTCTTTTGGTCCTCTTAAAAATATCCTTTATATTCCAAGATGCTATTTCAACTCTAATCAACACATACCAATAAAAAAACCCCTATTTTCTGGGGCTTGCCTTCAAGACCTGAATGGTCTCGGTGAGTTGTTGGGTTGTTGCTCGGACAAAGTACTGGAAGTGAGGGTCCAAGAACTAGACTGAGCAGCATCCATCTGTAGAATCCCTGAGTCTGGGAGTGGGAGAGGAAAATGGTAAATGGGAACTGACTGGGATGTAAGCAGACTATGCATTAGATTATAGGGCCAGGCAGAGATGTCAGTGAAGATGGAGTTCAGTTAGGCAGAGGAGAGTGCAGCAGGTGTGGAGGAGTCTACAAGACTGAGGAAGCCAAGGCAGTTTAGGCTCTCTACTTTGAGACTCTCTATCCTCTTCTATAGCTATGTCAATATCCTTTCACTAATACCACACTGCCTTGATCATTGCATCTTTTTAGTATGTCTTAAAATTTGGTGGTGTGTTCAGGTGCCTGGGTGGTTAAGCGTCTGCCTTCGGCTCAGGTCATGATCCAGGACCCTGGGATCATGTCCCTAGTTGGGCTTCCTGCTCAGTGGGGAATCTGCTTCTCTCCCTCTGCCCCTCCCCCTGCTCATTCTCTCTCTCTCTCTTTCAAATAAATAAATAAAATCTTCAAAAAAATTTGTCGGTGTCCTCCCAACTTTGTTCTTTGTCTCAAATTGGGCTATTTTAGTTTCTTTTTTAAAAAAAGCTTTTTTTTTAAAAGATTTTTTTATTTATTTGAGAGAGAGAGAGAGCACAAGAGGGGGGAGCGAGAGAGGGAGAAGCAGACTCTCTGCTGAGCAGGGAGCCCAATGCGGGACTCGATCCCAGGACTCCAGGATCATGACCTGAGCCGAAGGCAATTGCTCCACCAACTGAGCCACCCAGGTGCCCTTAAAAAAAAGCTTTTAATTACAGTTATCATACAGTGTTATATTAGTTTCAGGTGTACAATATAGTGATTCATCTACATACATCACCTGGTGCTTGTCATGACAAGTGCACTCCTTAATCCCTATCACCTATTTCACCCTTCCCTCACCCACCTCCCCTCTGGTAACCATCAGTTTGTTCTCTATAATTAAGGGTCTGTTTCTTGGTTTCTCATTCTCTCTCTCTTTTTTTCTCCTTTGCTTCATTTCTTAAATTCCACATATAAGTGAAATCATATGGTATTTGTCTTTCTCTGACTGGCTTATTTCACTTAGCATGATACTTTCTAGCTCCATCCGTGTCCTTACATATGGTAAGATTTCATTCTTTTTTATGGCTGAATAATATATATATATATATACATACCACCTCTTCTTTATCCATTCATCAACACATCAATACATTCATCAATACACTTGCACTGCTTCCATAATTTGGCTGTTGTAAAAGGGATGCATGGACCCCTTTGAATTAGTATTTTTGTATTCTTTGTGTAAATACCCAGTAGTACGATTGCTGGATCATAGAATAGTTCTATTTTTAACTTTCTGAAGAATCTCCATACTGTTTTCCAGAGTGGCTGCACCAGTTTGTGTTCCGACCAGTAGTGCACGAGGGTTCCTTTTTGTCCTCATCATCGCCAACACCTGTTGTTTCTTGTGTTGTTGATTTAAGCCATTCTGACAGGTGTGAGATATCTCATTGTAGTTTTGATATTGGGCCCTTTTAGTTTCTTTACTTTTTCACATACATTTTACAATTATCCTGCCTATACATACAAAGAATCCTGCTAGGATTTTGTTTGAAATTATTTTGAATCTAAAGATTATTTGGAGAGGTGCCTGGGTGGCTCCATCAGTTAAGTGTCTGACTCTAGATTTTGGCTCAGGTCATGATTTCAGGGTAGTGGGATGGAGCCCCATGTTGGGCTCTGTGCTGGGTGTGGAGCCTGCTTAAGATTCTCTCTCTCTCCCCCCTTCCCTCCCCTCTGCTCCCTGTTCGAGCGCTCACTCTCTCTCTTTCTCTCTCTGTCTCTGAAAAAAAATTAAAAAAAAATTAAAGTTAAATAAAGGTCATTTGGAGAGAATTGGTATCTTAACTATATGGAATCTTTCAGTTCACCAACAGCAATATATCTATCATTTATTTAGGTCTTTTTTTTCTTTTATTCAAGTTTTACAGTTTTTAACATAGAGCTCCTGAACAGATTTCACTAAATTCATTCTTAATTTATCCTTAAAAATTTCATTTTTTTAAGCCATTATAAATGGTATCACTTAAAAACGCCTAGTAGAATTTGCCAGTGTAGCCTGGAGTTTTCTTTTCCCTTTTTTCCAGAAAATTTAAACTATGAATTCCATTTATTTAATAAGTATAGAACTATTCATGTTATTTCTTTGTTCTTGGGTTGAGTTATGATAGTTTATGACTTTCATGGAATTGGTCCATTTCCTCTAAATTAGCAAATTCATGTACATAGGATTTTTAGTAATATTTCTTTAGGGTCATTGCTCATATATTTTTTCCTGATGTTGGCAATTTATGTTTCTCTTTTTTTTGGTCTGGCTAGAAGTTTTCAATTTATCTCATTCATTTGTATTTCTCTGCTGTAGTTCTGTTTTCAACATTGATTTCTGTTCTTATTCTTTCTTTCCTTTTGCTTGTTTTTCGTAGTTTTCTAATTCCTAATATTTTAAGGTGGATGCTTTAATTATAGAGACTTGCTTTAGCTTTTCTTTTTTTAAAAGACTTCATTTATTTATTTATGTATTCATTCATTCAGAGAGTGCACAAGTGGGGAGAGGGGCAGAGTGAGATGGAGACAATCTCAAGCAGACTCCGTGCTGAGCACAGAGCCTGGCTCAGGGCCCAACCTCGTAACTCTGAGATCATGACCTAACGACCCTGAGATCGTGACCTAAGCCAAAATCAAGAGTTGAATGCTTAAGCAACTAAGCCGCCCAGGCACCCCATAGGTGCATATACACTTATAATTGCTATGTTTTTTTGTGAATTGATCCTTTTATCATTATATAATGTCCCTCCTTATCTCTTGTGATTTTTCATCTTCTGATGTCAACCTTGTGTGATATTAATATATTCACTCAAGTTGTTAAAAAGTTATTGTTTGCTTGGTATATTTTGTTCTGTATTCATTTATTCAACATTTATTTATTTATTTTTTAAAAAGATTTTATTTATTTATTTGACAGAGAGAGACACAGCGAGAGAGGGAACACAAGCAGGGGGAGTGGGAGGGGGAGAAGCAGGCTTCCCGTGGAGCAGGTAGCCCGACGTGGGGCTCGATCCCAGGACCCTGGGATCCCGACCTGAGCCGAGGGCAGACACTTAACAACTGAGCCACCGTATTCAACAACATTTATTGAATGTCTGCTAGATTAAGCCATCATGAAATTTATATGCCAGTGGGGAGACATTGTAAATATGCAAAAATATATATCACAAAATTAGAGAGTAGTAAGTACTATGAATTAAAATGAAGCCAATTAAGGGGATGGAGAGTGACTAGGGGCTTGTAGATAGAGTAGTCAGGGTGGCCTCTCTGAGGGGGTGGCATTCAGGCTGAGACCTGGATGAAGGATCCACGAGGGAGCCAGCCACACACATGTCTGAGAAGGGGCCGTGCAGAAAGAGGAACAGCAAAGGCTGTTCTGTTCAAGGCTCTGAGTCAAGGTGCTTCTAGATCTTTCTCAGTTCTTTATTTTTAACCTTTCTATGTCATTATATTTCAAGTTGGATTCTTGAAAGAAGTGTACTGTTGGGTCTTGCTTTTTCATGTACAATGGTAATCACTGTCTTTTAATTGGTGTACTTAGCTCATTTAAGTTTAATGTAATTATTGATATGGTTGGATTTAATTCTATTTCATTATTTTTGCTTCTTTCTTTTAAAGATTTTATTTATTTATTCATAAGAGACAGAGAGAGAGAGAGAGAGAGAGAGGCAGGCTCCCCGCTGAGCAGGGAGCCTGATGTGGGACTTGATCCCAGGACCCTGGGATCATGACCTGAGCCGAAGGCAGATGCTTAACCATCTGAGCCAGCCAGGCACCCTATTTTTGCTTCTTTCTGTTCTTTGTTCTCTGCTTCATCTTTCCTGACTTCTTTTAAATTATCTGAGCATTTTTAGAATTTCATATTTATTTACCTGTTAGATTTTTTTTTAATTTTTTTTTATTTGAGACAGAGATGAGAGACAGAGAGCATGAGAAGGAGGAAGGTCAGAGGGAGAAGCAGGCTTCCCGCGGAGCAGGGAGCCTGATGCGGGGCTCGATCCCAGGACCCTGAGACCATGACCTGAGCCGAAGGCAGACACCTAACGACTGAGCCACCCAGGCGCCCCTAGAAGGATATTTTTAAAAGACTGTATTGATTGCTAGGTGGAGCACATGAGGCAAGAATAAAAGTAGAGAGACAAGTGTCAGACCAGTTACAGTGTATAATAACTGACATAGAGGCATGAGGTAATGTTGGCTCCTGTAAGAATGGTGAGGTGAATAAGGAGAAAAGTGGATAGATTTAAAATGTATTTTGGGCTGAACTGACAGGACTAGCTAGGGGATTGAATTCCGGTGGGGAGGGGTTTTAGGTTTATGGTTGTTGGAGTATATAAGGATGACCTCCAAGTTTGTAGTTTTAGCAACTATGGAAGAAGTTGATTGCAAATGAAGTGGACATTAAGAATCAAGATTTCCCTGTTGGCCTATTATTACGTTTGAAATGCCTACGCAAATGCAAGTGTCAAGTTGATAGTTAAATATGCAATCTTAAGCTCAGGAAAGAAAATGGAATCTCAAACCTCCCATCTAGTCCCATTACTTCAGTTCATGCTTCCCTGCTGTGCATCTCTGGTCCCTGTTTGTACCCTCTCAACATAAGCAGATTGTCAGGAGTTGGCCAGATCTGTATGAGGTATTGTGGGCAATTTGGACTATAGATGGTCTTCAGGTTTATATGTGAGTACTTCAGTTCCAATTCATTCTTTCCAGAGAGCTACAGTTATTCTCCTTCTAAGTCATTTAAATATGCACATTTTGCTCCTTACAGCAAGCTTTATTTTGGACCCTTACAGAATAAGAGATTTGGCCATTATTAGGTTTTAGGCTCTTTTCTGCCCCATCTGAACATACTGTATGAGATTACTCTAGCCGACTTTGCACCTAGAAGGAAGTGTGTATGTATATTCATGTTTGATATGTACTCTGTGGTTGATTTGGTGTGTATGTCAGTTCGTATACCAACATAACATTGTTTTAATTACAGTATTTTTATATTATGCTCTATAATTAGTAGGGCTAATCTTCTTGAATAATTTTAAAGATATTTCTCCTTTTCTCACATATTTATTCTTATAGATGTAGAATTAAGATCACTGACACATTTTTAAGAAGTGTGGATTTTTTCCCTCAGCCTCTTGCTTTTGCCTTGATTATTTGTAAATACTTTCTATTCTTATTTTCCATTGAGAAAAGAGTCTTTAAAGTAGGGCCTATCTGTCTCTTATTATGGTTTTTCCATTGTTTCCTAAAGAGAGGCTGTCAGTTTCCTTTCTATTTCCTTCCTTATGAAGCACCTATTCTATATAAGTGCTATGTTAATTTCTAGGCAGGGGAGTTATACAGTGAATTAAACAAAGTGAAATAAACAAAGCATATTATGAAATAAAATTGGGAGAGTATACTATGTTTGTAATTAAAATAGTGTGCTCTTGGGAGGACCAAACATTTACTTTGAAGTATGATATGTCGGTTTCTGGTCACTTTATTTTTAAGAATCTTTTTAAACTATCTTTTTTCCTATATTTTTATTTTTTAAGGGTCATACAGCAATGCTTCATACTGGTTCATGGCATCCCAAAATAAAGGGAGAATTTATGACTTGCTCAAATGATGCGTGAGTACTGTTGATAAATCATCTAATACATTCACGTCTTTCAGTATTTTCTTTAACATTTATATTGTAACAAACTTGCCAATGAAGTAGGGATAGAGTATTAGGAATCCTGAGGTTTACATTATTCTTGGTCTTTACTTTGATTTTACCTGATAGTAGAAGGTTTGTTTAAATAAATATGGAAACTATGAAAAAGAGAGTTGGTATAAATTCTAGTATAGTTTATTAGGGAGATCAGTGGATCAGACTGATGCTATTAAGTGGACTCAAATGACTTTGAAGTTATGACTAATAATTTGTTACTTTTTATAATAAAGATTGATATCTGAGTATAATACCTTATATAAGTTTATTGTTTAAGTGATTGCTTTTTGGAAATAATAACTGAAAAAATTGTTTAAATGGTTATTAAGATTCTTCAGCATTGTATCTGTTGGCCTAGGACTCAAGAATACTACAGGGAATATTTGAGCAGCTTTTTCCTATATTGTTATATTGTATGATTAATTTTTAGTATTCAGAGTGGTTCATAAGAATGCACTATTGGTAGTATTATAAATTACAATGGAAAACCTTATAAATTAAAAAATATAGATGGTGTTATTTAGGTGAAACACTATATTTTAGATAAAAAAGATTGTTGTTTTTAGGTTATTTTGTTTCATCTTTTTACTTTCTGATATTTATAATTTGCCTCATTTACCTTCAAAATTCCTGTTCACATTCTTGGATAGTTTATGTTTTCTGGAGTTGATCTTTAGGATAATAGACAAAAGACATAATTTCATTTCCATACCACAGTTTAAAAATTAATTTGATCTAAAGGGAACTAAAATTTGGGTATATATACAGAATATGACTGGAACAGGATAGTACAATTTGATTAAAATTTCTGGTAAATAGAACCATGCAGTTCTAATTTCTTTTTTATCTTTGTCTTACTATCTTTCCAAAACTTAAATTATGTATGTTTAAAGTGACATTCCGTACTTCAGCAAATCAAGTATCTGATTTCTTCAGGAATTAAACTTAGCAGGTAATCTAAATTAATAGTATCCCATGACCAAGTAAGGTTTATTCTAGGAATGCAAGGATATTTTACAATTTGGAAATTTTGCCATCAAGAAGTTTTCAACATAATTCATTATTAAATAAGTGAAAAGTTACAAATCACATGATGTTATATATGATAACATTGACATTTGATAAAAGTTAGTAGTCTTTCCGAGTTGAAGTTCTAAGTAAAATAGGAATAAGAAGAAATTAGCAAAACTGTTAAAAATTAATTACCAAAATTTAAAGTAAATATTGTATTATGTATTGAAGTACTGGAGCTATTTGCATTTAAATAAAAAGACAAGGAAAAAAAAAAAGACAAAGATGCCCACAACTATTTAGAGCCTTTATGCAGTGTAGATTTAGAGACTTTATACAGTATAGTAAAATAAGAAAGTAAATAAATTGATAGAAGTGTTGGAAGAAAACAACTATTAAAGAATAGAGGAGCCAGGCTATTGTGGTTAAAAACTTCTGCTGAAGAAAGCAATTGGAAAAAAAACCAAAACTTTTGTTCTCCAAACTACTAAGGATCATGCCAAGTGGTAGGCTCTCATGGTTGCCAACACAATAACTTTATGACCTCTGGAGAAGCTTATCCCAAATTGATATCCAGGATATGTAAATTAGTAATTTAAAGAAAGGCATTCCATGGTCAAATAAGTTTGAGAAACTTTGAATGTTATATTCCCAGGCCAGTGATCCACGATAAACATTTAAATGGTTTGTATAGGGTTTAAAGAAACATGTTTAACTTTGTTAATCCTCTGAACAGTAGTTTGGATAAAGTTCTAATGCATGACATCACTTTACTGGGTATAAAGTGTAGTTTATTCCATTCTTTGAAAGAGCAAGTCTTCAGTTCTGTGCCCAGTCACTGATGTTCTAGTATATTGTACCTTTGAAAATGTGCTCCAGTTTCCTTTTACACTGTACAAATTAGGCTTTGTCCATACTTTTATATGAAGATCAGTGGGGTTTAACCATAGACCCCAATTATACATACTCTTTACCACCTTTTATTTATTTGTTTATTTATTTATAGATTTATTTATTTTAGAGAGTGTGTCCATACACGGGGGGTGGGGCAGAGGAAGTGGGAGAGAGAGAATCTCAGACAGACTCTGCACTGAGTGTGGAGCCTGATGTGGGGCTTGATCTCACTGATTTCACCACCTGAGAATATGACCTGAGCTGAAATCAAGAGGTGGATGCTCAACTGACTGAGTCACCCAGGTGCCCCTCTTTACCACCTTTTAGAAAAATCTACCATTAATAAATTCAGATGGTTTGTAGTTAGAGTGACTTTCTTTTGACCTTTGACTTTGAGGGTAGTAATTAGTAATGGGCTAAGCTGTGGGACATCAGCCCAGACACCTATTTCGATCAACAAATACAGTGTGCTCACTGTGTGCCAGGTACTCCTGGATATGATCTAAGTTTCTGCCTTCATGATGCTTACATTTCAGTGGAGGTGAGTGCTTGGAGACAGACAAGGTACAGATGCACTAATAAATTAATATAGTTTTATGTAGTAATAAGTGTTGAGAATAAAATAAAGTAAAGCAGAAGGGTAGAGAAAGAGTAGAAGTGTCTATTGTATGTAGAGTAGTCAGAGAAAGCTTCTGAGGAGGTGACCTTTTAGTTGAGAATTACACCATGCACAGGAGGCAGCCCCAGCAGAGAGCCTTCCAGGCCAGAATGGCAGAATAATTCAAGACCTTAAGAAGGGAATGTATTAGAGCATATTGGAGGGGCAGAAAGTCTGGTTTTGTTGACATTTTGTAGGTTGATAGAAAAGGTAGGAATGACAGGAAGTGAATTTGGAGAGGAAGGCAGGGACTAGATCATATAAGGCATTGTAGTCTATGGTATAAAGGGTTAAGATTTTAATGTAATTATAAGGCCAGTCAATAAAGAGTCCTAAGTCTGCCCTATAGTATTATTGAAAATCAAAATCATAGGAACGCTCACTTTACAGGGTATTAAAATTTTCTAGTGACCTTGACATATTAAAGGCCATGAATGAACATCATACTCAATGGGAGAAACTGAGAACTTTCCCTGTAAGGTCAGGAACAAGACAGGGATGTCCACTCTCACCACGTTTATTCAACATAATACTGGAAGTCCTAGCCAATCAAACAAACAAACAAAAAGAAATAAAAGCATCCACATTGGTAAAGAAGAAGTAAAACTTTCACTATTTGCAGATGACATAATACTATATATAGAAAACCATAAAGACTCCACCAAAAAACTACCAGAACTGATAAATGAATTCAGTAAGGTCACAGGATACAAAATTAATGTATAGAAATCTGTTGCAGTGTCTGTACACTAATAATGAAGCAACAGAATGAGAAATTAAAGCAATCCTATTTACAATTAACCAAAAATAATAAAATACCTAGGAATAAACTTAACCAGAGGTGAAAGCCCTATAGTCTTTCTTTTTTAAGATTTTATTTTTAAGTAATCTCTTTACCCAGCGTAGGGCTTGAACTCACAACCCCATGATCAAGAGTTACACACTCCACCAACTGAGCCAGGCAGGTGCCCTGACCTATATTTAAAACTATAAAACATTGTTGAAAGAAATTGAAGATGACACAAATGGAAAGACATTCCATGCTCATGGGTTGGAAAAACATATTATTAAAATGTTGAGACTACCTGGAGCAGTCTACACATTTAATGCAATTTCTATCAAAATACTAACAACATTTTTCTTTTTTTAAAGATTTTATTTATTTATTTGACAGAGAGACACAGTGAGAGAGGGAACACAAGCAGGGGGAGTGGGAGAGGGAGAAGCAGGCTTCCCACCAAGCGGGGAGCCCGATGCGGGGCTCGATCCCAGGACCCTGGGATCATGACCTGAGCCGAAGGCAGACGCTTAACGACTGAGCCACCCAGGCGCCCCCTAACAACATTTTTCACATAACTGTAACAAATAACTCTAAAATTTATATAGAACCACAAAAGACCCTGAATAGCCAAAGCAGTTTTGAAAAAGAAAAGCAAAGTGGGAGGCATCACAATACCAGATTTCAAGTTATATTACAAAGCTGTAGTCATCAAAATAGTATGGCACTGGCACAAAAATAGACACATAGATCAATGGGACAGAATAGAAAACCCAGGAATAAACCCATGATTATATGACCAATTGATCTTTGACAAAGCAGGAAAGAATATCCAATGGGAAAAAGATAGTCTCTAACAAATGGTGTTGGGAAAACTGGACAGGTACATGCAAAAGAATGAAACTGTGCCACTTTCTTACACCATACACAAAGATAAATTCAAAATGGATTAAAGACTTAAATGTGAGACCTAAAACCATAAAAATCCTAGAAGAGAGCACAGGCAGAAGTGTCTCTGGCATTGGCCCTAGCAACATTTTTCTAGGTGTGTCTCCTGAGGCAAGGGAAATAAAAGCAAAAATAAACTATTGAAACTACATCAAAATACAAAGCTTCTGCACAGCTTTAGAAACAACCAACAAAGGGCGCCTGGGTGGCTCAGTCATTGGGGGTCTACCTTCAGCTTGGGTGTGATCCTGGGGTCCTGGGAACAGGCCTCACGTCGGGCTCCCTGCTCGGCGGGAGGCCTGCTTCTCCCTCTCCCGCTCCCCCTGCTTGTGTTCCCTCTCTCGCTGTGTTTCTCTCTGTCAAATAAATAAATAAATAAATAAATAAAATCTTTAAAAAAAAAAAAAAGAATCAACAAAACTAAAGGTAACCTACTGAATGGGAGAAGATATTTGCAAATGACTTATCCAATAAAGGGTTGGTATCCAAAATATATGAAGAACTTATACAACCTAACACCTAAAAAATGAGTAATCCAGTTAAAAAACAGGCAGAAGACATGAACAGACATTTCTCCAAAGAAGACATCCAGGTGGCCAACAGACACATGAAAAGACGCTCAACATCACTTATCATTAGAGAAATGCAAATCAAAAACCACACTGTGGGGCGCCTGGGTGGCTCAGTTGGTTGAACATCCGACTCTTGGTTTTGGCTCAGGTCATGATCTCAGGGTCATGAAATCAAGCCCTGCATCGGGCTCCATGCTCAGAGCGGAGTCTGCTTGAGATTCTCTCTCTCCCTCTGCCCCTCCCCCTGCTCACACGTGTGCAGCAAGATAACGTTGTGGTAATAGCTAATAATAGCTAACACTCATTGTGCCAGCACCATGCAATACACTTAGTATGTGCTAAGCACTTTGTCTTACGTTCTCCTCACAGCGGTAGAGGCGGTAGTAATGTTATTACATGTTTCAAGTGAAGAAACTGGTCATGACTTTCCTAGGGACACATGATTCTAAGTGGTTGAGCCAGGATGTGAATCCACTGAGTCAGATACTTTGTGAGTGGTTGTCACAAAGGTTACGGTGATTGATTTACAGATGCATTCACAGATAGAAATCCCTTTTATGTAAGGGAAGGGCACAAGAACTCGCCTCGTTAAGAATACTTGCAGTAGGGCGCCTGGGTGGCTCAGTTGGTAAAGCAACTGCCTTCAGCTCAGGTCATGATCCTGGAGTCCCAGGATCGAGTCCCACATCGGGCTCCCTGCTCGGCAGGGAGTCTGCTTCTCCCTCTGACCCTCCTCCCTCTCATGCTCTCTGTATCTCATTCTCTCTGTCTCAAATAAATAAATAAAATCTTTAAAAAAAAAAAAAAAGAATACTTGCAGTAGGGGCGCCTGGGTGGCTCAGTCGTTAAGCGTCTGCCTTCGGCTCAGGTCATGATCCCGGGGTCCTGGGATCGAGCCCTGCGTCGGGCTCCCTGCTCAACGGGAAGCCTCCTTCTCTGTCCCACTCCCTCTGCTTGTGTTCCCTCTCTCACTGTGTCTCTCTCTGTCAGGCAAAAAAAAAAAAAAAAGAATACTTGCAGTATTCTCCATCATTGGAAGGACAAATTCCTTTCACTTGGAAGTCTCCAGTAGTGCACTGCAATGATGATGCTACCATATTATCTGACTGTGATGAAGATGATGAGAGGTCCTTTGCCAGTACAGGTGGCCTTTACCCTCTTTTACCTGTCCCCCCGCCAGGGCAACCCTACTTGATTTTTGAGATCTAGAAGCACTCTGGCTGTGCTGGATGAGCACAGTCTAGCCAGAGACAGACTATATTTAGGTCTAAGGGTGTTTCCTCCATCTTTCTTACCAGCTGGGAGTTGGTGTTGGGCTCCACTCCCCACCCCATTCCTAAGCAAAAACTAAACAAGGAAAACCGTGTACTGGGTTAAATACCTTTTATTTTAATATATTTTTTCTTGAAGTATGATGGATTTGATATATAACTTTGTAAATAAAGAAATTTCATTCTATTTCTATCATAGATACTGAATTTTAATGCTTTTGTGGAATATTTGATATAATCTTGATTTTATCCTTCTGGCCCATTCATATAGAGAATTACATGAATACATTTCAGAATGTTAAACCATTTTTGCTTTTTTATAGTAAATCCTACTTCATCACTTTGTATTTTTGGGGGGTGGGGAGAGAGAGAAGAGGGGGGAGGGGTATGGGGAGAGGGGGAGAGAGAGAATCTCAAACAGGTTCCACTCCCAGCCCAGAGCCCCACGTGTGGCTTGATCTCACAACACTGAGATCATGACCTGAGCCAAAATCAAGAGTCAGACGCTTAACTGAATGAGCCACCCACGTGCCCGATCACTTTGTATTTTTTAAAAATATATTGCTCTATTTACAAAACTTATATTTTATTTAGGATTTTAATTTTATGTTGACAAGTAAATGGGGACTTTTTGTTGTTGTATTGTTTTTTTATTAGGTTTTGGAACCAACATTATACTGGCTTCCTAAAATAAGGCAGCTTTCCCTCTTTTTTTATTACTTGGTATCCATGTCCAAGTTCATGAACATGGCTGTAAACAAAAAATCTCATGGAACACCAAGGTCATCCAACAAGCTGAATTATAGTCCACACCCAGAGTTCTAATATAGAAGTTATTTTATAAGACTTATTTTATTTTTGACTACAATTTCTCAGATTTTTTTCTGAAAAAATAGATTTAACAGATTTAGAAGAAATATTAGAAGTGAGCAGGAGCAGTTTAGAAGAAAATGCTTTGATAAAAAATTTCAGGAAAATATCTGTTAAGTGTACTAATATTGTGCCTGGACTGAGTTCTCCCTTAAAGGAAAAGTGTGTGGACCTGGACATATGAACATAGGAGGTGGGAAGAGAGTTAAAAGAGCATAAGAATGTGATCTAGAGGCCCACAAATATAATTTGATATAGATCAGTTTGAATAAAATGTACGTAGAAGTCTTTTTCAGTAAAACTAAGGATGTACCTTTAATTGAAATATAAATATTTACAATTACTGGCTATCTACTCTAGTGGGACAGGGGTAATGTATATATTATATTTTTTTTTCAGAGAAATGTAAGAATTGATTTATTTAATGATTATTAGTTACTTGATAATAAGGAATTATTAATTGGGGGATATGATATTGGTATTATAGTTGGCTTTTTATTTTAATTTTTAAAAAGATTTTATTTATTTATTAGAGAGAGAGAGAGTGAGCAAGAGAGAGCACAAACCAGGGGGGAGAGGCAAAGGGAGAGGGAGAAGCAGACTCCCCACTGAGTGGGGAGCCCGGTATGGGACTCAGTCCTAGGACCCTGGAATCATGACCTGAGTTGAAGGCAGACACTTAATTGACTGAGCCACCTGGGCACCCCTGTAGTTGGCTTTTTAAAAATAAGTGTTTCTTTAAAAATTTTTATTTAAATTCAATTTAGTTTACATATAGTGTGTTATTAGTTTTAGGGGTAGAATTTAGGGATTCATCAGTTGCATATAGCACCCAGTGCTCATCACATCAAGTGCCCTCCTTAATGCCCATCACCCAATTACCTTATCCCCTCACCACCTCCCCTCCAGCAACCCTCAGTTTGTTCCCTGTAGTTAAGAGTCTCTTATGGTTTGTCTCCTTCTCTGTTTTTATCTTATTTTATGGATCAAAAGTTTCCATTATTTAAAATAGACAACTAGGGGGCGCCTGGGTGGCTCAGTTGGTTAAGCGACTGCCTTCGGCTCAGGTCATGATCCTGGAGTCCCTGGATCGAGTCCCGCATCGGGCTCCCTGCTCGGCAGGGAGTCTGCTTCTCCCTCTGACCCTCCTCCCTCTCATGCTCTCTGTCTCTCATTCTCTCTGTCTCAAATAAATAAATAAAATCTTTAAAAAAAATAAATAAAAATAAAAAAATAAAATAGACAACTAGGATCAAGAGTCATATTTTTGTAGTATGTTTTTTTGTTTTTTTACTCTAAGATATTAGAGTAAAAAGTTTTAATTTTATTATTGGACAAACTCTGGGTTAACAGGATAAACAAAGTAAAATTGATGATACTTTTGATTATACTTCAGTGTAATTGTCAAACCAGTATTTTACCTTGTAACATTCTATAAGATATTTTAAATAGGTTTTAGGGGGGAAAAAAAAGCATAACCATGGTATATTGGTTACTTTCCATCACCCTGGGAAACTACATGAATTATTAGGAACAACTAGCATCTGATGAGGCATCATCAGAATTCTTAGGTCTGATATTATGAAGTTCATCCTGGATTAAGAAATATTCCCATGGTTCAGTAATTAGTTCAGTTAGCACCTTTCGGCAGAATCTGCCTATATTTTTTGTGTGTCTCATAGCTTAGAGGGCTACTCTGCCTTTCATTGCGTTATCTCATACTCTTCATTGGTAAGCATGACAGAGAGGTAAATATCAACTGTACGTCTTATAAACTTTTTATTCTCTTGGAGATTTTATTAGAGGTTATTTAGGATTTAAATTAGGATAATTTCATCAGACTTCATCAAGCTCATAATAGTAATATTCTCTTCTTCCCCAGTCTCCTTCTTTCTTCCTCTTTCCCCTCATTTTGGGCAGCTGAAAATAAGTATTTTGGATAATATGACCATGGTGTAGATAGCTTCCGGATGAAAGTTATTCATCTCAGCACCTCCTGTGTTACCATAGTGTTAGGTGTTTAGTGCTAGCTAACACACATGTTTGTCAGGCTATGGCAATCAGCAGTGTAGGAGTAGAGAGGCATTCCTGGCCAGGTCAGTACCAGCCATTCATGTAACTCCCACATATTATGAATAAGTTTAGATACAGTAGGAGTGAAGAACCAGATAGCACTTGTGAGAAACTCTTCCGTTGGAGGCGAAGGTGGCACTCACTGTTTTTGTTCTGGCCTCACGTATGTTCAGTTACATTATGATGTTTCCTTTGAGTGTGAGTTGGAGATGCTAGTGCCCTAACCTTTTGATTTTATGAGTTTCAATATGAAACACAAACCTGGGATCAGGCCAATTTAGGAATGAAATGAAAAGGAAGAGGGTAATAGGGAAATCTTTTTGTTTTTTCCAAGTTTACCAGAATGAAACATAGATAACAAGGCAGAGCTTACTATGTTATGCTTGGAAGTAAATGTTAATTTAAACCAGATGGTAATGAAGATAAAAATGCTTACTTACTCAGTGGAAGTCAGTTCTACTTGTTAATTTATATGATCTGATATGGAGCCACTTTATGATCTGTAGTGCACAGAGTGAGGGTGCAAGTGATGCTGTGCTAGTGGGATCTGAGTCCTCGGTACAGATTTGTGCAAAGCACGTTCCAGTTCAGCACAGGCTCTGCCCGCAGGTACTGCTGAGTGAATCCGAGCTTCTGGTATGTATCTGGAGGGTTTCCTATTGCTTACTCAGGAATTTGTGTCTCAGAGGAATTTGTTTATATCTGTTGTGCCTACTT
This sequence comes from Mirounga leonina, assembly GCF_011800145.1. Taxonomy (NCBI): domain Eukaryota; kingdom Metazoa; phylum Chordata; class Mammalia; order Carnivora; family Phocidae; genus Mirounga; species Mirounga leonina. The sequence goes on from NW_023270889.1 coordinate 3,022,822, forward strand.
CTGCCTCTATGTGCAGTTAATGATGAGGACAAAGCAGGAAAATAATGATACGCACAAACATTTCACAGTGAGTTGCTGCAGAAAGAATAGACAGTATTAGATAAGAATAAAAAACACTGGGGAGATGACAAAACTTTCTAACATAGTGTCTCCTTCCACACCACAGTTGGGAGGGAGGACATATGGAAGAATAGGTAGGGCCGATGCTAATTAAAAAAAAAAAAAAAAAAGATGGGTGCAGAGAAAGTGGGTTTTAGGTCAGACTTAAAGAGGAGGAATTGGTGGATGTCACAAAATAGCCACAAGACCCATTTGTAAACACTTGTGAAAAATGGCTCCCAAGTACTGAACGAGTCTTTGAGGGTTAGACTCCTGCAATTAAGAAGTAGAGAGTTAAAAAAAAAAAAATCGGAATGAGACCAATTTTTACTCCAGGGTGTAGTGGTCTGGGGAAAGTCAGGCTGCTCATGTCATATTAAAAACGTTCACCAGCGGGCGCCTGGGTGGCTCAGTTGGTTGGGCGACTGCCTTCAGCTCAGGTTATGATCCTGGAGTCCCGGGATCGAGTCCCGCATCGGGCTCCCTGCTCAGCGGGGAGTCTGCTTCTCCCTCTCCCGCTCCCCCCTCTCGTGCTCACTCACTCTCTCTCTCAAATAAATAAATAAAATCTTTAAAAAAAAAAACAAAAAAAAAACGTTCACCAGCAATGCCTCGGGTAGGTACAGGGAGTATAGAGGAAGAGTTGCTAACACTGCTTGCTTGGAAGAATCAGGGAAAGCTTTATACTGGGGCTTTGAATATGTGTACAGTAGTCCCCCCCTCATCCATGGGGAATATATCCCAAGACCCACAGTGGTTGCCTGAAACCGTGGATAGTACCAAACCCTATATGTACTATGTTTTTTCCTGTACATACTTACCTATGATGAAGTTTAATTTATAAATCAGGCACAGTAAGAGGTTAACGACAGTAACGAATGATAAAATAGAACAATTATACCGTAATAAAAGTTATGTGAATGTGGTGTCTCTCTCTCAAAATATATTACTGTACTCACCCTTCTTCTTGTGATGATGCAAGATGATAAAATGCGTAAGTGATATGATGTGAGGTGAATGACATAGGCTATTATTGACCTTCTGATGGTATGTTAGGAGGAGGATCATTTGCTTTCAGACCAGGTTGACCATGAGTAACTGAAACCATGGAAAGTGAAACTGTAGATAAGGGAGGGATTACTGTATTGGGCATAAATTCTTTTTGTGGAAAAGTAGGGAAGTGAAGAGAGAGGAGATGGACTTGGAGAAGAATATAGGAAAGCCTTAATTTGGGCCCTCAAGAATGTTATCATATAGAATATGCAGTATATATAGTGATCTATGATTAGGTGGTTATCTATAAGCAAAAAACATAATTTCATATTTAGAGTTTATTTTGTACAATGTGAAATGAGTAGAGACATTAATATCTAGTCCATTTAGTTTTCTTTAGGGAAAAAAAAAGTATTTCCAACTCTTGATTTTGGCTCAGGTCATGGTCTTGGGGTTGTGGGATTGAGCCCTGTGTAGGGCTCCATGCTCATCATGGAACCTGCTTGGGATTCTCTCTCTTCCTCTCCCTCTGCCCTTTTCCCCCTGCTCTCTTTCTCTCTCTCAAATAAATAAAATCTTAAAAAAAATAAAGGATTCATGGCAAGCATAGAAACCTATAATTTGTAAAAGCGCAAGCACACAGAGGGAGAGGGAACAGGAGAGGGAAAGCAGACTCCCCGCTGAGCAGGGATTCCCCGCCCCCTCCCCAGTCCCAGGACCCTGGGATCATGAAGTGAGTTGAAGGCAGGTGCTTAACTGACTGAGCCACCCAGGCGCCCCTGGTTTGATCTTATTTCTTCTAAAGGAGGAAAGGAAAGGGAGGGGAGGGAAGGAGGGAAGGAAGGAAACACACACACACACACACAAAGGCAATAAAGAGACAATTTGGGAGATAATTTGGGAAATTTGGATATTAGGTGATATCACAGATTGCAAAAATGGCCACAGTTCTTCATCTTTCCGTGTACCCATGCCCTTGGCAATGTGACTTTGCAGCTACTTCCACTGTTTCCCCACCTCATAAATGTGGGCTGACCAACAGAAGGTGGCAGAAATGATGGTGTGCCATTTATGAGCATAGGCTACTTAAGAGTTCTTGTGTGTTTGTACCTTCTTGGAACCATAGCATTGCTATCTGATCAAGCTCTGGCTAATCTACTAGAGAGTGAAAGACCCGGATGAGGAGAATTCAGTTTTCCCAGTTGAGGCCATCCTAGCTTATAGTCAGACAACTTCCAAATTTGTGAGAGACCCTAATGTAGATTAGCAAAACTGACCACAGACCCATGAGTTAACCTGCTAGGACAAAGCCACCCACCTGACTGGTGGACTCATAAGCAATAACATATGCCTATCGTTTTAAGCCATTAAATTTTGGAAATGTTTTGTTATGCATCAGTTGTTAACTGATACAGATGATATTATTGAATCGTGTAATGTAGAATCAGGTTATATAGAAGAATGTCTTTGTTCTTAGAAGATACCAGCTGGTAAATTTAGGTGTGAAGTATCATGTGATAATGCAACTTACTTTAAAATGATGTAATGAGAATAAAGTATGCCTGTGTGTATGTTATGTGTATATGTATATATATGTCGGTATACATATATATGGAAAGTGAGAGATTGAGAATACAGATGTGACAAAATGTTATGGAATATGGTGTCCATTGGAAAGGATATATGGTCTTTATTGTACTGCTCTTTTAACTTGCTTGTAGCTTTGAAGCTTTTCAAAATAAAAATTAGGAGGATCTTCTTAATATTGGCTTATTTGGATGTTGTCCTGTTAAAAGGTGGAGGAGGGACAGTAAAGTGTCCTCCACACTGAGAAGGCACTTTGAGACTGAAAAAACAAAGCAAGCCACTTCATATCATTTACACAGAGATTTATTTAGGGTAACTTACTGACAGGGGGGATCAGACGGATGGCAGTCCAGTTGCTATGCAGCTATTCTCTGCAAAGCCTGGACCTTAATCCACAGATTTTATTGTGTTGTGGTGAGGTCAAAGGGTAGTTATCTAAAGCGTCGCCATTTGTGTGCCAGAGGGAAGGGAGAGGAAGAAACTATGTTATCTCTACTAGTTATCTAAACAACTTTAGGGAAGATCAGAATAAGCTTCCTGCATTCCAGCCAGGGCACACATTAACTTCCCAGGGTCCTGGGACAAGTTGGGCCAAAGATGGAGTCAGTGTTGTCAGCAGTCTTACATATCTAGTTGCATTCTACTTTGATCAAGTTTTTTCTTGGATAGTTTTTCAGTATGTTTTAAGTTTCGACATATCAGTGCTGACTTAGATTGTGCAGGACCTATTATTCAGGATTGTCTTCATTGGATTATATGTAGCAGGATTTCCTAAGTGTGTTCTTGGGAATGTTAGTACCTGTAGAGTGTCCATGGAGAAAGGGTTCCTTAGTCCTCTACTTGGAGAGTCACAGTGCCAAAGACTAAGTATGTTAAAGATCCTGAGAACTATATTAAAAAAAGAAATCAGCATTTTCTAGCTGTATTGATATAACTCCATCTTTCTCCCACTGCCAACAACACCTATTACACTCTGGGGGTTTGGTGTTTCAGGAGTACACTTTGGGAAATGAAGATTGCCCCTAGTTAATGCTTTTCTCTTGGTGGAATTCAGTATAATAAATATTTTTATTTGGTTGCAGCTATATCAATTAAAATTTTTGGCAAATTTTGGGATGGCATAATAGAAAGAGCACGCACTTTCCAGACTCAGAGCAACTTGGGTACTCCACCCCTTGTCATGACCTGGGACTAGTAATTTACCACTGAATCTCAGATTCCTATAAAATGGGGTAATACTTGATTCACAGGATTGTAATCTAGATTTAATGTATAAAGCCTTGTGCATAGTTGGCGTTGATGTGTAGGAGTAGCTTTGGAATCGTTTGAATTGGATTGAAGACGGTATGATTTTCAGTCTTTAGTTTTTCTTAGTTTCTCTCACATCTTGATGAGCATCTCCCTTTTGAGAGCATGTGTGGGGCATGTTGGATCTCACAGGCCTTTGCTGGAAGGCTGCTAGACAGATTTCACTTAATTTTTATAATCAACAACATGTGTAAATATAATTATAAAATTCTCTAAGAAGCAGTGATTCACATAAATGGATCCCAGAAAAGTAAACTTTTCTGTAACTCAAAGTATTTTTTTCTATTTTACTATTTTTTTGGGGGGGAAACTTAAAAAATACACGAGCTTCGTATATTATTAATAAGTGTTTTGAATATAATTTAACATCTTTATAATGTATAAATTATTACAGTGTGGTATAAAATGCCTCACAAAGTCTTAGCATATGTAGTCCTATCTACAGCTTTTAGAGTTCTTGACTGTTACTTTCATTTTTTGGTTTTCCCTTTCTTTCTTTTTTTTTTTTTTTAAGATTTTATTTATTTATTTGAGAGAGAGAATGAGAGAGAGAGAGCACGAGAAGGGGGAGGGTCAGAGGGAGAAACAGACTCCCCGCTGAGCAGGGAGCCCGATGCGGGACTCGATCCCGGGACCCCAGGATCATGACCTGAGCCGAAGGCAGTCGCTTAACCAACTGAGTCACCCAGGCGCCCCTGGTTTTCCCTTTCTGTTAAGTGTTGCTTCTTGCTGCTGTTGGTGTAGGCTTGCAGCCTATACAAGTGCCTTAGTTTCTTTCAGTTCTTTGTTTCCAATAAGCTGTGGGCTGGGGCTGGGGTAGGTTTTTTTTAGAATTTGTGCAGAAGAAGAGGGAATAAGCAATTAGAGTGTATGATTTTTTGTTGTTGTTAGCACATTAATTTTTGCCATCTTTGGCTGCTGGGAGACTTTTTCTTGCTTATTTCTGGTTCTGGGAGGAGTTTTATACTGTCCATGCTGCCAAATAAGTAAGGTGTGGTGGTTATATTTTTAATGGGTTCTTTTTTGGTGAATTTCTCATAAAAACAGTGTACTCCTTTCAGGTGTTTACTAGACTTGTGGTGATCATTTAGCAATGTATACAAATAACGAATCATTATGTTTTACATCTGAAATGAATATAATGTTACATGTCAATTATAACTCAATTAAAAGAAGGAAGTATGCTGTTTAGATCATGTTTCTGCAATATCTGGTATTACTTTTATCTAATTTAATTCTTTGATTTTTAAAATCTGCTTCTAATTATTCTTTAACATAGTCTCATAGGTTTTCATTTTAAAGCCATAAGGATGCTTTTAAAACTATTTCAATAGCCACCAGCATTTAAAATATTAATAGCTTTGATTTTATTTTCAGTGTGTGGGTAATGAAAAATTTGTCTATATAATTTTAAAGCATTTGTTAACAAATTTTACATGAAACAGGTAACTTTGTTGAAAAATTAATTAGGATTTAGCAATGGAGCCTAAATCCTGAAAATTTTACCATTCAAATTTGCTGATAATGGTGAAATATGCTTATGATAAAAGGCAAAATTTACTCACTTTCTGAAACTCTTTTTCTTCATGAGTTCTGAGAGTATGAGAATCTATTCTCAAATTACTGTTATAATTGAGATGTTCACATTTTGGTGTTTGATTTAGCTTCTATTGACAAACTTTGTGTAGGTCTAGATGGAAGAAATATGTACATCTTCTTTTAATTTTATCATAAATTCATTTGGTTTGTATAAGTTCCTCTTAAAATAGTTTGTGTTTACTCAGTCCAATTTTATTTCTGTTATATATTGAGAAACATACAGTAGGTAAAAAGCCTGTAAGATTTTGAAGTAATAATAACCCATTCCACAGCTACTAGGACAGATACTTTATTTATTTATTTATTTATTTATTTATTTATTTATTTATTTATTTATTTATTTATTTATTTATTTAAGATTTTATTTATTTGACAGAGAGAGACACAGAGAGAGTGGGAACATAAGCAGGGGGCAGTGGGAGAGGGAGAAGCAGGCTTCCCGCCGAGCAAGGAGTCCAGTGCGGGGCTCTATCCCAGGACCCTGGGATCATGACCTGAGCCAAAGGCAGAGCTTAATGACTGAGCCACCCAGGCGCCCCCAGGACAGATGCTTTAAAAGGTCAAGTTTAGGACTTAGAATTAGGGCTTATGGATGTGCTTGTCCTCTAAAGATCGCCGTTCAGATTAATGTGTGATCATCGCAATTTTAAGTTGCTACCTTTGGTTCAACCATCTTTGCAGTTATTGCCTGCATTTATAATGTTTGATTAAATATAGAAAGAATTTTTTTTTTGGTTAATTTTTACCTGGGTTAATTTGTTACCCAGGAGACCGAGGTTGGATTTTGTTTGTGTTTTGTTTGTAATCTCTTTTAAGTGTAAAGATGTCAGTGTTCTCAGTTTCTATCGTGCAACATAATACTTTAACACTAAAAATCCTGGAAACATATTTTAGTTGGAAAATGAAATTGATAGTTATCAAGAACCATCCAATATTTGGAACTCTAGAACTAGTTTTACCTTAGAGGAGAGCATAAAATAGGGCTTTATAATCAGATATTTTGAAGTAATTTGAAAATACTACATCAAAAACAATCTAGAGATTTAAAAATTATAATTCTGTAATTTTACAGTATTTTGGTTCTGTAGTGATTTAAAGTAATTGGGTGCTAGTCTAAAGTAATAAATACGACAAGAGGCAGAGGGAAATTTTCATGCTTGACTTTAGAGATGAATTATATATTACTGTGTTTACTGGTGACATAATTTGGCCCGCTAATAACTTATTATGTAATATCTCAAAAAACTAGAACACAGTCTTTTAGTGTTATTAATGAAATGGATGTGGAATTATTAGTCATACCCTTTTTTAAAAATTGAGATATAATGTCATTTATATTCTGTAACACAAAATAAGCTAACAAAATATCACTAGGGAAGTTGAATTTACTGAATAGGCAAGAGTTATTTATAATTAAACATTTTAATTTAGTGTACATTTTAATTTTCAAGCTTCTATTATGCTTGAATAGCCTTTGATTTATAATTTTCCTGGTACCATCAACTTCCTTAGGTATGTTTTTTAGCATATGTTTATAGTATAAAACTTTATGTCATATCTCTAGGAATTATAAAAAAATTTAATGTCACATTATCCTTGATATAAGTTTATGTAACTTTTATACAGAATGTTGCTCAGGTGTACTATATTGCCGTATTGAACCAGCTTAAAATGTTCACACCTTCAAAAATGTTGGAGAAAATTTGATTAAGTCCAAGTTTGTTATATTTATTAGTATGCTTTTCCCAGTTGTTAAGTAGGAACTTATTTTGGCTATAGGAACATCAGTACTGAACAATAATGTAGGAATTATACATTGTGGAGGATGTTCTTTAGTATTTTCTTTATCTTGAAGTCCATATGAAACCATCATTAATCTCATCAGTACATCTCTGTTACATCAATTCAGTTTTCAAGATATTTATTTATTCATTTATGTATTTTTAAAGAATAATGTGGAGGTCTCCAGTATTGAAGGCTATGCTTATTTCCTGGCATCCCTCGGTTAACCGAGAGTGTGATAGAGAGTAGTTTGAATTTCTTCTGGGAATTTATAGGTCAAGCAAAGTAGCATCAGTACAACCAGTCCATTCCATGTGTGACTAAATGAGTTTGTATGTATGACTAATATACCAGTACTCTTGTGGTTGTAGTGACCTTGTTGGCCATTTATGGAGTAGTTGTAAATGAAGAAGAATGTTATTCCTGTGAAAATTGATGAATTGAATGTAGTTGCAGGAATGGGATTAAACGTGTTTCCATACTGTGGATTTTATAATCGTTAAAACCCGTAATTAAACTTAAAATGTTTCTTTGTTTTGAATCTCCAACATTTCCTGGAAGACTTGGCTACAATAAGTGATTTTCCTTTTTTAAATTATCCTTTCCATTTTTTTTCTAAGTTTCTGTAACTACATGGCAAATTTATATGTATCCTGTTTCTGAATCTTTGCTATAATGCCAGATAAGCCTATTGAATCCATTTCCAACTTCGAAAAAATTGTCACCTCTTTTCATTTTCATATTGACAGAGTCCATGAAATTAGGGTGGCAGGTTAACAGGAACTTTGCAAGGAAGTGTGAATAATGATTTGCCCTTTTCAGTTGCCTCTTTCTAAATCTTGCAAGTTTACATGACATTGTAAAACTATTTCTGTCTTATAAACTATCCTTTCTTGTGATAATACTTTTAAAATCTGCCTTGGTGAAAATGTTAGCTTTTGTTGCTGTTTTAATTTTAAGAAGTGCTCCAAGTGGAAATAGTTTACTGTTCCCTTGATAATATTTTTCCATTATTATAATAGTAATAAGATAGACTATTAAATAGAAAGATCTTAATAAATTACTAACTACAGGCCATAATGGACTGGGTTCTATTAATCAGAATATAACAAATGGTATTTTTGGAAAGCTATACTAATCTATCAACAAATAGAACTGGCACAGCTTTGTTTAAGACACTTCATATGGCCACTTAACTCTTGCAGTATCAGTCAATAGCTATGACTTCATGGAGGAAATGAGGTCCACTGATAATATTCCAACAAAAATTTGGTTACAGAGCTTTATCTCTATATTAGAATTGGGCAGAGGTAGGGCAGCTTCTGGTTTATACCACATAACTATGGTTGTAGTTAGCATTCTTTATCTTACTTAGGCAGTCTTACTTATATGTCCCAAATAGCCTGCAGATTATAATTCTTTTTCATAACCCATTATGTAATTAATTTTTTCCACAGGAAAATACATCCTTTGTAGTTACACAACTTTTAATATTCTTAATTCCATTCTGTTCTTATAAGAACATTTTGTTTATTAACCAGCAAACATATTTACAAACTACTATGTGCTCAGCCTCAGCAAGCCTGGATAAATGAAGTAGTTCTTGTTCTTGTAGAATTTATAATATAGTGAAAATACTTACATAGTAATTAACAATTAAGCAAACAATTTACAGTAAATAACTGACTAAATAATTAAAGGTATGTAAAGTCCTATGAAGGAGCAGTATATAAGGAAGACCTAAATTAGACTGGAGAGTCAGTAAGTACTTCTCTGAGGACATAATGTTTAAGCTGAGATATGAAAGATGAATGATTATTGATAGGCAGAGAGAAGAGGATGCCATCCTAGACGGAGGAGACATTACATTGAAATGCCTGTTGTGGGAACTGAGAGAAACCAACATCACTAAAGTAGAGCAGGGTGGAGAGCAGCATGAGATGAATTCACTGAAGTAGGTGGGGGCCAAGCCATGCAGGGCTTTATAGACCATTTTGGACACATTGGATTTTATTCCAAGGGCAGCTATATACAAGAGGTTAAAGGCTTTTAAGCAGGGCAGTAACACAATCAGATTTACATTAAAAAAAATTACTCTAGCATCTCTATAGAGAGTAAATTGGATGGGCAAAGGTGGGGCAGTTATAACCATATTCTAAAAATTTTATAAAATGAGTGGCTTTCATACTGCTAGGTTAGTGGTTCTTTTTTCTGCCTGGAGAGTTTTCAAATATGAAACATACTCCCATCAGTAACACTGTTCATCATCTGTAGTGAATCTGATCTTCATCCATATGCTACCCACCCCTGAGGTGAGAATCACTGAGCTAGACCAGCTCTTACCTACTGTTGCTGATAGGGAAACTGATGCTCAGAGAAGTGACTTACCCAAGGTCACACAGATAGTTAGCCAGGGACAGAGCAAGCACCTCAACCCACAGTTGTGAAAATCTTTTGGCACCCTTTTCACATGATTTCTCTTGGTGTAGGAAGCTGGCGTCATCAATTGGAATGTATTTACTGTGGTTGGCTATTGGATAACATAAAATATATGTGGCAAATTCTCTAAAGTAAACATATCATATGGGAGATAATGCTGAATGAAATAGTGTTTTGCAACAGCAGATTTCATAGTGCGATCCACGGACCTCTGGAAGTCTTCGAGATCCTTTCAGCTGGTCCGTAAGGCCGACACTATTTTCGTAGGAACACTGAGGCATAATTTGGCTTTTTCACTGTGTTGGCCTTTGTGCTGATGACACCAAAGCAATGGTGGGTGAAGCTGCTGGCGTCTTGGCTTTAATCAAGGCAGTGGCAATAGACTTTATTAGAAACCATTGTATTTACTGCCACACACTCATAATTTTTAAAAAAAGCTAGTTTTACTTCAGAATGTCTTTGATGAAGCAGTAAAAATTATTAGTTTTATTAAATCTCAACCCTTGCATACATCTTTACTATTCTGTGTGACAAGCTGGGAGGGGCATATGAAGCACTTCGGTGCCTATCCGAGTGTTGGCTGTCTGGAGGAGAAGCACTTGCATGCCTCAGTTGTAAGGTAGCTGCTGTGTTTTCATGGAACAAACATCATTTTTACTCAAAAGAACCATTGACAGACAAATTATGGTTATTCATGCTGGGCATTTGGTAAACATTTTATCAAAAAAGTGAACGAAGTTGGGGTGCCTGGGTGGCTTTGTCGGTTAAGCGTCAACTCTTGATTTTGGCTCGGGTCATAATCTTGGGGTCTTGGGATTGAGCCCCATGTCAGGCTCTGCACTCATGGGAAGTCTGCTTGGGATTCTCTCCCTTTCCCTCTGCCCCATACCCCACTTGAGCTTGCATGCTCCCCCCTCCCCCAGCAAATCAATCAATCATTAAAAAACTGAAGTCACTTGTCATTTTAAGGAAACCAGTTGGTAGTATTTGTGTCCAGTGATACAATTTGTGCTTTCAAGTAAAATTTAGAACTTTGGAAATATTCCTTTGAGCTTGACAGCTTCTCGGTACTTAGTGGTTTGTTTTTTATTTTATTTTTTAAAAGATTTTATTTATTTATTTGACAGAGAGAGACACAGCGAGAGAGGGAAACCAAGCAGGGGGAGTGGGAGAGGGAGAAGCAGGATTCCCGCCAAGCAGGGAGCCCGATACAGGACTCAATCCCAGGACGCTGGGATCATGACCTGAGCCGAAGGCAGACGCTTAAGGACTGAGCCACCCAGGTGCTCCAGTGGTTTGTTTTTTATAATGAGATTGGTTATCACATTAATGAGTGTTTTTTTTTTCAATTGTACAATGAAATGTATCAACATTTTGAGGACTTGCATAACCCATTGACGAGTATTTTTCTTTTTTTTCATTTTTTTAATGAAGTATAGTTCACACACAGTGCCACATTAGTTTCAGAAAATGACTGAAGTTAGTTTCAGTGCATGTTATAAAATTGTGCACAGCTAAAGGATCCATTCATAATATATGATAGACCTATAGATTTTTTTTTTAAGATTTTATTTATTTATTTGACAGAGAGAGAGAGAAACAGTGAGAGGGAATACAAGGGGGAGTGGGAAAGGGAGAAGTAGGCTTCCTGCCCAGCAGGGAGCCCAATATGGGACTCGATCCCAGGACCCTGAGATCGTGACCTGAGCCAAAGGCAGACGCTTAACCACTGAACCACCCAGGCACCCAGCCTGTAGATTTTAATGTAAGAGTATGAAAATTGTCATGGTTTTAGGTTCTGCACTGCAACTAACTTTTAAGAAACTACTTCTTGTTGAGTTTTGGCATAGTATCAAAGAATATCCGCAATTATATGAAAGAACTATTAAAATACTCTTTTTTCCCACTACATATCTGTGTGATGGATTTCCTTCTTGTGATTTAACCAAAACAACATATGTAACAGACTGAATGCAGAAGTATTAAGTACTGTCCTCTATTAAGCCACACTTTAAAGTGATTTGTGAAACTATAGAACGGTGCCACGTTTCTTACTATTTTTGTTTGTTTTGGAAAACATTGTTATATATTCATGAGACCTATTTTGGTTTTCACATTTTTTCATGAAAATCCACCAGCATGTAATGAGTTTATTAATATTCTTAAATTTTTTTTTTTTTCTTAAATCAGGGCACCTAGGTGACTCCGGTTGAGCATCTGACTTTTGGTTTTGTCTTGAGTCGTGATCTTGGGGTCCTGGGATTGAGCACTGTGCCCGGCTCTGCGCTCAGCGTGGAGTCTGCTTGAGATTCTCTCCTTCTCCCTCTGCCCCTCCCCCTGATCTCTCTCTCAAATAAATGAATAAGTCTTTAAAAAAAAAAGTAAATAAAAAAAAAGGTCTTTGTGTACATTAATTTAATTTCTGGCCTTTCAAGAAATACCAGTTATCTATGTGAAGAACAGTTCCAAAACTGCAGAGAAGTAAGTTAATGCTAAATAGACTTTTTCGTTAGGAAAGGCAGAGTGAAAACAGTGGGTGGTGTAAAATATGTACTGTGTGAATGCAGGAAGAAGAGGCAAAAAGGGAGTCATACAGAAATGAAACATGATACGGATTTGCATTTGGTGGACCTTTTCTCTTTAGGCCAGAGCTGAAAAATTTTTTTCAGTTAAGCTTAGCAAACATTTATTTTACATCTATTGTTGTATGTCAGGCCCTGCATTAGGTACGTGTTTTGAGCTGAATGCACAGAAATAAGTACAGCATGGTGCTTTCTCTCCTGGGTGCCTCCAGTCTCTTAGGATCATTGGGCACCTATAACACTACGTTTTATAGCAAAGGGATGGGGGTAGCTCATTCTGGATTGTTTCTCCAGAGGAATATGAAGCCCTCTTTGCTAAGAGACACAGATCCCATTATGCAAGAACAGAGTTTTCCTGTAGGTACTTTTCAGCCTGGAAGTTAGCTCAGACTCACCTTAGAAAGAAAATTTTTTTCCGGATAGGATGGTGCTTGAGTCTTCAGTAAGTTATAGTTATCAATTTCTGAATCCTTTCCTATTTCAAAATCACTCAACTTCTGCTTTATGAAAGTTACTTTAAGCCAACAGATATAAACTCCAAGAGTTGGTGTGGGGGAAAGAAAATACCCTTTTATATATGTTATTGGCCAGGAGCTTTATATATTGTGTTTCACTCAATCATCCTAGCATTGGGTGGAAGAAGGAAGTGACTTGCTAGATCATTTGTTTGTGTAGGGGTGGGGTAGGGATTATGACTCAAGTCTAGCTCCATTATACCACATCCCCTCCCTAGCTTTAGTTATCTTAAGCCCACAACAATAATCTGTATCTTGTTCATATCTTCCTTCAGAATAGATGGTTGCCTAGTAAAGCTGATCCTGGGGTTGGTGCAGTGTTTTCCAGACTGCATTGTAAAACCTTTTTGGGTTATGACCAGCATTTTTTACAAGATAGAGTAAAAATTGTCAGGTTTTGTTCCAGTTTATATTGTTTCCTGGAATTCTGGCTTCAGTTGTATGTGAGAGGGAGGAGTGGGGTGAGTGGGGGTGTGCATGTGCTGGATCTTAGTATAGTGTATTTCCTACTATATGAAATCATTCTTTTTTTGAGTATAGGACATGGTCATGAGTTTACTATTTTGTCTTTTCTCCAGGCTTAAAAAAACATTACATTTTTGTTTCAGTTATAAGGCAGTAAAATGTACAGCATGGACTCTGGACTCAGACAATGCAGGCTTGAGTCCAGGCTCTGCCATTCACTAGCTATGTGACTTTGGGCAGATTATTTTGTATCTGTGTGCCTCTGTTTTTTCTTCCGTACATGGGGTTGAGCATTAAGTGAATTTATATCCTTAAAGCACGTAGGATAGTGTCTGTCTCAAAGCAGCACTCCAGAAGTTATTTGATGCTATTACTGTTGTTATTGTTAGTGTTGTTGAAAAGTTTATATCTTTCTTAGAGGGATTATGGACATATTGCTTTAACAACAGCCTTCCACAGCAGTTGATTCATTTGGTTAGTTAATTTACAAACTTTTTGTAAGCTACAAGAATGCTAACTTTGCCACTGGTTTAGTGCAATACCCCCTTTATTTATATACTCAGATTGTTTCTATTTGGCCAAGGACACCAAAGACAGCTAAGAGAGCTACCAAATCATGAATCTGTTTAAGAGTTACTGTGGAAAACTGTGAGCCTGACTCTGCCAGATCTTGGCCAGTGAAGAACTGGCTGGCTTTATAGGCTGATTTAATCCTGGTCATAGGCCAGTGTTGCTGGCTCATAAAATATATGTGTTAGAGGTCTAAAAATGTACTATATGTAGGTCTGCCTGCCTCAAGCTCTGTGACAGGTTTGGAGGAAGATGTTACTTGGGTGATTAAAGGAGGTTTCACAAAGGAAATAATATTTGAGTTTGGGTTGAAGGATGAATAGAAATCTTCTAGGAAAATAGTTAAAAGATGTCATACCAAGCTCTGAAGCCTGGAAGTCTTAAAATGGTCATAGAAAGGCAAGAATAAGCAGAAGCAGTGAACAGAAGAAATTCTAGGCTGTTACCTTCTAGGATATCAGTTACAGACCTTTATAAGAACTTACTGTAAAAAAATAAAGGTTAAATATGTATTAGAGAATTATTTGTATTTTCAAAAATTATATTTCTTATATAGTGAAGCATATCTTATAGTGAATAGGTAGCTATATTTTGTTATGATGATTGTTGATAAAATAGTCTTTTGTTTATAGAATTGTAGTATTGGATGCTTTACATCTTCTCTTCATTTGGGCCTTGGCTCCCGTTAACAGGTACCACCTATGAGCAGCTGCTAGAATTGAAGACAGTAAATGCATTGGAAAAATTCATAGGACTTGACTGGAAAAGCCCAACCTGGTTCACAGAATAATTAGTATAATTTAGATATGAGTTAATATTTTTTCATAGAATCATCAACACTTACATAACAATTATTAGTTATGCATAGTTAACTATAAGCATTAAGCAAATTGTATCTTATCCTCACATCCATCACAATATTCTGACAACACAAATATTATAAGAGATGAAGTTCTCAAATGCTTAGGTTGACAAACAGATTTCTTAACGTTATGAAGTTATAAGTTTATGCCATTTTTTCTAGTGCCCTTTGTATTTCCGTATTGCTTAAATTAAAAAAATACAGGTATATGTTTTATAATTATAAAGCAGTTTAACAACATGGCAGAAATCTTAGGCAGTTCAGAGAAGCAAATCCTTACCTATTGATTCCCATTGCTGTAATATAACTATTAGTGTTTTGAGAAGAGGAAATACCTTAGAGTATTTTTACATGTACTTGAATATAGCTATTATAGGTTACACAAAATCTTACTTTTCTCCCCCTCCTTAACTTTACACCAAAAGCTATATAACCTTATACCAAGACCTTTTCCCTGCTGTGAGGTACTTTTCTTTTTTTTTTAAGATTTTTATTTACTTATTAGAGAGCAAGTGTGCGCACAAGCAGGGGGAGTGGCAGAGGGAAAGGGAGAAGCAGACTCCCCACTGAGCAGGGAGCCTGACGTGGGGCTCGATCCCAGGACACCGGCATCACAACCTGAGCCGAAGGCAGACACTTAACTGACTGAGCCACCCAGACACCTCTGGGTACCTTTTATTACTATAGTTTTTAGTTGTGGCATAATAATTCAGTTTCAAGTACCATAATTTACCAATACATTCTGTTATCTATTTTTCTTTATTGTAAATAGTGTGTTGAATATTACTATGCCTGTAACTTATTCCATATTTTGGATTTTCTTCCTTTTTTTTTTTTTAAAGTAATATTTACTGCCAGTGTCCACATTTAGATGCAGAAAAGTGTTTGGAAAAAAAGAGTCTCACTTTCTAAATAATTTTTTTTGGGGTACCAGTTCTTCGAATTATATGATTTGACCGATTCTGTGATAGTTACTACCATCCATTTTGTGTCCTATAATATGACAGATCAGAGAACTGGGTGGAGTATCCCAGATGGCTTTCCTTAATTTATCTCTTTGGACATGAAAATTATTGGAAAAACTAGTTAGTTACTGATTCTGGAAAAAAAATTTTTTTAAATTATTTTGCCTTTCTAGCACTTATAATTGAAATATTTAGATTATATATTTGAAATAAACAGCATTATATGATCTTCACAAATGACATTTTCTTTTAGAGGTTCTTGATCTTAAACTGATCAACGTTGTGTGAAATATCAAATGCTTTATTCACATTAATGCTTTATTAACATTTTTCACTAGAGTGTTCTTTTTAATGATTCTTTCATTCATTTTATAATTTTAGTCAGATTTTAATATCTTTTTAAAATACCTGTTAACATCCTGTTAATGGGAATGCAAACTGGTGCAGCCACTCTGGAAAACAGTATGGAGGTTCCTCAAAAGGTTAAAAGTAGAACTACACTACGACGCAGCAATTGCACTACTAGATATTTACCCAAAGGATACACAAATAGTGATTCGAAGGGGCACATGCATCCCAGTGCTTATAACAGCAATGTCCACAATGGCTAAATTATGGAAAGAGCCCAGACACCCATCAGCCAAGGAATAGATAAAGATGTGGTGTGTGTATGTATATATATACACATACATATATACAATGGAATATTACTCAGCCATCAAAAAGAATGAAATCTTGCCATTTGCAATGACATGGATGGAGCTAGAGTATATTATGGTAAGAGAAATAAATCAGAGAAAGACAAATACCATACAATTTCACTCACATGGAATTTAAGAAATAAAACAGATGAACATAGGGGAAGGGAAGGAAAACCAAAATAAGATAAAAACAGAGAGGAAGGCAAACCACAAGAAACTCTTTTTTTTTTTTTTAAGATTTTATTTATTTATTTGAAAGAGAATGAGAGAGAGAGAGAGAGAGAGCGCACACGAGAGGGGGGAGGGTCAGAGGGAGAAGCAGACTCCCTGCTGAGCAGGGAGCCTGATGTGGGACTTGATCCTGGGACTCCAGGATCATGACCTGAGCTGAAGGCAGCCGCTTAACCAACTGAGCCACCCAGGTGCCCCCTGACAAGAGACTCTTAACAATAGGGAACAAACTGAGGGTTGCAGGAGGGGAGGTGGTGGGGGGATGGGGTAATTGGGGGATGGGTATTAAGGAGGGGACTTGATGTAATGAGCATTGGGTATTATTTGCAACTGATGAATCACTGAATTCTACCCCTGAAACGAAAAATACACTATATGTTAACTAACTGAAATTTAAATTAAAAAATACCTGTTTTACGCAGGCAGATATCCTAAGACTGTGAGAAATTACAGTAACAATTAAGGGAAGATAGGAAGGGTGGGCTAGTCAGTTTTGGAGAGCAGGAACAATGTAACACATTTTCAGATAATACTAACAACTTGAGAGTCAAAGAAAATTCCTTTGTGTGGCATTCAAACTTAAGAATATTTTGTGTCAATTTCTGATAGGGTAAAATCTCCCATAGCGCTGTAAATGGAACCACAAATATTCACTTGGGTAAAGTGTGGGATGCCATTAAACACAGTCACGTTATTATAAGATTATGGAAGGATGGAATCCAACCACCAATTGCCTTATATCCAAATTAGTGTTAAGGAAGGGTATATTATTGAGAGGTTTCACTGGATTTAATATGTTTATTTCCTTTCTGAAATGGAATCATATGTTAGAAATGAAATCATTGAGATTTTTCTTTTTAGATATAACCTGAGTAACTTCCCAGAGAAAAGGTCAACTAATTGAATAGGCTTTATCTGGTGGTACTTGTATTATGGAATGAAATGTATGAGCAGCCAGCATGAAAAGAAGTTAGCTGTTGTTTCAAAACAGCAAAACTGGGGCTTGACATTTATGAAGTTCATTTTAAAAAAAGCTTCACAAAATCACTGATGTTAATGACCACCCAAGTAGCTGTTGTAATTAATGCTGATGGGCCTTGAAGAGCATTGGCAAGGCACTGACCCTGAATAGATCAACCATGAGTTTACCAAATATGGGCTATTTATTCTTCCTAGATAGTTTATGGAGACTAGGACTTTTGTAAAACTCTGTTTTTGTACGAGGAAAATAGTCAGTTTTACTGAATGCTTGCTGTGTGCCAGATGCACTCTTCTAAACACTTTGTGTATATTAACTCATATAATTCTCACAACAAGCAGATTGGACAATAAAAGATCCTTCCTTTTTTCCTCCTCTTCCTCAACTGCTTTTTGTGTAGAAATCTGAAATTGTTGCCTTGTTCTGGGGATGCACTTTGGCTAAAGGTGGGAAGTGCCATAGTCTTAGTGGTAGGAGGAAAGTTTCAAAGTTGTAGTGGGGTCAGTGGTGAGTCTTTGGTAACTATGTAGTTTCAGATGTTAGGTGTTAGGTACATCTAATAAGGATTTCCTTCTGGTTCATGGTAATTCTAAATATTTTATTAAATTAACATATTTTCCATGACTAATCTGTACATCAGGTAATCTATTCCATAAGAGTTGACTAATATAGATAATAAAAAATGAATTATTTAGATTTGCATTTTGTGAACTAGTTTAGATTTCCACTTAGAATTTTTTGAGCTATATTATGTATATTAATTTATATTAATTTCTTAATGTTAGTAATATTCAAGAATATTATAATTCCTATAAGAATTAGCATGACCACACTGTCTCACTCTAAATATGTCAACTGCCTTGGCTATTTAAGTTCCATCAGTAGTAGTAACATTCTATAGGAATTCCAGTCATTTTTAGATGCAAAGCAAGCCCTTCTGAATGTCAAATTTCAAAGAGATTTCAGGCTTTTATTTAGGAATACTTACCATGATATAATCTGTCTAGATTTGCAGACACAGTTTGCTGTTTACTTTTTAAAGTTGCCAGATTGCATGTAGTAGCTGTGTTAATATCTGTTAACCTCAAATCTTTTGTCTTGAACTCAGAATATTTAATATTTTTCTTTGATTAATATCTACTCCTTGGTGAAAGTGTATTTCCCTGTTCTGCATTATCTTCCAGCCATCTCTATTACTCATAGAGATTAAGTTTTCCTTCTTCGAGAAAAGCAGGTAGCTCCACAGTGATCTCATTCTTAGGTCAGTAGGCCTAGTTTTGTTGCTTTTTTTTTTTTGGTTTCTACCTGCTCCCACCCCCACCCCTTAGTTAGAATATTAATAATTCTTCTTCCCTCCTTAATATTTATTCTCATAATGAAATATATTCTTATTCTTCTTTAAACAAGATGTATTGAACTTTTCTCTTAGTTTATGTGGCACCACTTTATCACTTCTCATTTATTCTTCCCCTTTCTCATGTTTTCTTCTCTCCCCACTCCATTTCCTTCTCCCCATATCTCCTCTCCCTCCCTTCTTCCTTTCCTTCATCTTTCTTCTCCCTCATCTCTCTCAGAGACAAGTATTAATCTAGAGCATACTCCTTTATTTTATTATTATTTTTAAAGGTTTTATTTATTTGACAGAGAGAGACACAGCGAGAGAGGGAACACAAGCAGAGGGAGTGGGAGAGGGAGAAGCAGGCTTCCCGTGGAGCAGGGAGCCCCATATGGGGCCTGATCCCAGGACCCTGGGACCATGACCTGAGCCGAAGGCAGATGCTTAACGACTGAGCCACCCAGGCGCCCCTAGAGCATACTCCTTTAAAGTTATATGAAATGTTGATTTATTTGGGTGTTATTTGATTACCAGAAATGAGTTAATAAATAAAAATATAAAAGGCTTTTTGAAAGCCTTGGGAGATTATGGATTGGCTCTTGTTGTCCTGTAATAACACTACATTTTTTTTTCTTACATTAAACAATTTCACTTCTTTAAGTTATATATTTTGTTTTGCTTTGACTGACGAAACTTTCATTGTGTTTATGCTTATGCTCATAACTTTTAGAAGATAACTTTTATAGGTTTTTTTAATACCTTATTTTTGATAGCAGAAGAAAATTTTGATACTTTAGATGGGGAGAATTTAAAACCAAGAAAATCTGTTAATAACTAAATGTTCCCTAAGTAGCTTGAATTATGAGTTTATATAACTGACGATAGGGAGGTACAGACACTACATTTATTTTTGATGTAAATGTTGTAAAGGTCAGAGCCAGATACTCTTCAAAACCATTATGATTAAGCACTGCCTTTCAATAAATCATTCTCTTTCTACTTTTTCTAAAGGAATCTCTCTGACTCGTGTCAGATATTTTCCTTTACTTAAAGTTATATAGTTTTGTTGGTCATTAGTTTATCTCCTTCTGTTAAGATATATACTTTATAAGCTACAGTGTATCCTCTCCTGAAAACACCTGGCTTAGAGTCAAATATGAGAGTCTGTCTGGTAAGCCAAGTATGAGCTATCTGTCTCTATCAGACTGACACCTTTCCTTCTTACCTTTTGTGCTGTTTCAGAGCTTTAAAATACATGCCCTTTGACTGAACATGAATTTGTCTTAGTTATTGTTGATTCCTCCAGTAATTATTCAAGTAGGCTATTGCATGTCTCAAATTATAAATGAACCAGTCTGAGATACATTAATAGTTGATTATAAAAATTAGGAACTAGTTCTATATGTTAGAAGCTTTGTGACAATCGAAGTCACTGGACCTTTCCAGGATACTCCGTCAGCTACTTACTATTTATTTTAGCACATGACGAGAGCTTATAGAAGTCAGCCTTGAGAAAAACAAAAACAAAAACAAACCCAACCAAACAACCCCCCCCCCCCCAACTCAAAGCAGTTTATGTAGTCGGGCATTGGCTTTGGCTGAGCCAGCCATTTGGTACACAGCACCCATGACTGGCAGGCTCAAGGGTATGTTCACTGTTACCGTATCAACCGTATACTTGCTTTAATTCCATAAGACAGTGGTTTCTTACACATACTGCTGGGGGGCGGGGAGATCTGCTAAGAAAGATGGCTGTGATTGGCTACTGTAGACTCACCTTGTCTCACCTCATGGGTGTTATAGGAGAAAGATCATTAGGAAATGAAGGCTGTAGCAGATGGTACTATAGACTTTATTTCCATCTGCTAAGTGTTTTCCAATTATTTTAAACTCTGTTAATATTATCTCTTTAAATATTACTTTAAGGGCCATGAAAGCAGGGATATTTTGTACTTTTTGTATTCTCTGTAGCCCCTCAAAGTTCTAGAAAAATAGAATTAATAATACAGAAAACTGAGAGAGAAGATTGTTTTGGTCAGTCTGTAAGTCCATATTTCCAAATTCTTTTAGAAATAAAGCCTTCCTTACCAGTATGACAGAGATGGTATCCACTGTGCTAAAACAACTGTTTAAGTTGCGTAAAATATTTGTATAGGAAACACGGTCACGACAGATAGGGTTAGCTACCTTGGTGGAGAAATGGAGTGACAGTTCTCCAGAATCAGGAAGAATTCATTTTTGGCAGCTGTTATGTTGGCATGGTGCTAAGGCTTGTTTTGTCCCCAACAAGGACAGGATCTACTGTAGGAGGGTCTCGGCAACAGGCCATACCATTATGAGGGTTATTTTTATAAAGCAGGTCTCATTGTAGTAGCAAAGCTTAATCCTCTCGTGGGTAGAATTCATTTTATTATAGTTTATATTATGACATACTGCTTTTTTAGCAGTAAACTAGAAAGGTTCTCTCTGTTGATTTAACATAAAGATAGCATCTGTAGTTTTAAGTGCCGTTGCTATTTACATATATGACAATTACTTAATGTGTTCTTGTGGAAAAGAAAAAAGAACTCACGGATTTAGAAAATTAAGGTTGGAGGAAGCAGTGGCAAGGAAGGCAGAGGGATTTGGAGGAGTGAGAGAGGGGAAGCGCTTTAGATACCTCTTGTATAGGCACCCAGGATACACTCAGGGTCCTGAGGTCTACATCTGAGTAGATGACATCAAATGCTGCATGTTCAAATTTTGTGTAATTAAGTGGAAAATTTTCTCTGTTCTTTAAAATGACATTCTAGAAAAGTCAGAAACCTTGTGTTTGAAATCTCCAAGTTACTTAATGGCTTTGAGGCTTATTTTCCTTATTGCCCAGGTGTGGGCATGTTAGATAGTTTTGGAGGAAGTTTAGCTCTTTAGACTGGAGTTCGAAAAACATTTCCTTTTCCTCTCTTAGGATGAAATTCTGAGGCTCCAATTGGTATGACAACTGTGTGCGATCTTACGATAAAATTTATGATATAAAAAAGGATGAAGTTGTATCTGTTTATACTGTTAGTTATAGTTTTCACCAATAACTCCTTTTTTCATTGTCATATTTCTGAATTATGATTTGGAAAAAGATTTTTTTCTATTGATGTTGACATTTTTGTGATTGTGTTTGTTTTATTTCAAAGGCAACTTAAGTGCAGCTCAGGTTTTTATGCATACACATTAGCGGTAACTCATATAGTTAAAATTTAAATACAAAATAAACTATTTTATAGCCCTTTAGAAATAACATCATCATAAAGATTAACTGCTTTATGTGACATTTTATATGGTGGCATAGGAGATGAACTTACAGATCTTGCCCTTTCTTGATGTCCCAATTGTGGCAAATTGACTGATATGTTATAGAGTGGCAATAAGAACTGTTAATATAACTATAGCTGGATAAAAAATACCTGCAGAGAGCTTACAAGTTAAGGAAAAATTTATTGTGTTTTTTTTTTTTTTGTCGGCACATTTCAGAGATATAAACTCTAAAGTCTAATAAATGAAAGTTACAAAGCAATTTACAACCTCGACAAATCAGGTCTCTTAAGAATCCCTTCTTTCTTCCTTTTGCTGCTTCATGCAAGACTGCTTTTGTGCCATTAGTAACTGAGCTGGTGAAATAGCTTAGCTGGTAGGCATATTTTGTTGCAAAAGTCATTCCCTTTTGATCTTAACAAGATGAGCTGTAGTCATTTATCGTTAGAGTCTGTTATCTTGTTGAAAGAAGAACCTTGAGTAGATTTATTTTATTACACATCAGCTTGATGTGTGAAATTGCTTATGTTGTCTGTATTTACAACTGTTAATTCCCAGGAAAACAGGTGTCTTTATATTATGTAGCCCACTGGAATTCAAACCTTTTTGTTTTTAAAGGGTCCATCAAGATGTCAAAATCTTTAATATTTAGTGTCACTTCTATGTTTTGAAGAGTTGTTGGTAGTCTGTGGATACTTAGAGCATTAGAGTAACTAACCCTTCAGGAAGATAATTCCTAGAAAATAATAGACAAAGCAGTTTATAGGTAGACAATTTGAATATTAAAATATATAAGATATATAATATATACTTTATATTTAGTTTATATTTAAAATATATATTTTATATTTATAATTATATATTAAAATATATAAATATTTTCTTTATAGGAATTCACATAGGTAGTAAAAATATTTAGCCTTTTTGTGATAACTTTGAGAGATAATTCACATACCATAAAATTTACCCTTTTAAAGTGCATAAGTCAGTGGTTTTTTTTTTTTAAAGATTTTATTTATTTATTTGAGAGAGAGAATGAGAAAGAGAGAGCACATAAGAGGGGGGAGGGTCAGAAGGAGAAGCAGACTCCCTGCTGAGCAGGAAGTCCGATGCAGGACTCGATCCTGAGACTCCAGGATCATGACCTGAGCCGAAGGCAGTCGCTTAACCAACTGAGCCACCCAGGCGCCCTAAGTCAGTGGTTTTTAGTATATTTACAAACTTGTGCAACTATTTGTCTAAGTTTCAGAACATTTTTATTGCCCCAAAATGAAACCCCATACCCGTTGTCAGTTACTCCCCCATTTTCCCTTTCCCTCAGTCCATGGCAACCACTAATGTACTCCTTGTTACTTACTGAATTTTAAAATGATGCATTAAAATTGAAGGGAAAAATTAAGGGGGGAAATCGGAGGGGGAGACGAATCAAACTGAGGGTTTTGGGAGGGGGGCGATGGGTTGGCCTGGTGATGGGTATTAAGGAGGGCACGTACTGCATGGAGCACTGGGTGTTACACGCAAACAATGAATCATGGAACACTACATCAAAAACTAATGATGTATTGTATGGTGACTAACATAACATAATAAAGTTAAATTTAAAGAAAATTGAAATAAAAAATAGGTTTCATAACACGGATCCTTCATATTAATGAAATCACGTAATTAAGTTCTATATCATTAAGTATTTGTGGCAGTGTTAATGTGCTTCCTCATGTTGTAAGCAATAGTTTATCATCACTGTATGGTTTAATTAAGCATAGTAGTATATTGTTAATCACTATTATTTAGTAAAATTTTATTGAATCTGCCTTTTTTTTTGCTTTTGTTTTTGAAGATTTGAGATAAATGTTTCTGTCTTTTAACCCCCAAATTGGGATAAATATAGTGAACTTGGTTGTGCTTATCTTTGCTTAGAATACCTTTCCTTCATAGTACAAATAAGTATTTATGTAGCAGTTATAATAGAAGTAATGTTTAAAATTCTTTAAACTTTCCAATTTTTCTTAGGAAACATCACTTTTTTGCACACAAACCATTGACATTCTTTACAGCTCATGCTTATTTATTCACCAATGCAAACTCTTAAGGTTCTTGCTAGCTGTGTGACTTTGGGCACCTGATTGACCAGTGGATTAATAATCACAGATCTGTGATTAGCCAAGACCAGTATAGTTTTGCCTGGTTTAATTTAGGTGTTCAGAGAGAGAGTGGTAAAGGGAATACATTTTTTGAAGTTAGCTGCTGTACTGAGTATTCTGTTAATGTAGAGATCTAATTTACAGTTCACCTGAGGTTTTTAGTTCAGCTAAGAACTGTCAGAATCATCCTAAGGCTGTTATTGTATAAAACCTAACAGATGTATAATAGAATGAAGAGATGTGAAATTGATCACATAATAATTCTGGGAAGAAGACCTGTTTGGGGAACATTACTATAAGGCTTCTCTAAGTCTTCTTGAAAAATGATGACAGAATCTGGGGTCTCCAAAAGCAAATAATACTAGTGTGCTGTGAGTGTTCCAAAAATAGCTGTTTTTTTTTTTTTTTTTTTTTTTTTTTAACTGTCTCTGTAGTAATAAGCAATGGCAAATACTTTCAACAGTTAAGATACTGAAAGAACCCACAGGTTGAACAAGTACTCTGTTTTTAGATTCCTGCCTCACATTTCTTCTCTAGATATGAAATTAAAATGTTATTTTTGAATGGCAAATAAACAAGAGGACTAAAACATTGTCATTACTAGGTACTGACAGGAGGTGATTGGACCCTATGTCAGCTGAGCAGGTGGAAAATGAACATCGTCGGACAAGTGGACATCACACTACAGCTTTTATTCTAGTACACAAAAATATAACCCAAATCCATGGTCTCAGGAGCATGCTTATATATAGATACACATGTTGGATTTTATAATAGCTCTCAGAGGAAGAATGGGTTTCACTTTACAAAATTTTGTTCTGCCTACAGAATTTTAAGAATAAATCTCTTGTAAAACTTGATGCTCTTATGTAAAATTAAAAAATGAAAAGCTGTTCTGTTTAAATATCACAAAATAGGCCCTGATAAGAAGTACTAATAATAGAATTAGATTCTGAGTTTTCTGTTTTATATTAAAAAACATTTTTTTTTCATGGTAGATTAACTACTCCATGTGCATTTCCCCAAAAGGTGAATTTTATTGCTGTGCCTCATGTGTTTTTTATTGAGTTTGAACAGGTAGTTTTGTCCATGCCTATAAGAAGACTTCTTTCACTGCTCCCAGTTATCATGCCTGGCTTGTGTAATTGGGTAGTCATCAGAAAAAAGAGGGGGGGGGATTTTTTTAACCTTTGAAAGTGATATCCTCTTCAGCCTTGGCAGGTCTCAGTGTTCTATCTTTGTCTCTAAAATCCACATCGGAAATGCTAAGAGTTCCCATGCAGGAGTTAGGAGAGGTCGTTGTCAAGAGGATCCTGTAGCACTTTTCAGAAATTAGAGGGTCATCCAGCAAAACTAGGCCACATAGTCCAAGGATCAAGTGCACCCAGTAATATCACTTGGATTTGAAGATCTGCATGCTTTTAAGCTTATCTGTAATTTGGTCTGGTTTCTGTTTACCTATTCAAGCCCAGCATAGTTTTTGTGGTTGCTAAAAAATACCTTAGTAGTAACAGTTTGCACATATGAAAATATTTTTCCATTTTTGTCTAATTTTCTTTCTAGGAGTTTGCCAGATTTATGTGTATTTGCCAGGGGAACTCCTCATTTAGTTCTACTTACCCACACACCTAGCTCCTTCCTTTGGTACAAGGGTTATAGTGAGTGATTCCATGAATATGGGGAATGTTATCTCTGTGTGGCAGGTGTTTAGGAAGTGAGTCCATGGCCTGGTCCTTTTCCTGAATCATATAAATACAAATTTTTCTGTATGTTAAAAAGATCTGATGTGGGCTTAGCCCTTATTTATTTTAACTGAATCCTTTCACCAGGGATACAGTGGACTGTCCTGTTACTTTTTCAAGCCCGTTGATAGCCCTCACATTGAATTAATAGAATGCACTGTCATAAAAACACTATTCTCTGAAATCAGTGGGGAATGACACCACAATAAAGTGAGTTATTTAGTGCAAATCTCTTAACCTTTGTTCTGATCATGGAAAGCTTTTTGCAATATGCTTCTCGACCTATAAGATACTAAGTGTTATTTAACTCCTTGCTGAGTCAGAATCATCATTATGAATCTCGGTACTGAACTGTACTGCTCACAGGTAGATGCATGTGTAGGGCCAAATAGTGTATGAGATATTGATTTTTAAAAATGGCCTTGATTTTTCCCTCCCTATATCTATGCCCCTTGTAGTGTGACTCTGCAGAGATAGCGTCTGTTTACTTACTTCTTGAATCTGGGCTGGCCTTGTAACTTGCTTTGACTAATAGATGCAGCAGAGGTGATGGTGTGTCAGTTATGAAGCTAAGTCTCAAGAGGCCTTGTGCATTTCTGCTCATCGACACCTGTCTAGCTGCTGTGAGAATT
The DNA here is from genome assembly GCF_011800145.1 of Mirounga leonina. Taxonomy (NCBI): domain Eukaryota; kingdom Metazoa; phylum Chordata; class Mammalia; order Carnivora; family Phocidae; genus Mirounga; species Mirounga leonina. The sequence continues at coordinate 3,049,635 of NW_023270889.1, forward strand.
AGCTTGGGCTAGTCGGCTGGATGTGTCCCCATCATGCCTGTCATCCCATTCAAGAGCCAGCCAACCATAATATATGTGAGGGTGGCCATTCTAGATAAGCCAGTCTTAGTTAACCTGTAAGACTGTTGCATAATCATCAGAGAGCACAGCCAAGGTGGAATTAATTGCTAGCTGACCTGTAGAGAGTTTGTTATTTTAAGCCCCTGCATTTGGGGTAGTTTGTTATGCAGCAGTGTCTAACTTGTGTTCAATGGTTGGTCTTAGAACATGTTTCTTTGGGGGGGGGAAGCTTAGACATCAGCTCACTTTTTGCTCAGTTGTTGCTTTCTCAGAAAATTGTCCTGAATGATATTTCTGCAACATTAGTGAATCAAAGACAAAAGCAGTTTATTTCCATTGTTATTGGCTACCTTAAGTGTTTGTTGAATTATGCTTTTTCAGTTAATCCTTTTTATTATCTTTGTTTTCCATTTATAATAGTATTTTATATATTATTTTTTCTGTTGACCTTATTATAGAAGGGCAACCACAGGAAGTCCCCTGTCATCCTGCACCCATTTTTAAATCTTATGTGTGCTTAGTGTTTTGATGAAGTGTGTTAAGGATTTCCTTATCATTTGTTTAGTCATAACACAAATAATTTTTGAGCACTTAAAGTATGTGTCGGCACTGTGTCAAGGGCTCTTATGAATTTACTGTCTAGGAAGATGCTAACTAGCAAACAACAAACTAAAATAGTGGGATAAAGATACTTATGATAGGAACATGTAACAGAAAGCAGTTAGGCAGGTATAGTAAAGGTACTCAGTATCACTAATCACCAGGGAAATAGAAATCAAAACCACAGTGAGATATCACCTCACACCTGTTAGAGTGTCTATCAAAAAGATACAAGATAACAAATGCTGACAAGAATGTGGAGAAAAGGGGCCCTTGTGTACTGTTGATGGGAATGTAAACTGGTGCAGCCACTGTGGGAAACAGTGTGGAGAGGCCTCAAGAAATTAAAAACAGAACTACCATCTGATCCGGCAATCTCACGCCTCGTGATATTCAAAGGAGATGTAACTTTTATCTTGAAGATATCTGTATTCCCATGTTCAGTGCAGAATTATTCACAATAGTCAAGGCATGGAAACAACCTAAGTGTCCATTGATGGATGAATGGTAAAAAAAATGTGAGATACACACACACACACACACACACAGAGGAATATTTTCCAGCCTTAAAAGAGAAGGAAATGTCATTTGCAATACTGTGGATGGACCTGGAGAACATTACTGAGTGAAATAAGCCAGACAGGGAAAGACAGATACTGCATGGTATCACTTACATGTGGAATCTTAAAAAATAAAAAAAAAATGAACTCGAAGAAATGGAGAATAGAAAGGTGGTTGCCAGGGCCTGGGAGGTAGAGGAAATAGATAGAGTTTGGTAAGATAGTATAAATTTCCAGTTATAAGATGAGGAAGGTCTGGGGATCTAATGTATATCATAGTTACTATAGCTGATAATACTGTACTATGTGATTGCAACTTGCTAAGAGTGTAGAACTTGTGTTCTCACATACAGACAAAAAAGGTAAATATGTGAGATGATACATGTGTCAATTAACTCAGTGGTGGGAATTCTTTCACAAAGTATATGTATTTCAAATTATGTTGTATATTTGATATTACAGTTTCACTTGCCAATTATACCTTATAGCAAAAGACACTAACAAAGGGCCCCATTCAAAAAAAAAGAAAAAAAGAAAGAAAAAAAAGAAGAGGAAGTAGTTGAGGGATCAGCAGCTCCCCTGAGGAAATAATGTATAATTTTAGATCTAAAGGAAGAGTGGGCATTAGTAAAAATTAAAAAAATATTTAAAAAAAGAGAAAGAACAGAAATAGCATTTTGTGCATGGGAAATATATATAGAAGGACCTAAAGGCAAGATAAATGGTTGAATATGACTGGAGATACAGAATGTGTAGGGGCTAGGGGCAAAAGGTAAGTCCAGAATGTAATTAGGAACTAGATCATGCAAGATACTGTAAGATATATTATCATGTGGAGGGTAGATTGGAGGGCAGCAGGATAGTGACAAGGGAGTCCGGTTAGGAGGGTATTGCCATAATTTATGCAAGAGGTGATGGGGCCATAAATTAGGACTGTAGCAGTTGGGATGAAGAGAAGTATACGAATTTAAGTAAAAGGCAAAGTTGACAGAATTAAGAACTGAATAGACGAGTGTAATGGAGAGAGAGAAGTCAAGGATAATGTCCAGAAGTCAAGGATAATTTTTGGTTTGGACAACTGGCTGGCTGGTTCTCTGAGGTGGAGGGGGATCCCAAGAGGAGAAGAGGGTTTGAGAGAAATTTTCATTTTGAAAGTATTAAGTTTGAGGCACTTGTGAAATTTTAAAGAAGTGTCCAGAAGACACTAGTTATTTGGCTCTCAACCTCAGGAACTATCTGTTCTGGAGACACAGCTTTGAGAGGCATGTATATATGGTAATTGAAACCATGGGAGAGAGATGAGATCTACCAGGCAGGGGACTTTTCATTTTTTTGGGGGTGGGGGGAAAGCCTGGCACTGAACTTTGTGGAAATAGCACTGTATAAGAGATAAAGAGGAACCTTCAAAGAGTACTGGGGAAGACCAACCAGAGAGATGAGGAGGAATACAAAGAGAGTGTAGTGTCACCAAACTAAGAGAATGTGTCAAGGATATGAGAATGATCATCAGGATCAAAAGCTGCTGTGAAATCAAGTGAGTTCCGAAGAATGTCCTTTGGTTTTAGGAACATGGCCTCTTGTTTCTAAGCACAAGTTGTTCCCTTCACTTAGAATGTTCTTTATCCCTTTTTATATTGGAGTTTTATTGAACTCTCAGTCTTTCAAGATGTTTTGCACACGCCCCCTCCTCTGTGAAGTGTTCGCCCAGCACAGTTATTTCCTGGCTGCAGTTTCACACTAGCGTCGCAAACCTGAGCATCCTCACAGATGAATTTGAGTTTATCTGGGTACCCTGAAAGGATAGTGAATTCACCAAGTTTGTGTTAATTCTCTAAGGACTGGGATCTTGTGTTAATACTCTTTTGCTTCTTAACACTCCTCACAGTACCTAGCAAATAGGTGTTGCTTGATAAATGTGTGGATTTGAATGCTTGATTTTGAATATAATCCTAGACAAAAGCAACATTTAAAATTGCACATTAAGAGTCGAAACCAAAATTTCTAATATTGCTTGCTCAGAGCTACAGGAGCAAAAAGAATGTCCTCTGCAATGAAAAACAAAAGGCTAAGGAGTTTTAAGGTCTGGTTTATGGAGTTTAATGATGGTCTTAAATAAAAGGAGAAAGAAGGGACTGGCTCATGTTAAGCAAGGATTTCTAATTTTCCGGAAAAGCCCAGAAGAGAAGCCAGTGATAAGAGCTTCAGAAATTGCCCATGAATAAATTTCTGGACTGAGGGCTTTTGGACTGTTCCTGAAATATGTGTAAAATTGTATGTGAAGGTCAAGAGAGCAACATTAATATGTATGAGCAGATTCCAACTCTAGTAGGCAATCCATTCCCTCAGGCATAAAGTGAGATAGTTGAGCATTGAAGGAGAAACATTCCGTGTTAGCCTGTGTTGTTTAATTCAGTTGTGTTACACAGTTATATTTTTTGGTGTTAGATTGTTGGGGTGTGATTTGTTGGTATACCCCAAGAAAAGGGGCTGCATATGGTCTGTGGGGGCCCTTAAAAGTTGGTGCACCTCAGTTGGGCCTCATAACCAGTTTTGCTCAGTTGATTGAGCCAAGTCCTAGGAATTATGAAGTTATGATAACTCCCTCTCTCTTAACCCCATCTTTGCCAGTCCTGTAGATTCTATCTCTGAAAATACATATTGAATCAATTTGCTTCTCTCATTTATTAAATATTTGAATGAATGAATGAATGAATGAGTGAATGAATTCAGCTGTCCAAGTTCAGTTCACCACTGGCTCTCAATAAGTCTTTTCTTTTTAAGATTTTATTTATTTATTTGAGAGAGAGAGAGAGAGAGAGAGAGAGCACAGGCTGGGTGAAGGGCAGAGGGAGAAGCAGACTCTTCACTGAGCAGGGAGCCCGATGTGGTACTGGATCCCCGACTCTGGGATCATGACCAGAGGTGAAGGCCAATGCTTAACCAGGCGCCCTCAAGAGGTCTTTCACTTCTGTTTTTTCCCCTACTACAAGTAGTGATATTTTCACAAAATTATCAATCAGGTCAAGTTAACTTTTAACCCCCACTTAAAACTTCTAGGCTTTAGGCTAAAATCCAAAATTTTATCATATTCCTCATGGCCTTGCATAATCTGATCCTGGCTCTATTTCAGCTACAGCAACTGGTTTTCTGGTCCTCTAATTACTCAGACTTTCTCCTATGCCTTGGCTTTAGCACCTGCTCTTTCTTCTTTCTGCAATGTTCTTATTTCCACTCTTCTGGTAAACTTTACTTTCTCAGAGATACCTTCCCCAGTATACATTAGGTTTCCCAGTTACACTTTTTGAAATCCTAGTACCATTCTTTCAGAGCACTTATTATAGCTGGGAGTTCTATAAGCAAAACTTCTAGAGTGAATTAGTTGTTTGTAGTCTTAACAGTCTCTATGGGTTCCTCAGCCCATTCACCCCACAGCCCATTCCAATTCAGCTTTGATTCACACTGCCCCACTGAAAATGTCCTCTTCCGTATTCTCAATGACCTTCATTTTGCCAAATTCACTCATAGTTCTTTGTCCTTTCACTACTTGACTTCTCAGCAACCCTGATCACAGTGGACCATTTCCTCTTTGAAACACTCTTTCTTCTTGGTTTTTGTCACTGTGGAATGTGGTTCTCCAGGATGCAAGTGCTGAGATGGAGAGAGACATGCAAGAGGCTTACTGGGGGGAGGGGCTTGCCTGTGAAAGACAAGAAGAAGAAAGCAAGATTGGATAGGGCAAGTCTTCAGACCAAGACCTAAGAGCTGTGGAAGGAAAGAGGGAAGAAAGCAGGATTGGGTAGGGCAAACCTCAGACCGTGCTGCAGATATGACAGAGTCTCTGGCAACCCTACTGGGAACTCTGGAGCAGAGGTTACTTGTTGGAAGAGATACATTAGGCAGACCTGGCCAGACCGTACCACCCACAGTGTGCTCAATGATCAGCTGGATGGCCTGGGAGGAGTATGCCTTTGCCTCAAAAACCAAGCGCATTCTGAGGCTATTAACAGCTGGAGGTTGTCAGTTAACTGAACTCCTTACACCTGAATAGCAAGTGGTTTTCTTGAAGGGAGATCCTAGCAGCACACCCCTGTGGCTTGCCACGGTGACACTACTCATTTCCCCCTGCCTTACTAATCACTTCTCAGTTTTCTTTGCTTACTTTTCCTCCTTTGCTTAACCTCTCAAAGTTAGAATGTGTCAGGGTTTGGTCCTGGAGGCTCTCCTCATTTGTATTCTCTTCCTGAATCCCATCTCTATGCCCAACTCCTAGTTTTACCTCTCTGGTTCTACCCTCTGAACTTTCAGGCTCCTAACAGTCCACTGGATAACTCCTCTTCATATATCTAATAGGTACCTCATCCTATATGACCAAAATAGAACTCTTGGTTTCCTTCCCCAGGTATGCATTTCTGTTTTTCTCCGTTTCAGACATCATATTACACCCATCAATACAGCTGTCCAGACTAGAGATGTGAGAGTCATTCCCAATTTGTCTTTCCTTTACCCTTTCTAGTCCTATCTTTTGCACCTCTAAAATAGAATCTGTATTTGTCCATTTCTCTCCCTCTTTACTGTAACATACCTTGTCCAAGCCATCCTAATCTCTCATGTGGACTCTGCAGTGGTCTCTTAACTGAACCCCTTACTTCCTTTTTGTCTTCCCAGAATACTCTAGAATGAAAGCTTAATGAGGGCAAAGGCTTTTTACCTGTCTTGTTCACCACTGTATCCATAGTGATCAGAATGGTATCTGGTGCATAGCAGACACTTACCAAGTAATTCCTGAGTGAAGGAATGAATACATGAATGAAAGAATCAATTCTCTACTTAGAATTTATAACATAAATCAGATTATGCCCTTCCCCTGCTTAAAATTCTTCAGTGCTTTACCAATTTGGAAAAGAATCCAGACTATAAGACTCTATATAATCTGGTATCTGCCTGCTTCACTGACTTTATCTCATTTTACACTATTTTGCAGTCACACCACTGTTCTCTTCATTTCTCATACCAACCTCTTTTTCACATTAAGGCCTTTCACTTGTGGTCCCTCTTCCTGGTAATCTCTAAGGCAGGATGTAGGTCTTTCTCAGTTAGTTCTCAACTCTAGTGTGTCATAGTCTCAGAGATATCTTCCTCTATTTACCCAGCAATACTTTCTCACCCTCCAGTATATCTAACATAAGGGGGCCAAAATCAACTGGGTTCTGCCCTAGAAAGTTGAGTTTAGATTATGATCATTTTAGGAAGGCCCTTGGGTGCTAAGCCATTAGTACCTGGAACTTTTTTCTATAGCCTTCTGAAACCTCAGCAGCTTTTCCTCAGTAGAGCAGCATTATCAAATTTTTTTTTCTCAGAAAAAAAGCCATCATTTTTATGACAGGGTAAAGACAGGCTAAAGACAGGAAACTCTGATAGTCATTCAGTCATCAGTTATTGGTACCAACTCTGTCACATCCTGGACCAGGTTCTAGGGGACACTAGTGAGTGAGATAGCTCCCAGTGTAGAGAAGGAGAAAACAATGAATTCAGAATTGTGGCTTGTAATCAGTCCTTTGAAGCAGGCAGAAGGGGTTAGATGGTATGGCATGACTAATTGTGAGAGGTCAGGGCAGAGTTTTCTAAGGACACAGCATCTTAGTTGAGAATGGAAAAGAGAGAGACAGCCGTGAGACAAGATGATGTTTTATTTTTAAATTTTTAAAAATTTTTAAAAAATTTATTTATTTGTCAGAGAGAGAGAGAGAGAGCGAGCACAAGCAGGGGGAGCAGCAGCAGAGGGAGAGGGAGAAGCAGACTCCCCGCTGAGTGGGGAGCCTGATGTGGGACTCCAGCCCAGGACCCTGGGATCAGGACCTGAGCCGAAGGCAGATGCTTAACTGACTGCACCACCCAGATGCCCCAGACAAGACGATGTTTTAGACAGTGCGTTGTGGGTGTGGGGATGGACAAGAAGGAGTCCGAGATGAATAAGACCACTTCCTTGAGCAGTGGCAATAATGCCGATTGTTTTAAGTGAGACAGGGAAGGTAGGAGGGGGAGCCAGTCTGAGGGGGAACGTATTACATTCTATTTTTGACATGTTTAGTTCTGGGTGGCTGCAGAAAAACCATATGTCTGATTGGTATTTCAAAATGTGGAATTGCAGCCCAGGTAGTAGATGCGTGACTAGTAAACTTAGGCCTGAGAATTAGTCAGTGCATAGGTGGTGGTTGAAGCCGTAGGGTATAGGTTGAAGCATAGAACCCTGAGGAACAGCAGCTTTTATTTTTTTAATTTTTAAAAAAGATTTTATTTATTTATTTATTTAGCGTACATGGGGTGGGGGCGGGGGCAGAAGGTGAGGGAGACCGAGAATCCCAAGCAGACTCCAAGCTGAGCCTGACATGGGACTTCAAGGAAAAGTTAGGTCAAGGATGCATGTAACTGTTAAATTTGGCAGCCAGTGAGTTACTGCTGGCCTCGTAGAATTTAGTTGCAGAAAAGTAGCAGAGACAAAAAGCAAGGCTGCATGGAAAACATGAAAAAGGTGTTGATGAAGAAAGAAAGAGGCATGGAGAGGGGGAATTAAGGGAAGTAACATTAAGATTGATATAGGCTGAGTACAGAGGAGTAATGAAGGTAATAACTTGAATAATTATAAACGTGAACATTTTAGTGTTTTTGCTTTGCCTTTTTTTGGGCTCTGTACCAGAGAATTGTCATTTTATTTTATAGCTCTAAGTGTAACAAACCCACTGTTAGTGCAGACCATATGAATGTGAGAAAGTTACAGAGTAACATGTGGAAACAGTCTTACAGTAGTTAACCATTCAGCTGGAATTATACTGTATTTATGAAATTTTAATAACTGGTTTCTTGGCACTGTACCTTATGGTTTTTAGTTTTATTGAAGATCAAAATAAGTGAGAGCGTGCATGCGTGTGTGTATGTGTGTTTGGGGGTATTGGAAAAACAAGTTTTATTATTGGTCAGTTAATACTAATTTGTCTCTTTTTTAAAAAATTTTTATTTTTAATTCCAGTTAGTTACCATACAGTGTTAAATTAGTTTCAGATATACAATATAGTGACTCAACAGTTCCGTACATCACCCAGTGCTCATCACGACAAGTGCACTCCTTAATCCCCATCACCTATTTAAGCCATCCCACCACCCCTCCCCACTCTGGTGACTATCAGTTTATTCTCTATAAGTAAGAGTCTGTTTCTTGGTTTGTCTCTCTCGCTTTCTTTTTTCCCTTTTGCTCATTTGTTTTGTTTCTTAAATTCTGCATATGAAATTAGGTGGTATTTTTCTTTGACTTGTTTTGCTTAGCATTGTACTTTCCAGCTCCATCCATGTCATTGGAAATGGCAAGACTTCATTCTTGATTATGGCTGGATAGTATTCCATTATGTATATATATACCACCTCTTCTTTATCCATTCAGCAATTGATGGAGACTTGACCTGCTTCCATATCTTGGCTATTATAAATAATGCTGCTGTAAACATAGGGGTACATGTATCCCTTTGAATTAGTGTTCTTGTATTTTGGGGATAAATACCCAGTAGATTGTAAGATAGTTTTGTTTTTAACTATGTGAGAAACCTCCATACTGTTTTCCATAGTGGCTGTACCAGTTTGCATTCCCACCAGCAGTGCACAAGGGTTTCTTTATCTCCACATCCTTGCCAACACTTGTTCTTGTGTTGTTGATTTTAACCATTCTGACAAGTGTGAGGTGATATCTCATTGTAGTTTTGATTTGCATTTCCCTGGTGGTAAGGGATGTTGAGCATCTCTTCATGTATCTGTTGGCCATCTGGGATGTCTTCTTTGGAGAAACGTCTGTTCATGTCTTCTGTTCATTTTTAAATTGGATTATTTGGTCTTGGGGTGTTGAGTTTTATAAGTTCTTTTTTAAAAATGGTTTTTAGAGTTTTATAAGTTCTTTATATATTTTAGATACTAACCCTTTATCGGGTTGTGTCCTTTGCAAATATCTTTTCCCATTCAGTAAGTTGTCTTTTAGTTTTGTTGATTGTTTCCTTTGCTGTGCAGAAGCTTTTTATTTTGATGTAGTCCCAATAGTTCATTTTTGCTTTTGGTTTCCCTTGCCTCAGGAGACATATCTAGAAAAAAATTGCTTCAGCCACTGTCAAAGAAGTGACTGCCTGTGTTCTCTTCTAGGATTTTTATGATTTCAGGTCTCACATTTAGGTCTTTATTTTTTTTTATATTATTTTATTTTCTTTTTCTTCTTTTTCTTTTTTTATTATGTTATGCTAATCACCATACTTTACATCATTAGTTTTTGATGTAGTGTTCCATGATTCATTGTTTGTGTATAACACCCAGTGCTCCATTCAATATGTGCCCTCCTTAAAACCCATCACCAGACTAACCCATCCCCCCACACCCCTCCCCTCTGGAACCCTCAGTTTGTTTCTCAGAGTCCATAGTCTCTCATGGTTTGTCTCCCCCTCCAATTCCCCCCCCTTCATTTTTCCCTTCCTACTATCTTCTTCTTCTTTTTTTATCATATAATGTATTATTTGTTTCAGTGGTACAAGTCTTTGATTCATCAGTCTTACACAATTCACAGCGCTCACCATAGCACATACCCTCCCCAATGTCTGTCACCCAGCCACCCCATCCCTCCCACCCCCCACCACTCCAGCAACCCTCAGTTTGTTTCATGAGATTAAGAATATCTCACATCAGTGAGGTCATATGATACATGTCTTTCTCTGATTGACTTATTTCGCTTAGTATAATACCCTCTAGTTCTATCCATGTCATTGCAAATGGCAAGATTTCGTTTTTTTGATGGCTGCATAATATTCCATTGTAAGTATGTATGTGTATGTGTGTGTATGTATATATATATATACATACACACACACACCACATCTTCCTTATCCATTCATCTGTTGATGGACATCTTGGCTCTTTCCATAGTTTGGCTATTGTGGACACTGCTGTTATAAACATCAGGGTGCACATAGCCCTTCGGATCCCTACATTTGTATCTTTGGGGTAAATACCCAGTAGTGCAATTGCTGGGTGGTATGGTACCTCTATTTTCAACTTTTTGAGGAACCTCCATACTATTTTCCTTTCTCCACATCTCCGCCAACATCTGTGGTTTCCTGACTTGTTAATTTTAGCCATTCTGACTAGTATGAGGTAGTATCTCATTGAGGTTTTGATTTGGATTTCCCTGATGCCGAGCAATGTTGAGCACTTTTTCATGTGTCTGTTGGCCATTTGGATGTCTTCTTTGGAAAAATGTCTGTTCATGTCTTCTGCCCATCTCTTGATTGGATTCTTTGTTCTTTGGATGTTGAGTTTGATAAGTTCTTTATAGATTTTGGATACTAGCCCTTTATCTGATATGTCATTTGCAAATATCTTCTCCCATTCTGTCAGTTGTCTTTTGGTTTTGTTGACTGTTTCCTTTGCTGTGCAAAAGCTTTTTATCTCAATGAAGTCCCAATAGTTCATTTTTGCCCTTGCTTCCCTTGCCTTTGGCGATGTTTCTAGGAAGAAGTTGCTGCGGCTGAGGTCAAAGAGGTTGCTGCCTGTGTTCTTCTTTAGGATTTTGATGGACTCCTGTCTCACATTTAGGTCTTTCATCCATTTTGAGTCTATTTTTGTGTGTAGTGTAAGGAAATGGTCCAATTTCATTCTTCTGCATGTGGCTGTCCAATTTTCCCATTATCATTTGTTGAAGAGACTTTTTTCCATTGGGCATTCTTTCCTGCTTTGTCAAAGATTAGTTGACCATAGAGTTGAGGGTCCATTTCTGGGCTCTCTATTCTGTTCCATTGATCTGTGTGTCTGTTTTTGTGACACATACCCAAGGCAGTCTGGTACTGTCTTGATGATGACAGCTTTATAATAGAGCTGGAAGTCTGGAACTGTGATGCCACCAGCTTTGCTTTTCTTTTTCAACATTCCTCTGGCAATTCGGGGTCTTTTCTGGTTCCATATAAATTTTAGGATTATTTGTTCCATTTCTTTGAAAAAGTTGATGGTATTTTGATAGGGATTGCATTAAATGTGTAGATTGCTGTAGGTGGCATTGACATCTTCAGAATATTTGTTCTTCCAATCCATGAGCATGGAACGTTTTTCCATTTCTTTGTGTCTTCCTCAATTTCTTTCATGAGTATTTTATAGTTTTCTGAGTACAGATCCTTTGCCTCTTTGGTTAGATTTATTCCTAGGTATCTTATGGTTTTTTGGGTGCAATTGTAAATGGGATCGACTCCTTAATTTCTCTTTCTTCTGTCTTGTTGTTGGTGCATAGAAATGCCACTGATTTCTGTGCATTGATCTTATATCCTGCCACTTTACTGAATTCCTGTATGCGTTCTAGCAGTTTTGGGGTAGAGTCTTTTGGGTTTTGCACATAAAGTATCATATCATCTGCAAAGAGTGAGAGTTTGACTTCTTTGCTGATTTGGATGCCTTTGATTTCTTTTTGTTGTCTGATTGCTGTGGCTAGGACTTCTTGTACTATGTTGAAAAGCAGGGTGATAGTGGACAACCCTGCTGTGTTCCTGATCTTAGGGGGAAAGCTCTCAGTTCTTCCCCATTGAGAATGATAGTCACTGTGGGTTTTTCATAGATGGCTTTTATAATATTGAGGTATGTACCCTCTCTCCCTCCACTGTGAAGAGTTTTAATCAAGAAAGGATGCTGTACTTTGTCAAATGCTTTTTCTGCATCTATGAAGAGGATCATAAGATTCTTGTTCTTTCTTTTATTAATATACTGTATCCCATTGATTGATTTGCGGATGTTGAACCAACCTTGCAGCCCAGGGATAAATCCCACTTGGTTGTGGTGAATAATCCTTTTAATGTACTGTTGGATCCTATTGGCTAGTATTTTGGTGAGAATTTTTGCATCCATGTTCATCAGGGGTACTGGTCTGTAATTCTTCTTTTTGATGGGGTCTTTGTCTGATTTTGGGATCAAGGTAATGCTGGCTTCATAAAATGAGTTTGGTAGTTTTCCTTCCATTTCTATTTTTTGGAACAGTTTCAGAAGAATAGGTGTTAATTCTTCTTTAAATGTTTGGTAGAATTCCCCTGGGAAGCCATCTGGCCCTGGGCTCCTTTGTTTGTTGGGAGATTTTTGATGACTGCTTCAATTTCCTTAGTGGTTATGTGTCTGTTCAGGTTTTCTGTTTCTTCCTGGTTCAGTTTTGGTAGTTTATGCATCTCTAGGAATGCATCCATTTCTTCCAGATTATCTAATTTGCTGGCGTATAGTTGCTAATAATATGTTCTTATAATTGTTTGTATTTCTTTGATGTTGGTTGTGATCTCTCCTCTTTCATTCATGATTTTGTTGATTTGAGTCATTTCTCTTTTCTTTTTGATAAGTCTGGCCAGGGGTTTATCAATCTTATTAATAAGTCTTTCAAAGAACCAGCTCCTAGTTTCGTTGATCTGTTCTACTCTTTTTTTGGTTTCTATTTCATTGATTTCTGCTCTGATCTTTACTATTTCTCTTCTCCTGCTAGGTTTAGGCTTTATTTGCTGTTCTTTCTCCAGCTCCTTTAGGTGTAGGGTTAGGTTGTGTACTTGAGACCTTTCTTGTTTCTTGAGAAAGGCTTGTATTGCTATATACTTTCCTCTTAGGACTGCCTTTGCTGCATCCCAAAGATTTTGAACAGTTGTGTTTTCATTTTCATTTGTTTCCATGAATTTTTAAAATTCTTCTTTAATTTCTTGGTTGAGCCATTCATTCTTTAGTAGGATGGTCTTTAGCCTCCATGTATTTTGAGTTCTTTCCGACTTCCCCCTTGTGATTGAGTTCTAGTTTGAAAGTATTATGGTCCAAAAATATGCAGGGAATGATCCCACTCTTTTGGTACCAGTTGAGACCTGATTTGTGACCTAGGATGTGATCTATTCTGGAGAATGTTCCATGGCACTAGAGAAGAATGTGTATTCTGTTGCTTTGGGATGGAATGTTCTGAATATATCTGTGAAGTCCATTTGGTCCAGTGTGTCATTTAAAGTCTTTATTTCCTTGTTGATCTTTTGCTTAGATGATCTGTCCATTTCAGTGAGGGGGGTGTTAAAGTCCCCTACTATTATTGTATTGTTGTTGATGTGTTTCTTTGCTTTTGTTATTAATTGGCTAATATAATAGGCTGCTCCCATGTTAGGGGCATGGATACTTAAAATTGTTAGATCCTCTTGTTGGATGGACCCTTTAAGTACTTTAAGTATGATATTGTGCCCTTCCTCATCTCTTATTGTAGTCTTTGGTTTAAAATCTAAGTTGTCTGATATAAGGATTGCCACCCCAGCTTGCTTGCTTGCTTGCTTGCTTTTTTAAAGATTTTATTTATTTACAGAGAGAGATAGCGAGAGCAGGAACACAAGCAGGGGGAGTGGAAGAGGGAGAAGCAGGCTTCCAGCAGAGCAGGGAGCCTGATGCGGGGCTCGGTCCCAGGACCCTGGGATCATGAACCGAGCCGACAGCAGACCCTTAACAACTGAGCCACCCAGGCGGCCCACCCCCCCAAGCTTTCTTTTGATGTCCATTAGCATGGTAAATGGTTTTCCACCCCCTCACTTTCAATCTGGAGGTGTCTTTGGGTCTAAAATGATTCTCTTGCAGAGAGCATATGGATGGGTCTTGTTTTTTTATCTAATCTGATACCCTGTCTTTTGATTGGGGCATTTAGCCCATTTACATTCAGGGTAACTATTGAAAGATTTGAATTTAGTGCCGTTGTATTTTCTGTAAGGTGACTGTTACTGTATATTGTCTCTGTTCCTTTCTGGTCTATGTTGCTTTTAGGCTCTCTCTTTGCTTAGAGGACCCCTTTCAATATTTCTTGTAGGGCTGGTTTTGTGTTTGCAAATTCCTTTAAGTTTTGTTTGTCCTGGAAGCTTTTTATCTCTCCTTCTATTTTCAATGACAGCCTAGCTGGGTATAGTATTCTTGGCTGCATATTTTTCTCATTTAGTGCTCTGAATATATCTTGCCAGTCCTTTCTGGCCTGCCAGGTCTCTGTGGATAGGTCTGTTGCCAATCTAATGTTTCTACCATTGTAGGTTACAGACCTCTTCTCCCGAGCTGCTTTCAGGATTTTCTCTTTGTCTCTGAGACTTGTAAGTTTTACTATTAGATTTCAGCATGTTGACCTATTTTTATTGATTTTGAGGGGGGTTCTCTGTGTCTCCTGGATTTTGATGCCTGTTTCCTTCCCCAAATTAGGTAAGTTCTCTGCTATAATTTGCTCCAGTATACCTTCTGCCCCTCTCTCTCTCTCTTCTTCTTCTGGGATCCCAATTATTCTAATATTGTTTTGTCTTATGGTATCACTTATCTCTCGAATTCTGCCCTTGTTATTCAGTAGTTGTTTATCTCTTTTTCTCAGCTTCTTTATTCTCCATCATTTGGTCTTCTATATCACTGATTCCCTCTTCTGCCTCATTTATCCTAGCAGTTAGAGCCTCCATTTTTTATTGCACCTCATTAATAGCCTTTTTGATTTCAACTTGCTTAGATTTTAGTTCTTTTATTTCTCCAGAAAGGGTTTCTCTAATATCTTCCATGCTTTTTTAAGCCCAGCTAGTATCTTTAAAATCATCATTCTGAACTCTAGTTCCGATATCTTACTAATGTCCGTATTAAGTCCCTGGTAGTCGGTACTGCCTCTTGTTCTTTTTTTTTTGAGGTGATTTTTTCCATCTTGTCATTTTGTCCAGAGGAGAACAGATGAATGAGAGAACAAAATGCTAACAGGGTAACAGCGACCCCAGAAAAATATTCACCAAACAAATCAGAAGAGACCTGAAACCGGGGGAAAAGAAAGGGAAAGAAAGAAGAAAGAAAAAGAAAAACAAAGAATATGATCAAATATGATCAGACTGGTGAATAGATCAGTGCTACACACTAGATTTTGGGTGTATTTTGGTCTTTTAGAAGAAAGTGCCTCCCAAAATTTTAAAGAAAGAAAAACTTATATATGTACAAAAATAAGGGTAATACATAGGGATGGAATATGACTGTAAAGATGAATATTATAAAAGATTTTATAAAAGGAATTGATAAGAAGTTGGTTGAAAAAAGAAAGAAGAGAAATTTAAAAAAGGGAGAAAATGTGATCAGGCAGGAGACTACAACAAAGCCAAACACTAGAGATTTAGGGTATATTTTTGGTTGTTAGAAGAAACTGTATCCCAAAATTTTAAAGAGAGAACAACTTATATATATACCCCAAAATAAGGTTAACTACAATGAAGGGATAGAATATGACTCTGAAATGAAAAATAAAGAAGATTTTTAAAAAAGGGATTGATAAGATGTTGGTTGAAAAAGGGAAAAAGAAAAATTAAAAAAAGGAAAAGAAAAAGAAGAAAATTTAAAAAATTAATTTTGAAAGACTAAAGAATCAGGGCGGAAAAGCCATGAATTCTATGTGCTGTATTCCCCTAGTGCTGGAGTTCTGCCATTCTCATTGATTGGTAAACTTGGTCTTGGCTGGCTGTTCTTGCTGATTTTCTGGGGGAGGGGCCTATTGCAGTGATTCTCAAATGTCTTTGCCAGAGGCGGAATTGCACCACCCTTGCTGTGGCCGGGCTAAGTAATCTGCTCGGGTTTGCTCTTGGGAACTTTTGTTCCCTGCAAGCTTTCCGTACAACTTTGGAGGACAAGAGTGAAAATGCTGGCCTCCCAATCTCTGCCCTGGAGGAGCCGAAAACTCGGGGCCCTGCTCCTCAGTGCCCCTCCAGAGAAAAGCAGTCAATCACTCCCGTCTCCCTGGTCTCCGGCCGCACTCCTTGCTCACCCAGCCTGTGACCGAGCATTTCTATCTCTGGCACACGACCCCGTGTGGAGTCTCCAAACCCAGCAGATTTCTGCGGTGCGCTCCCCTGCGGCTTCTGCCAGGGCAGGAAGGGGAGTCTCCCTGGATCTGCCGCTTGTTGGGTCCCTGCTGGAAGAGCAGTGGCCCAACTGTGTTTTGGATCACAGTTTATGGCAACCCTGAGCTGAGAGCCCGTTCCTCGGGTCCCTCTCTGCAGCTGGCTTCCCTGCTCCGATACCTGGGAGCTCTGCTGCACTCAGGCATCCCTGGTCTTTCTGTGACCCTGAGGGTCCTGAGACCACAATGTCCCAGCGAGGGTCCCCCTTTGCCCCCCGCTTAGCCACTGGAGCGATGTCCCTCAGTGGAGCCGACTTTTAAAAGTCCTGATTTTGTGCTATGCTGCTCTATCACTTGCCAGGAGTGGCTGATGGAGTCTTCCCCCCCTCGGTCTATCTTCCCAAATATCGCCTCGTATTCACTTCTCCGCACATCCTGTCTTCCAGAAAGTGGTCGCTTTTCTGTTCAGAGAGTTGCTGCTATTCTTTTCTTCAATCTCCTTTTGAGTTCGTCGATGTTCAGAATGGTTTGATACCTATCTAGCTGAATTCCTGGGACCCGACAAAATTTAGGCTCCTACTCCTCTGCCATCTTGCTCCTCCACATTTAGTTCTTTAATCCATTTTGAATTTATTTTTGTGTGTGGTGTAAGAAAGTGGCTCAGTTTCTTTGTTTTGCATGTAACTGTCCGGTTTTCCCAACACCATTTGTTGAAGGGACTTTTTCTCTTTGGATATTCTTTCCTGCTTTGTTGAAGATTAATTGATCATATATATGTGGGTTTATTTCTGGGTTTTCTATTCTGTTCTATTGATCTATGTGTCTATTTTGTGCCAGTGCCATACTGTTTTGATGACTACAGCTTTGTAGTAGCTTGAAGTCTAGAATCTTGATGCCTCCAGCTTTGCTTTTCTTTTTCAAGATTGCTTTGACAATTTGGGAGTCTTTTGTTGTTCCATATAAATGTTAGGATTGTTTATTCTAATTCTGTGAGAAATGCTCTTGGTATTTTGACAGGGATTGCATTAAATGTGTAGATTGCTTTGGGTAGTCTTGACATTTTAACAATATATGTTCTTCTAACCCATGAACATGGAATGTCTATTTCTTTGCATCATTTTCAGTTTCTTTCATCAGAGTTACAGTTTTCAGAGTACAGGTCTTTCATCTCTTTGGTTAGGTTCATTTCTAGGTATCTTACTTTTGGTGGAATTGTAAATGGGATTGTTTTCTTAATTTCACTTTCTGCTGCTTCATTTTTTGTTTATAGAAATGCAATGGATTTCTTTACATTGATTTTATATCCTAGGACTTTACTGAATTCGTTTATCAGTTCTAGAAGATTTTTGATGAGGCTTTAATGTTTCCCACATATAGTATCATGTCATCTGTAAATAATGAAAGTTTTACTTCTTCCCTACCAATTTGGATGCCATTTCTTTCCTTTTTTTAAATCTGATTGCTGTGGCTAGGACTTCCAGTCCTATGTTGAACAAAAGTGATGAGAGTGGACATCCTTGTCTTGTTCCTGAACTTACACGGAAAGCTCTCAGTTTTTTCCCTTTAAGGATGATGTTAGCTTTGGGTTTTTCATATATGACCTTTATTATGTTGAGGTATGCTCACTCTAATCCAACTTTGTTAGGGTTTTTATCATGAATGGGTGTTGTACTTTGTCAAATGCTTTTTCTTTGTCTATTGAAATGATCATATGGTTTTTATCCTTTCTCTTATTGATGTGATGTATCATGTTGATTGATTTGTGAATATTGAATCACCCTTGCATCCCAGGAATAAATCCCACTTGATCATGGTAAATGCTCTTTTTTTTTTTTTTTTTAATGTATTGTTGGATTTGGTTTGCTAGTATTTTGTTGAGAATTTTTGGATCTTTGTTCATCAGGGATATGAACCTGTAGTTCTATTTTTTAGCGGTGTCTTTATCTGGTTTTTGTATCAGAGTAATGCTGGCCTCATAGAATGAGTTTGGGAGTTTACCTTCCTTTTCTAATTTTTGGGATAGTTTGAGAAGAATAAATGTTAACTCTCCTTTAAATGTTTGGAAGAATTCGCCTGTGAAGCCATCTTGTACTAAACTTTTGTTTGTTGGGAGGTTTCTTTTTTTTAAGATATTATTTATTCATTTTGAGTGAGAGAGAGCACAAGCAGGGGGAGGGGCAAGGCAGAGGGAGAAGCAGGCTCCCCGCTGAGGAAGGTGCCTGATGCAGGACTCTACCCCAGGACCCTGGGATCATGACCTGAGCTGAAGGCAGACGCTTAACTGACTGAGCCACCCAGGTGCCCCCTTCTTTGTCTCTTGTTACCATTTTTGTTTTGGAGTCTGTTTTGTCTGATATAACTATTTCTTCCAGCTTTCTTTTGGCATCAATTTGCATGATAGGTGTTTCTCCATCCCCTCACTTTCTATCTGCTGTGTCTTTAGGTCTAAAGTGAGTGCCTTATAGGCAGCATAGGGATGAGTTGTGGGGTTTTTTTGTCTTTTTTTTTTTTTTTAATCCATTTTGTCACTCTATGTCTTTGGAGTGTTTAGTCCATTTACATTCAAAGTAATTTTTTTTTTTTTTTAAAGATTTTTATTTATTTGACAGGGAGAGACACAGAGAGAGAGAGAGAGGGAACACAAGCAGGGGGAGTGGGAGAGGGAGAAGCAGGCTTCCCACGGAGCAGGGAGTCCGTTGCTGGGCTCGATCCCAGACCCTGGGATCATGACCTGATCCGAAGGCAGCCGCTTAAAGGCTGAGCCACCCAGGCACCCCTCAAAGTAATTATTAATAGATATTATTTAGTGCAATTTTATTATTTATTTTGTGGTTGTTTTTGATGAGTTTCTCAGATCCTTTTTTGTCTTTCCCTCTTTCATGGCTTCCTGATTTAATTCTTTAGTAATATATTTTGATTTCTTTCTCTTTATTCTTTGCCTATTTATTAATGGTTTTTGATATATGGTTACCATTAGGTTCGTATATAACATCTGGGCAAATAGTAGACTATATTAAGTTGATGGTCATTTAAGTTTGAACCCATTCTTTACTCCTCTTCTCCCTGTTTAGTTTTTATTTGTCTGGAAAACCCTTTATCTCTCCTTCTATCCTGATAGCCTTGCTGGAGAGAGTACTTTTGGCTGCAGTTTTTCCCATGCAGCACTTTGAATAGATCATGCCACTCTTTTCCGACTTGAAGAGTTTCTGCTGAAATATTTCCTGCTAGCCTTATGGGTTTTCCCTTGTAAGGTACTGTCTTCTTTTTTCTTGCTGCTTTAAAGTTTTTTTCTTTTTCACTATATTTTGCCAATTTAATTTTAATATGTCTTGGTGTGGGTCCGCTTACTTTGATTTTGCTGGGAGTTCTCTCTGCCTCCTCAATCTGGATATCTGTTTCTTTCCACAGATTAGGGAGGTTTTCTGCTATTATTTCTTCAAATAAATCTTCTGCCTCCTTTTTCTTTTGGGACTCCTATAATATGAATGTCATTACATTTGTTGGAGTCACTGAGTTTTCTAAGTCCATTCTTCAGTCCTTTTGTTCAGGTTGATTACTTTCGAGTACTGTCTTTTAGGTCAATAATTAATTCTTCTGCTTCTTCCATCCTGTTGTTCTTTCCGTCGAGATTGTTTCTTACTTCATTTGCTATATCTTTTATCTCTGCTATGTTATTCCTTATCACTGTGTTAAAGGTCTCTTTCAGGTCTTTCACTCTTTTCTCAAGTCCAGTGAGTATCCTTATGATCATTACTTTAAATTCTCCAGCAGGCATGTTATTTCTATCTGTTTTGCTTAGATCTCTTTCCATGGCCTTGTGCTGTTTTTTCATTTGGGATGAATTTCTCTGTCTTCTCACTTTTTTAAGCCTCTGTGCCTGTTTCTGTGTATTAGGAAAGTCAGCTATGTCTCCTCTTCTTGTGGGTAATGCCCTTATGAAAGTCCTGTAGTGCCCTGCCTTGTGGTGTCCGCTGTTCCCCAGGGCCTGGTGTTTCCGAGAGTGTCCCCAGTGTGTGCTGTGTGTGCTCTGCTGTTTTGTCCTGGCCACTTTATCTTTTAGGCCAGGTGTCTGTAGGGACTGTCTTTGCCTGTTGTGGGCAGTATTTAGTCCCTGGCATGTTTTTACTAGGTGTGCTCTGGTCTGTTTATGAAATGAAACCTGTTGCCACCTCCGTAAGAACCAAAGCTCCAGAAAACTCTCCGTGGGGAGATGTGGTCTGGGCAGGGGTTTGAGCTTGTCTTCTGGGGAGGAAGAAGCCCACCGCACTGGGATTGAGGCAAACGTTACTGGGAGGGGTGGTTCCACAGGAGTATGTGAGTGGGGCTTGGTGTAAGCAAGTTAGATAGCAAGTGTCAGCACTGCAGTGGTTCTTGCAGGTAGCCCTGTGCTTATATTGAGGAGCAGGGGAGGCAAATGGCCAGTTCCTTTGTTCTCAGGGGCATCTTCATGTTGCCTCTCTGGGACATGCTCTGAGAGAGCAAATAACCTCCCCACTGTGTGGCCCAGATACTTTTGAGATCACTGTTTCCACACTGATCTTCCTAGGCTTTTTGCCTGCCTTTTTTTCAAGAGCAGTCCCACTACCCTCTGAGCTCTCCCAGAGGCAAGCATGCTGACCTTTAAAACTCCAGGCTTTATGCTAAGTGAAATAAGTCAGTCAGAGAAAGACAAGTATCATATGATTTCACTCATTTGTGGAATTTAAGAAACAAAACAGATGAATATAGGGGAAAGGAAGGAAAAAATAAAATAAGATAAAAACAGAGAGGGAGGCAAGCCATAAGAGACTCTGAACTATAGAGAACAAGCTGAGGGTTGCTGGAGGGGAAGTAGGTAGGGAGATGGGCTCAATGAATAATGGATATTAAGGAGGACATTTGTTGGGATAAGCACTGGGTGTTATATGTAAGTGATGAATCAGTAAATTCTGCTCCTGAAACCAATATGTTAACTAACTTGAATTTAAATAAAATAAATATATTATAGAAAAAATTAATAAAAATTAAAAAATAAATAAAACGAACAAAAAAAAAAGAAAAGAAAAAAACCTTCAGGCTTTAAGCCCCATTGGTTGCAAGAACTCATGACATTTGGGCCCTCTTGCTTTCCAAGCCAGTTGCTATAGGGATTCGTATTCACCATGTGCTCTGTTTTGTCCTAATTTGTTTCTTGCCTTTCTCCATGCCTGTGACTCCTTCCCCACGGCAGTGGCCACCATGTGGTTCTCTCTCAAACCCTTTCTCTGCACTTCCTGCTTTCTTCAGTGTGGCTTCTTCTCTACCTTTATTTGTGATGTTTGTTCTGCCAGTCTTCAGGTCAATTTCTGGTGTATTTAGGATGATTTGATAGTTATCTAGTTGTATTCATGGGACGAGGGAAGCCTAGAGTCCTACTCCTACTCTGCTGCCTTCTTCCCCATCCTGTGTGTGTTTTTTAAATTTAATGATTTAGATACAACATTGTGTGTAATTAAAGGCCATAAATTTAGTAAATTTATTTGAACTCATTTGCACAGCACAGCTCTTAATGCTAGCAACACAAAGATGTACAGAACTGGACTTTGTCCTCATAGAGGTCACAGTCTAATATTGGAGAGAAAAATGTGCATTGTAAAATATGTGATATGACATCTTTTATACGAGAAGTGTAATAGACTCAACCCTATAGAAACATAGAAAAGTGATAAATTAAGCCTGGAGAAGTGAGGAGATGTTCCCACAGGTGGGCCCTGACCTGAATCTGACCCATGTCTCTTCGACATATTGTATTTTCATTTAAATAGCATATTTGAAGTTTTAATTTCCTTGCAGAGTCTTAACCTGATTTGCCATTAAATTGTTTCTCTACTTCCTAGTGTGTTTCTCCTAATTCTGTGTCCCTTGAAGGCACACCACAAAGAGATATTGAAATGAAGGAACAAACAAATGAGTTAGTGTATGTAACTAGGCTAACAGCTTCACAAGGAAATGCATGTTTGTTTTATTCAGTGCTGTATTTCTAGCACTTAGAGCATTACTTAGCCTATCTTTTTGACTGATTGGAAGGAAAAGAGGGAGAAGAAAGGAAGGAAATTTTTAAATGCATTCACTTCTGGAAGAGCAAAGAAAAGAAAACAGACCAAAAAAAAATCTAACTCTGACAACAATTTTGGAAAAATTAAACATTTAGAGTAGTCAGAGATTTGATTATCGTCTGAAGAAAATTTGAATTTCAGTTTATCAACTCTTATCTGTTTCATTACTGTGCATAATCCAACATGGTATCATTTTCTGTCTTACAGCTTTCAATAGACTGGGCACCCACAATGGAATTTTTATGATAGACAGCAGCTTTTACAAACAAGAAGTCCCTCAAACATATTAAGTACATTTTTCTTCAGAACATCATCTCTGCTTTGTCTTCATAAGTTTCTTCTCTTCATTTCCTTAACACACCATTTAAATTTGCTGTCTTAAGATTGTCCAATAATGTACTTAAAAATTATTGGATATTATTCTCTTATAGATTCTTTAGAGGTCGTAGTTTTCTTACTGTAAAAACATTTGCATCTCAGAAATTAGTATCTTATCTGTTGTTTGCCCAAGACAATATAGAACTTCTTAATGGTATGGAATTAAAGTATCTGTAGGAATTCAAATAATCCGGATGTCAACATGTGTAATAGTGAAACTGCTTTATAATTTTATCTATTTAACAAATTCACTACATTTTTTTGTTTTTTACTGCCCTGTTTTTAATTTTCCACTCACCACATGTGCATCAAATTAAGATAGTTTATTTAGACGCTGTATTGCCAAGCAGTTATGGAAAGCTTCTTTGGCTTAGATTTTGAATTTTTTCCTCCTTTGTCTTTGGCCAACACTCAGCCCCTTTGGTGTCTCATCTGCTTACCACACGACAGCTATGGCACATTTCCATTCATCTGGGTCAGAAAATAAAGAGACCTTTATGTCAGCCTGAATATTACCTGCCATTGCTGTGGTTTTGGTAAAGCTAAAACCAGGAAACTTGTTTTTGTTTTTCCCAGGAGTTGATGCAATTTATCCCATTTCTGTGAATTTGTACCTTCTTTTTGAAATATCCCTCATTGAATTCCAGAAGTTATTCAACTTTCAGAACATATAAGCATTCACCTCAAAGGAGTAGCATATTGCTATATTCCCCCATTACTTTATCACTTTTCGTGTTAAATGCAGGGATTTATCTCTATCTCTATCATTGCAGGGATTTGTTTTGCTTTTTGATTGATGACTCTTGGTTCAGCTTTCCTTTGAGAGTCTAAACTGTTATAGGGCAGTTTCTACTTTTGGAAGCCCAAAGAATTAATTTTTCTCCTGACTTGGTAGCCAGTATACCCATGAATTAGGAAAAGTGACTTTTTTTTTTTTTTGACCGAAGTTATCACCGGTTCAAAACAGCACTATTTATTTTTTCTGCTGGTTTGTTAATTTGTTTATTTTTATGCATCTTGTCTCATCCCAAAAAAGAATTTGAAGAAGCTCAAAATAGTAATAGTAACACAACACTATAAAAAAATGCAGCACCCAGGCCATGGGAAAGTGGGGGTGAAGGGATAAAGTTAGTTCATAAAAGATTATTAGCAGAAGGTTTTGCTCCCCAGTAGACAAAGTTAGGTTGTAGATTCAGCTCTAAACTTACTAGTGGCCAGAGCAAAGATGTGTACATGCTCAGTTAAAAGAGTCCCAGGATACCCAAGATGAAAACATAGAGCTTTTCCTTTCAAGAGTGTATAAAAGAAAATTGTTTCCTAGAGATCCTCATATAGAGGACAGTGGTTGATATAGACAATATCCTTACAATAAATACTGTAGTAAATTTATTTTTTTATTTTTTTAAAGATTTATTTATTTATTTAACAGAGAAAGACACAGCGAGAGAGGGAACACAAGCAGGGGGAGTGGGAGAGGGAGAAGCAGGCTTCCCGCTGAACAGGGAGCCCGATGCGGGGCTCGATCCCAGGACCCTGGGATCATGACCTGAGCCGAAGACAGACGCTTAACGACTGAGCCACCCAGGCGCCCCTGTAGTAAATTTATAATAATTGGTCATATACTGTGTGCAAAGCACTGCACTAAGTGCTTTTTATGTATATTTTGTCATCCAATTCCTTAAAATAACTCTGTGAAGTATTATTTTCAGATTGGGAAGCTGAAGCTCTGACAGGTTAAGTGACTTATACAAGAACACATGGTGAGTGAGGAGAGAGGATTTAAAAACAGCCAAATCTGACTTCATCGTTCTCTCTTAATCATTTTTCTGTATTGTATTCCTGTTACTTTTTTTTGTTGCACCTGACAATATAAGTCAAGCACCAAGAAATGTAATTCAGGAGAAGACATTCTAAGAGAGGGTCAGAGAAATGCAGTCTAAATATACAGTCAGTTCTCTGAAGGTCTTACTTGGGCCAGTGTAAATTTTAGATTACCTAGAGCTGCATTCTTAACCTTTGTTGTATCTCTTTGATGATCTAGGGGGCAACTAGAGACATTTTCTGCAAAAAGTACAAATAAATACTATTTTAGGCAACTTAGTACCCTCCTCTCCCTCTCCCCTCAAAAAGAAAAAAAAAATCCTCAAAGAACTATCTGTATATCTACAGTTGGGTAGCAGAGATTCCAAGGCAATAAACTGATATTTCACTAGAGGTGGTATTTCTTTCTTTCTTTTTTTAAGATTTTATTTATTTTATTTGAGAGTGAGAGAGACACCACACGCACATGAACAGAGTCCGGGGGAGAGTCAGAAGGAAAGGCAGACTCCCTGTAGAGCAGGGAGCCCTATGTAGGGCTCTATCCCAGGGTCCTGGGATCATGACCTGAGCTGAAGGCAGACACTTGAGTAACTGAGCCACCCTGGCGCCCTACTAGAGGAGATATTTCATTAGATTCCAAATCCTGGATCTCACAGTGCTTTAAACAATTCCTGGTGGGGGAAGTGTATGAAAACTTTTGTTTATTTAAATGTACTAAAGCAGTATCTGCCTTACTAAAATATTTAACCTTTGATGGTCTTTTCAGTTATATGATGGGTCATTTTTGCAGTTGTATTCTGGTCCTCATTTCTCCTAGAGTAAATTTAAGTTTTGTGTTGACTACTAATTAATTGTAGGGGTGGGTGAAAGCCAAAGAATGAAATCAAACCTTTTATTTTTTTAGTTTTTTGAGAGAGAAAGAAAGAGCACATGTGTGCAAGTCAGGGAAGGAGGGGCAGAGGGAGATAGAGAATCTTAAGCAGGCTCCGTGCCCAGTGCAGAGCCCAACACGGGGCTCAGTCTCACAACCCTGAGGTCATGACCTGAGCTGAAATTAAGAGACAGACACTTAACCAACTGAGCCACCCAGGCGCCCCTAACCTTTTAATATTTTAGGGAGACATGTAATGAGTGTTTCAGGGAAATTAGACTAACGGTATTGTAAATCATATTTTTCAAAGTTGCTATATCAAGACATCAAGCCATATAACCCTGAAATACTCTGTTTACTTAGTAGTGTCTGGTCCAATTTTATACAATAATTATTCAACCAGAGGTCTACACACAATTATCCTTTAATTAAGGATATTAATTATTAATTAACTAATAAGCAGGTTGACCTGTATTAGAATCCTAACTCTTTAAGTGACTGTGTGATCATGGCGAAATTACACAACTTTTCACACCTTATGCATGAAATGAGAATGATAAAGGTATCTACTTCAATGTTGAGTTTAAAATGAGATAAAAAGCCCTTAGCATAGTGGGCTGGTATATATAAACAGAATATGTGTTTAGCTTTTATGAATATCAGTATGTTTAATGGTAATATCCAGACAGGGAACATCTCTTTATTTTGTCTCTTTATGTAGCCATAACGGCCAGAGAGCATTTGGAGAGTTTGCAGAATTTCAACCTCTGTTTTCAGCATGGGCTGTCCTTGTGTGTAACACTTCTTGACCATTTTCTTAAATGACTTGTTTCTGAAGGCAAAATGCTACATGGGTGCTTTCCCCTGCTCTGTTGATCTTAGTAGTTCATAGCCTATGTGCAAGGTTTTAAACTGTGGTGAGTTTTAAAACTTTTCCTGGATTCACCCTGTTTATTTCCCCATTTAACTCTGTGTCTATCAGCTGCTGCTCATTCTTCTACATGCTGTTCCTCCTCCTCTACATGCAGAAAATTTTATCCCACTAAAGATATTTTTTAAGAGTGTCTGACAGAGCTTACTGAGGAGGAAAATGCCTGGCTTATGAACAGATGTGTCGTAGGCCGTGGTGGGGGTGGATGGGAAAGTGAGGGTTGGGGCACTGAAGCAATTAAAATAAATGGGATCCTTTACCCTTCTATCCTTTGAAAATGTTTTCTCATTGATTATCTTCATTGGAAGAGAAAAGTTGGAATTTATTTTGTTAAATAGTGCTCTATTTCTGTAACATACTTTACAATAATGAGACTTTCAAATCACTGCTTATTCATAAAGGATGCAAAATACAGATAATATTCAGCTTTATTTTGCATTAGTTTTATAGATATAGAAATTTTACAGTATTCTTTGTTAAGCAAAAATATTTCTTGCACCATCAGTATCAATCCAAAATTGTTGTGACCTTACCTGTTTTCATGGGTTCGTGTAGACAAGACTATGAAACATGAGTAGGCAGTAGTTGATTATTCTGCTTTTCTGAATATTGACATAAATTATTACTAATCTTTTGTGCTTTAGTTTTGCTCTGTCAAATACAGATTATAATAATAGTTTCTTCATAATAGAGTTGTGAGAATTAAATGATAAACTGCTTACAACAGTGCTTACTTCATTTGAAGCATGTAAATGTGAGCTATCATGGTTATTAGTCCAAATCTTAGCTTTTATTCAGACTATTAGTTCAGTGTTCTAAATTATCAAACACTTTTTGGCATTCATAATTTCTGGAAATAATCCTCCAAGTACAAGAGTTCTGTTAAGATTGTTAGAGATATTTTAAAGGTTCACTATTTTTAGTGTAAACTTCTAAAGTAACTGACTTCACTACTTAACTCTACAACTTGATTAAGCATTGTTTAACTTTTCAGTCAGGAAAAAAACATCCATTCTCTTTCAAAAGAAGAATATTTATCTCATTTTCAAATTTGCACTGAATCACTCTTTGGCACATAAAATTTTATCTTTAGAATCTGTTTTGCAGATGTGCAGTCTGCTGCTTTAAAACTTGGTTGGTGGAGTGAATACTTTGTATATCTATTGTATTTCAGAGGTATTTTTAAAAATAAAGAAAAATGGCTCCATATTTCAGTGGCTTGTTGGAAAGCCTGCCTCCACCTGCTAATGTCCAGGGAGAAGTCGGTCCAGAAATACTGTTGTCCCCTGGCAGTAGTTGGGTAAAGGGTGGGTGGGGGCAGATTTCTGTAGGATTTGTCATATCTACTTTATCCTGTGCTGACTACCACATCTATCTCTCCTCTTTCTCCCTATCTCTCCATTCTCCACCTCCACCCACTGTACTCTCTCTTGCTATTGTCAGACAAGAGGTAGTAATTATTTCTTAACATAAATTAAACAGTCATCTATAATTATAGTCACACTTCATTTTTCTTCTCATTTTAAGGCCAAATCTACATGTGATTTCTTTTCTTGATACTTGTTATAAAACGAGTGATTAATTACTGGACTAGCATTGAATGACTACCTTTATGCCCCAGGTGGGTTCAATGTGAATTTTCTGCTTCTGAATCAAGTACATAGAAACGCAGTTGGAAAGTTACAGAATTCTTCTGTCTATTCTCAATGCCCTCTCTGAGAGTTGGAATCCATCAATGACCTCTTCATGTTCATTTCAAGTTGGTCAGAAATATATACTATTAGAAGCTCTGGATCTTTACTAATTAAATTTCATTTTTTTGTGTCTTCTTCAGTTCTCCATTTTTTTTTTTTTAAGATTTATTTATTTATTTGGGAGAGCGAGAATGAGAGAGAGTACATGAGAGGGGGGAGGGTCAGAGGGAGAAGCAGGCTCCTCGCTGAGCAGGGAGCCCCATGCCGGACTTGATCCCGGGACTCCAGGATCATGACCTGAGCCGAAGGCAGTTGCTTAACCAACTGAGCCACCCAGGCGCCCCTTTCAGTTCTCCATTTATGTTAATGATATCATTCTCGGGACATTTGTCAGTGACAGTGACTTCATACTTTCTTGGCTCTATACTTTGCAGCCACGGATCAAGCCCTGTTATTAGAGCACCAGTCCAGGCTGACTTTGGGGCACCACGCTTGCCCAGGAGGGGAGTTCAGGCCTGCCCTTCATGATCCTAAACCCCTTATTGGTGTTGACTCTGTTGTTTCCCAGTTTCCAGTATATTGGTGTACTCCCTAACCGGGTTTGCAGTCCTAGGCTTTCCATCCTCATCTCTAGACATGTGTGCAACCCTCCTCCCCTTCCCTACCTCACCCTCATACACACACTGTAACTATAATCAGACTGTGCACCATTCCTTTCAAGGCCTTTGCTCATGGTATTTCTTCAGCCATAAATTCCCTCTCTCAAATCTACCCCACAACCCCTTCTCGTTTAGGAGCCAAATGAAATGTTGTGTTGTCTCCTCAGCCTCTCTTCCTCAGTTCTATTCCTTTTTTTCCTGGCCAGGTTTTATTGATTCTTATCTGTATTTAAATAGCATATTATGCAGGAGCACTCTTCACCAGCTGTCTTTTCCTTATCACTCCCACTCCTAATTTCCATAGCATTCTGACTGCCCCCATCATTCTACTGAAATTTCTCTTGCAGACCTCATCTATCACCTTTACCTGTTAATTCTAATGAAGGCTTTTCACTCCTTGTTTTACTCAGTATCTCTTTGGAATTGACACTCTTGATCACACCTTCCTTTTGAACTTTCTCCTTCAGCTTTTCTTTTTTTTTAAGATTTTCTTTATTTATTTGACAGAGAGAGACACAGCGAGAGAGGGAACACAAGCAGGGGGAGTGGGAGAGGGAGAAGCAAGCTTCCCACTGAGCAGGGAGCCCGATGTGGGGCTCGATCCCAGGACCCTGGGATCATGACCTGAGCTGAAGGCAGACGCTTAATGACTGAGCCACCCAGGCGCCCTTCCTTCAGCTTTTCTAACACTATCCTCTCTGTCTCTCATACTTTCTTGTCTCCTATTTCACTTCTTTTCCTTTTTGCTGCCTATTCCTTCAGGATCTGTTCCATGGGAGTCTGCCTGCTCCCACAGTTGTATCTCTGTCTACATTCTAATGACACCTAATTGTGTTCCTTTCAGACGTCCTGTACAAGATTCTCCACCTGGCTGTCACATAAGTATTTCAACTTTAACTTGCTCTTACCTCCTTTAATATTATTATTTTCTGTTTTATACCACCCTTCCATAACCCTGCCTCACTGAATGAATAGTGCTCCCCCCTAGCCCTCTTCAGAGTTTTCTTTACACCTTCCACACCCTTTGCCTTAGCCCAGGCCCAGATCATCTCTCACCTGAGCTACACAATACAGACCTGTCCCTTCCAAGCAGTCTTGCCCACTGCCACACGAGTGGTTTTCTAAAACACAGATCTGGTTAAATAACTTCAGTCACTCCTCTGCTTAGTGGCTTCAGAGTCTCCTAAATCATAAAGCCCCTAATCCCAGTATGTCTCATAGGATGCCCTTTATAATCTTGTGATTGCCAGTGCCTGTGACAGTCTCATCTTCCACGTATGCCCACTGCGTACCTCATCCTTTTGTCAAAGCAAACTACTTATTGTTCCTAGAATAGCTGTGCTTCTGCAAGGCACCTTATCTTTGCATTTTCTCTATCAGTTATTAGGATCCCCCATCCATCCACCCAAATTTCACTTGCAGAATCTCAACTCTTCCCAACATACACACCTCCGTGGAGTCTTTTCCAGATCTTTCCAGTTGAGCTCCTCTTTCTTTTCTCTGGGTGGTGCTTCATGAGTTTTTCTCCTCCATTAAGTAATTTGGTTTATAAGATTAGGGAGTAAATTTTATCTAATAAGAAATATTGGTATATATTTTAAATTGAAAGTCTCTTTTAATTCCATTTGGTCAACTTTCTCATCTGAGTTTTCCTAGAGTGGTCTTCAGGCATGTTTAATTACTGATGATCATTTTAGGAATTTAATGAGGACTTAGCTATACTGATTCTAGCTGAAACTAGAAGAGGGTGGGGAAATTAAATGATTTTTAATATATTTACAGAGTTGTGCAGCCATAACAACAACCTAACTTATAACATCTTCATTACCCTAAAAGGAAGTCATGTTCAGTCCTTCCCTTTTCCTACCCCCAGCCCTAGGCAACCACTAATCTGCTTTCAGATAAATGGGTTCATGTATGATATATATGACTTGTTGTATCTAGCTTCTTTCATTTAGCATAATGTGTTTTTAGGTTCATCCATATTATAGTATGTAGTGGGTTGAATGGGAGCGCCCCCCCCCCAAAAAAAAAGATGTCAAATTACTAGAACCTGTGAATGTTACCTTGCTTGGAAAAGGTGTATTCAGAGATGTAATTGTTAAGGATCTTAAGATGAGATCATTCTGGATTATCCAGGTGGGCCTTAAATCTAATGACAAGTATCTTTATGAGACAGAAAAATAGAAGACACACAGAGGGGAAGGTCATGTAAAGATCGAGGGAGAGATTGGAGTGGTGTGGTTATAAGTCACTGAAGAGGACTAATGCTGATAGGCCTGAGAAGCTGGAAGAGGCAAGGAAGAATTCTCCTCTAGAGCTTCCAGAAGGAGTGGACTACTGGCCGTCAAAACTGTGAAAGAATAAATTTTTGTTGTTTTAAGTCACCTAGTTTGTAATTTTTTTTTTTTAAGATTTTATTTATTTATTTGATAGAGAGAGATACAGCGAGAGAGGGAACACAAGCAGGGGGGAGTGGGAGAGGGAGAAGCAGGCTTCCTGTGGAGCAGGGAGCCCGATGTGGGGCTCGATCCCAGGACCCTGGGACCATGGCCTGAGCTGAAGGCAGACACTTAACGACTGAGCCACCCAGGTGCCCCAGTTTGTAATTTGTTATGGCAGA
Organism: Mirounga leonina; assembly: GCF_011800145.1. Classification (NCBI taxonomy): domain Eukaryota; kingdom Metazoa; phylum Chordata; class Mammalia; order Carnivora; family Phocidae; genus Mirounga; species Mirounga leonina. Next base: position 3,080,793 of record NW_023270889.1, read on the forward strand.
CTCAGGAATAGTCATATGTAGTATGTGTCAATACTTTGTTACTTTTTATTGCTAAATAGTTTTCCATTGTATTTCACATTTTGTTTATCCATTCATCAACTGATGGACATTGGGTTTCCAGTTTTTGGCTGTTATGAATATTGCTTCTATGAACATTCCTGTTAAAGTTGTTGCATGGGGGTATGTTTTCACTTCTCTTTCGTGGATGCCTAGGAGTGGAATTGCTGAGACATGTGGTAAATCTATGTTTAATATTTTACAAAACTGCCAAATTGTTTTCCAGAAAGACTCCACCATTTTACATTCCTACCAGTAATGGACGAGGATTCCAGTTTCTTTAAATATTCTAGATCCTAGTCCCTGGTTAGGTATATGATTTATAAATACTTTTCCCAAATCTATGACTTCTCTTTAAACTTTCTTCATAGTATCTTTTGAAGTACACACATTTTTAATGCCATCCAACTTACCTTTTTTCCTTTTATTGTGCTTTTGATGTAGTATCTAAGAAATCATTTTGTAATCTAATGTCATGTCTTAAGAGTTTTAAATTTATGTCTGTGATCTATTTTGAGTTAATTTTTGTATGATGTGAAGTAAAGGTCCATATTCACCTTTTTGCATAAGGATATACAGTTGCCTCAGCAGCATTTTTTGAAATGACTTTTTCAAAACAGTTCTTTTTCCCTGAATTGTTTTGGCATCTTTGTTGAAAATCAATTGGCCATAAATGTAAGGGTGTAAGTGGTTATTTATTGCAGCATTTATCCCTTAGTCTAACTCTAGATTTCATAAGGCCTAACTTTAATAATGGTAAGTATAAAGCATTAGCACCAAGTATATTTCTTGTGAATGCAGTTGTATTCTTATTGCAATTGCTGTGTGTATATGTGAATTACATGTGTTTGTAAGGATTATTGTGGGTTTATATAGAAGCTAGAACAGTTTTCCTATTTCTGGAATTTCTATACTTTCATATTTGGCCATTTTTGAAAAGAAGGTCATTCTTGTTGACTTTGCCAAGAGAGCCGGCAAGTTTCAGGCTTTTACATCACTCAAGTTGCTTGTGTAGTCTTTCGAGAAACCAAGATCTCTTAAGTGATTTCCATGCAAAATTAATGCTTCCCTTGATTTCTGCCAAATGCTGTGATGCATTTATGTAGCTGATGCCAGAAAGTTTAGAACTTGTATCTGGAAAGAACTCAAAATTTTAAGACAGAAAGCATTTGTGCCTGGGGCAATGTAATGACCCCACCTGTGTCTTTTTCTTGTCTTCTGGTGTTTTCATTGTGTGTCTAGAAAGGCCCAGGCAGATCCTTCTTCTATTTTTAAATCTTTTTTATGAAGCACAGTTTTAATTTTACAAGACCAGATCTCACTCCAAGTTTCAAAATATGTGTTCTTCAGCATAAAATGTTTAGACAGATACCTAATGGCCTAGCACTTTAGCATCCATTTTTTTTTTTTTTAGGCATAGATTCAGAGAATCAGAGCCATAAAACCATAGTGTAATTAGTCAGTATCAGATGCTATGTAAATTATGTTTCACACATCTATATGCTAGGTTAGTTGCTTGTTTTCCCTTTCTGTTATTTTTGATAACTAGCTCAACCTGTTAATATACCACTGAAACAAATGGACCATACTTAATTGTTGTTTTTTTTTAGCTTTAATATTTTATTTATAGTCTAAGAGAAAGAGCAGAAAGGAACTAGTATTTATTGAGTGCCTACTGTGTTCCAAGTACTGTCCCAGACACGTTTACATCCCTAATCTCATTTAATCCCCTTATTGTTTGTATTGTTATCCCAGTTTTTAGTGATGAAGAACTTTAAATGAGCCAGATAATGATAATGATATTTTATACTGGTGTGGGACCTTTTATATCAAATTTTAAAGTAGTATCTGACTTTTGGAGATGTTCAGTTATAAAAAAAGAGAAATCATCATAGTTTATCTCCACTGTTGTTGAGCCAAGGGCAGGAAGAAAAAACACACGAGGTATTTCTCAACTATGGGAAGCAAAGTGAATAGAGATAAGAGACAAGTAAGCTATACAGAATACATTCAGTAGGAGTAAGGTTTTATAATTCTCAGATATAAATGGTGCTGGGACAATTGAGATATCTATGTGTCAATATCTATCTATCTATCTATCTATCTATCTATCTATCTATCTATCTATCCATCCATCCAAATGAACCTCAGCTTTGTACCAGATATAAAAACTAATTTAAATAGATCATAGACTCAGTTGTAAAACTACTTAGTTGTAAAACTTTAAAGTATAAAATTTCTAGAAGAAGGGGCGCCTGGGTGGCTCATTCGGTTAAGCATCGAACTCTTGGTTTCCACTCAGGTCATGATCCCAGGGTTCTGGGATCGAGCCCCACGTTGGGCTCTCTGCTCAGCCTGCTTTCCCTCTCCCTCTGCCTGCTGCTCCCCCTGCTTGTGCTCTATCTCTCTCTGATAAATAAATAAAATCTTTTAAAAAAATAAGTAAAATTTCTAGAAGAAAACATAGAATTTCTATGATTGGGTAGGCAAAGATTTCTTCAACATGGTATTACAAAATTTGATAAAAGGACTTTATCAAAATCTAAAACATCTGCTATTTGAAAGACTATTTAAAAAGGCAAGTTACAGACTTGGAAAATATTTGCTAAACACGTATCTGAACTAATTATGTACTATACAGTGGCTAACAACATAATAAAAAAACCAAAAAATATGTATATAAAGAATTTAGCAAAGCAACTGGTACATAATAATGAATAAATTATAGTATATTTCATAAAAAAATCCCACATATCTGATAAAGAACTTGTATATAGAATATATAAAGAACTCTCAAAATACAATAATAAGGAAATAAACAACAAAAATTTGAAATGGGCAAAAAATTTGAAGAGACACATCACCAAAAAAGAGAAATGGATGGCAAAGATACATGGAAAGATCCCCAACATTATTAATCATATAGGAAATGTAAATTAAAATCAAATTACCAAAACCTACCTATTAGAATGACTTAAAAAAAAAAACCAACTGATCATATTTTTGTGGGGGTAGTTAGAACTCTCATATGTTGCTGGTGGGAATGCAAAATGAAATAGTCTCTTTGGAAAAGTTTAGCAGTTTCTTATACAGTTGAACATTTATTTCGCATATGATCAGTAATCCCCTTTCTAGGTATTTAGCCAAGAGATATGAAAACTTATTTTTACAAAAACAAAGAAGCAATAAAAAAACTACACATGAATATTTATAGTGGATTTATTCATAATCACATCAAACTGGAAACAGCCCAATAACCTTTATTTGGTAAATGGGTAAACAAAATGTAGTATATCCATATGTGGAATGTTACTCATTAGCAAAAAGGAATGGACTAATGAGATATATATAAAACTCAGATACTTAAAGAAACCAGACTCAGAAGCTATATGCAGTATTATTCCCATTATATAATAGTGGAAAAGTCATAACTCTAGGGATACAAAACAGGTCAGTAGTTGCCAAGGGTTAAAGCTGGGAAGGGAAGGAGTGGTCTACAAAGAGGCAACACAAATGAAACTTTATGGAATGATATAACTATGCCTTTCTTAAAACTCACAACTGTACATTTAAACAGATGAATTTCATTGTATGTTATACCCCAATAAATTTTTTCTTCCCTCCCTTCCTCCCCTTCTTCCTTCCTCCCTTCCTCCCTCCTTCCCTCCCTCCCTTCCTTCCTTCCTCTCTCCCTTCCTCCTTTCTCCCTCCCTCTCCTTCTCTCCCAACCACCTCTTTCTTTCGATTTATCTATCTGTCATCTATCTATCTTTCAGTAAGAGGAGTCTAGACATAGGTACTCCAGAGTTGGTTTATGGCTGTAGTGTCATCAAGGATCAGGGTACCTTCTAGTTTGTTGGTCTGATAAGATGCTACTTGAGCCCAGCATCACATCAAGATTGCTGGCAGAGGATGGAGTAAACAGGAAGGGTTGAAGAAGGGTCTGCAACCTTCTTTTTGAGAACTTCCCAAAATCCTATGATAGCCTTCCATTTATACTGCATTGGTCAAAGCTTTATTTCCACATTTCATCACATCTAGCTACAAGAGAGGCTAGGAAATACAGACTTTAACTGAGAAGAAAGGAGAATGGATCTTGGATTATGCTGCTACCAGTATCTGTCACACTGTTAATGGCATCTATCTGTCAGAGTATCTTATAACTCTGAGTCTCCTGGCTCCCCAATGGGTTGCTTTAAATTCTGGAATTCCAAGGTGCCTTTCTGTTGTTTCTGTGTGTACTGTTTCTAAACTCTTACTTGAACTTACATTTTGCTAGCCAGTAGTTCCTAAAATGCAGTCGGTGCAATCTTATGTCAGGCATGGGTTTGACAGCTCTGAAAACTAGGGTTTGGTAATGTTAAGCAGTTGAGTAAGTTCTCAGAGTTTAGGGGGAAATAGGCAGAAGTTATTTAAAAAAATCCCCAAATCATTTGGAATAAATCATAAATACTTGACAGAAAATGCTGGCTATCTGAAGTCTATACATTTAAAAATCAATTGTATTTATTGTATGTTAGTTATACCTCATTAAGTTGATTTCTAAAATGCTTAGATAGGCAGTGAATTTTTTTTTATTTTTTGACAAACATTTGTTGAAGACCAAGTAGGTGTTGTGTTCCTGTTATGTTTAAGAGATGGTGCATACAAAGATAAGGCCCACAAAGATAAGAGAGAGAGAGAGCCCTTGCTCTCAAGTAGCTCTTTTTGTAGAAGGAGTAGATATTAATATGTGTAATTACAACTTATGTGATTGGTGTTATAATGTGGGATTTAGAAGCTAATATGGGAACTTCGGTAGAGTGAATTCCCTAGTTTTGTTCTTTTTCAAAATTGTATAGGCAGGGCGCCTGGGTGGCTCAGTTGGTTAAGTGACTGCCTTCAGCTCAGGTCATGATCCTGGAGTCCCTGGATCGAGTCCCGCATCGGGCTCCCTGCTCGGCAGGGAGTCTGCTTCTCCCTCTGACCCTCCTCCCTCTCATGCTCTCTGTCTCTCATTCTCTCTGTCTCAAATAATAAATGAAATCTTTAAAATAAATAAATAAATAAATAAATAATTGTATAGGCAGTCCAAGTTGTTTGCATTTACATATAAGTTTTAGAATTACCTTACCCAATTTCTATCTCAAAAAAACTCTGCTGGATCTTTTATTGAAATTGTGTTGAATCAAAAGATTAATTAGGAGAGAATTGAAATCTTAGTAGTACTGACTTTTCCAACCCATGAATACACTGTATCTTATTTATTTATTTATTATTATTTTTATTATGTTATGTTAATCACCATACATCATTAGTTTTTGATGTAGTGTTCCATGATTCATTGTTTGCGTATAACACCCAGTGCTCCATGCAGTACGTGCCCTCTTTAATACCCATCACCAGGCTAACCCATCCCCCCACAACCCTCCCCTCTAGAACCCTCAGTTTGTTTCTCAGAGTCCATAGTCTCTCATGGTTTGTCTCCCCCTCCAATTCCCCCCCTTCATTTTTCCCTTCCTGCTATCTTCTTCTTTTTTTTTTTTTTTAACATATAATGTATTATTTGTTTCAGAGGTACAGGTCTGTGATTCAACAGTCTTACACAATTCACAGTGCTCACCATAGCGCATACCCTCCCCAATGTCTATCACCCAGCCACCCCATCCCACCCACTACCACTCCAACAACCCTCAGTTTCCTGAGATTAAGAATTCCTCATATCAGTGAGGTCATTTGATACATGTCTTTCTCTCATTGACTTATTTTGCTCAGCATAATACAGTGTATCTTCTCATACATGTAGATCTTTTTTCATTTCTCTCAGAAATATTTTATGGTTTTCATTGCACAGATACTATACATCTTTTGAGATTCCATGTTTATTCATATCATTATTAATGGTATTATTTTCTTTTTTTTTTAAAGATTTTATTTATTTATTTGAGAGAGAGAGAATGAGAGAGAGCACATGAGAGGGGGGAGGGTCAGAGGGAGAAGCAGACTCCCTGCCGAGCAGGGAGCCCGATGCGGGACTCGATCCTGGGACTCCAGGATCATGACCTGAGCCGAAGGCAGTCGCTTAACCAACTGAGCCACCCAGGCGCCTGGTATTATTTTCATAATTTCAACATTTAATTGTTGCTAGTCTATGGAAATAAAATTCATTATTGACTTTGTATCCTGTGACCTCACTAAATTGGTCATTTTTATTTGTTTATATTTGCTTTATGACCCAGAGTATGTTCAGTGTGCACCTGAAAAGAATTCACACTCAGTTGTGGTTGGGTGAAGTGTTATATAAATGTCAATTAGCTCAACTTGTTTGGTATTGTTTTTGAGGACTTCTGTATCCTTACTGATTTTTTGGGGGGGTAGGGATGGGTCTACTTGTTCTATCAGTCACTGAGTGAGGAATGTTGAAGTATACAAATATAAATATAGATTTGCTATATTTAATTTTATTTCTCTTAAGTTTGCTTTCATATTTTGAAGCTCTGTTATTACTAGCATATGCATTTAGGATTGTTATGTCTTCTTGATCAATTGACTCTTTAGCATTATGAAAGTTTGCTCTTTGTCTCTAGTTTTATTCCTTGTTCTGAAGTCCACTTTGTTGGACATTAATACGGTTGGTTACTCCAGCTTTCTTTTGATTATGGTCACCTAGCACATTTCCCCCCCCATCTTTTTACTGCTAATCTATCTAAGTCTTTATATTTAAACGTTTGTGTATTTTTTTTTATTAAAGATTTTATTTATTTATTTGACACAGAGAGATATAGCGAGAGAGGGAACACAAGCAGGGGGAGTGGGAGAGGGAGAAGCAGGCTTCCCGCTGAACAGGGAGCCCGATGCGGGGCTCGATCCCAGGACCCTGGGATCATGACCTGAGCCGAAGGCAGACGCTTAACGACTGAGCCACCCAGGCGCCCCACGTTTGTGTATATTTTTTTAAAAAGATTTTATTTATTTTATTTTTATTTTCTAAATTTATTTATTTTTTTTGTTTTGTTTTGTTTTGTTGTTGTTTTTTCTTTTACTATGTTATGTTAATCACCATACATTATACCCAAACAATGAATCATGGAACACTACATCAAAAACTAATGATGTAATGTATGGTAAACTTATTTATTTGAGAGAGAGAGAGAGAGAAAGCATGCATGTATGTGAGCTGGGGAGAGGAGTAGAGGAGGAGGGAGAGGGCCAAGCAAACTCTGCACTGAGCATGGAGCCCGTCATGGGCTTGATCCCAGGACCCTGATATCATGACCTGAGTGGAAACCGAGAGTTGGATGCTTAACTGACTGAGCCACCCAGATGCCCCCATTTTTTGTGTCTTTTTAAAAGACAGAATCTGCTGGGTCTTGCTTTTACCTAATCCCATCAGACAATCTTTGCCTTTTTTTTTTTTTTAAAGATTTTATTTATTTATTTGACAGAGAGAGACACAGCCAGAGAGGGAACACAAGCAGAGGAAGTGGGAGAGGGAGAAGCAGGCCTCCCGCAGAGCAGGGAGCCCGATGCGGGGCTCGATCCCAGGACCCTGGGATCATGACCTGAGCCGAAGGCAGACGCTTAATGACTGAGCCACCCAGGCGCCCCGACAATCTTTGCCTTTTAATTAAAAGTTTTTAGGTCATTTCTAATTAATGTAATTTTTTATGAGATTGGATTTAAACCCACCATGTTGCTGTTTGTTTTATGTTTATCCCTTAGTTCTTCTTTATTATCCCTTCCTGTTTTTATTTCATTTCCATTTTATCTCTGTTATTACATATTTATTATAAAAATATGTTAGCAATTGCTCTAGGGTTTGTAATATATATCTTTAATGTATCAAAATCTCTCTTCAAATAATACTATATCATTTCAAGTATGGTATAAAACTATACTTCCATGTCTTCCTCCCAACCTTTGTGCTATTGTTGACATACATTTTACTTGAACATATGCTGTAAATCTTAACAATACATTGTTTTACTTCAGCCATTTATCTTTTAAAGAGATTTAAACATTTTTTAAAATGTCTTTTAAATTTATCTTCATTTTTACCATTTGTGGCACTCTTCATTTCTTTGTGTAGATTCAGATTTCCATTTGTATCATATTTGTCCTTCTTGAAGAACTTCCTTTAACATTGCTTTTAGTACATGTCTGAAGGAAATGAATTATCTCAGCTTTCATTCATCTGAAAAAATCTTTACCATATTTTTGAAATATATTTTTGCTGCCTATAGAATATTAGATTGACTTTTTTTTTTCTTTTAGAACTTTAGAGATGTCGTTCCATAGTGCTTTGGCTTGGTTAGTTTCTGCCAAGAATTTAATTTGTTGAACTCATCTTTGGTTTTCTGGTCCCCCACCCCACCCCCCGCCCCGGGTCCTAAGGATCTTGTTTTAGCTTTCCTTAGTGGCAGTGCTCCTTTGCCTGGGACTGTGAGCAGGAGGGTTCTCCGTGTCTCCCCCAGCCCTAGACTGCTGTTTCTTGTTACTTGTTGAAAACTCAGGAGCAGACAATTTTGTTTCTGCTTCTCCCCTAGAGGCATGAGATCTTTGCCTTGGCTGTAGAGTGGGACATCATTCTCTAGTGACTTATTTTTTTCAGTGTGTTTTCTGGTGTGTATTATATAGCAGTACATTAACACATGTAAGTAATTTAGAAATTAATGTGTGTGTATAGGAGGTTTATATTCAACAGTTTTACTGATCAGAGTGTATAGTCAGAATTGTTTAGAGGCCACTGTTGTAGAGGGTCAGAACTTAAAACTGATAGATTTGAAGTAGAATTTGCTACTTGCTGTTTGATTTGAAGACAACATGATTCATATGGTTCACTTTATTGCAGTGAGTAACTTCATTTATAAATGGAGAATGTTTTACAGGACACATTTTATTTTAAAATAATTTTTAGATTTATATGCTTAAGAGGTAAAGCAGTTTTTATGAGCTCTTCTGAGTTTTAAACTCCTCTCTTTTTTGTAAATGAAAATTTCTTTATTGTTTTTAGGACTGTGAGGACGTGGGAAGTTGAAAATCCAAGGAAGCAAAGAAGTGTGTTTAAACCACGGACAATGCAGGGCAAAAAAGTAATTCCCACCACGTGCACATATAGTAGAGATGGAAACCTCATAGCAGCTGCCTGCCAGAATGGAAGCATACAGATCTGGGACCGAAATTTGACTGTAAGTCTAAGACATTTAAGTCCGCTTTTCTTAGAAGAAAACCACCTTATAAAGACAAACATCATGTTAAAATATTATGAAGGTCAGTTTCCTGAGTTTAGCCCTAACTTAAACTTCAGTGTTAGTTGATAAAACATTGGGACATTTGCAGTAAACAGCATTTCAGCAACATTCCAGCTCAGTATTTTCCAATGCGTATTAGATTTTTTTTTTTTAAATAAAGTAGATCTTTTGGTATAAAATTTAAAAAGCATAGGGCAGTTTTATTATTTGGTGTCTCAGTGTACTTGATTTTGAAAGCAAAGGATTTGATAGTAGTGTAAAACAAGACTAAGCAGAGTACTAGAAAATATCCTTTAAAAGATTTAAGAAAACCATGAAATGTCTAGGATGGTCCATTAGTTGTTTTCCAGTTATTTTTGTAGTAATTTAAATAATATTTTGTTTTACCATTCCATGATGTTCCATTTGAGTAGGTTTCAGATTTTATTTTACAGTTTTAGGTCATTATTAGAATAAATAAATTTTTGAATTGGAAGGAATCACAGAATTCTATGTAAATAATTATGCAAAATAATGAATATGAAAGTCTTTGGCTAATTCTGAGAATTACCAATAAGCTTTAGAAAGGGTTTTGTTCTATGTAGAGATGGTATAACAAGACTTTTTGATAAGTGGAATGATTCTATATTACCAATGTTAAAATGAAAATCTACACTGTTATAATACTATTTGGTTATCTTTATTTTAATAAAAGATTCTGATAAATGATTAATTTAGTAATTTGTTAGAATTTATTAAGTACCTCTACTAGATGGCAGGCACTATTGTAGGCACTGGGAATACTGCAGATTATAAAAAAAGTCCTGCCATTTGGAGTTTATATTCTAGTTCTTTTTAAAAATTATAGAAATAATATTCTTTCAAATAAAATTGGCCATCAGACATTTACATTTTGAAAGGGACTCTAGGAGACATAGTTGTCTTTTTAGGCAGATGGGTTAAAATCATTTGTCTTGGAATAAGGTAAAAAATAATGATAGGGAAAAAAGAATCCATGTTGATAATGCTGGAAATATCTTTGGCATTTTCTGTTTGTCAGATCTTTTTATTTCTGTTTTCATTTCCATTGTAAACCCCATAAAGCTTCATAACAGCACAGAGATTTTAAAAATCCTTTGAATTGTAAACTGAGTTTTAACCAAGCAATAAATTTTTTAGTAACTGGCTTTCATCGTCTCTGGGTGCTGTTGGATTAAGCATAAAAACTCTGAGTCATGAAGTTTCCTTGTGTAGCTTTGATAGTGACGTGTTTTGTATAGTGCATATACGAAACACGTTCTTAGAACCCACATATTCTTATAAAGTTGAGTATAGTTTTTAAAGATTGGCTTTGCATATCTCCTAAAATAATGACTATCTTCTATTTCCATTTTTGTAAAAAATAAAGCTGTTTAAATGTCAATTTACCCCTCCCCCCAAAAAATCTTTTAAGCTCTTTTGCCTAATTATAGTCTTTGGTTCTGTTTTGTTAGAATTTAATAGTACATGAAGTTATAGCTTATTATACCACATCCTGTTTGTTATATTTATTCATATTTTTACATTTGCATGTAAATATAGTCAGCTAAAGACAAATCAGATTGAGAAGAAAAAGCTTGCAGGAAATACAGCTTGATTTAAGAACAGAATTTTACAAAATTTCTTAATTACTGCTTCAGCAATAATAAATTATCTGCAGGGATACACTAAAGCTGAGATAAAAAAGCCTAATAGCAGTAGTTTTTCCATGCAGTAGCGAGAGAATTACATGGTAAGTAGTAATTAACACATGTGTGTGTTTTGTGACAATTAAGTAAAACTATCATAAGTGCCCTACTTAAGCATAGAATTCTCATTAGAGAATTTAGCAAATTAAATGTAATATTTCTTTTTTAGAAGTAAGGTGTCTATTAGTGATAAATTCCTGTGTTCTTAAGACCTACCTCTACTCTAGAATTATGTTGGCCAGTATGGTAACCACTAGCCACATTTGACTGTTAAAATTTACGATGAAAATTTCAGTTCCTTAGTCACATGGCACTTTTCAAGTACCAAATAGCCACATGTGTCTAGTTCTGTGCTCCTTACCGAACAGCACAGATAAAGAACATTCCCATCATTGCAGTGAGTTCTGTTGGAAAGTGCTGCTCAAGAGGAGTGTTTGTTTGCCCAACGTCCCTTTCAGTCATGTGATGATGGCCTGTCAATTTGAGAGAAGAGCTTTTCAGAGGAGCTGCTACAGGTCTGCATTGCCTCCTTGGTCCCTCAGCCCCCATTCACCAGCATATAGCTGAGCAGTGGCAAGAAAGCTAGTGTGTGGTTGGAGTAGGTGAGGGAGGTGCAAAATGGTGGGAGGTGACATTGGAGAGGTAACAGCGTGCACCCTGACTCGGGTTCGATGTAGGCAGAAGTCCTCTCAGCCTGCAACATGCTTCTACATGTTCATATGGCTTTCCCTCCTCACATCTTTTAGTTGTTTGCTCACATTTTCTCTTCTCAGCAAGGTCTCCCTGACTTCACCCTACATTTAAAATTGCAGCCTTCTCCCCACCAGTGGCATTCTCTATCCTTCTTATTTTCTTCCATCATGCTGATCAGTATCTGACATACTCTACTATATATTTTACATACTGATTTATTGGCTATTTACCTCCAGTAGGATATTGGCTCCACAGGGAAAGGATTATTGTCTGTTTTGTTCCCTGCTCTATTCACAGAGCAAAGAACAATACCTGTTGTACTGCAGATCTTCAATAATGATTTGTTGAATGAATGAATGAATGTATTCTGGAAAGGTAACAAAATAAGGTTGTCAGTTTATTTCTGGGAAGACATTTAAAAATAGCAACATAAAAAAACCCTTCTATTTATATGAAACCACAATGAAATAAGAGATAGAGAAGGGGTAGGGGAGAAATAGACTGAGGTAATTTTTGGTATATCCTTTTTTTTTTTTAGATTTTATTTATTTATTTGACAGAGAGAGACCCAGCGAGAGAGGGAACACAAGCAGGGGGAGTGGGAGAGGGAGAAGCAGGCTCCCCACCGAGCAGGGAGCCCGACACGGGGCTCGATCCCAGGACCTGGGATCATGACCTGAGCCGAAGGCAGACGCTTAATGACAGCCACCCAGGCACCCCTATTTTTGGTATATCCTTAATGATGTATAAATACACAATCTGTATTAACACAGGTAGATTTTTAAAAGCTATTTTCATGGCTCTCAAGTCTAATTTCTGCCTTTTAAAATATTCCAATGTTATATAGTCTCATGAATATCTTTTTTTTTTTTTAAAGATTTTATTTATTTATTTGACAGAGAGAGACAGCGAGAGAGGAAATGCAAGCAGGGGGAGTGGGAGAGGGAGAAGCAGGCTTCCTGCTGAGCAGGGAGCCCGATGTGGGGCTCGATCCCAGGACCCTGGGAGCCAAAGACAGATGCTTAACAACTGAGCCACCTAGGTGCCCCTGAATATCTAATGACTTCTGTTTGTATAAAAACACATAGCAAATTCTTTGGACATATATTTTTTTTTTTCAAAGCAGTGTTGCTGTTCTTTAATATCTATTAAGATTCTACAATATGCTAGACCCTTTACTAAAAGAACATGCTGTATTTACTTGTATTGCAATCACTATTTATAAACTAAGATTTTGGCAGGAATCTGTCTCATATTTATTTATTTATTTTTGCCTTCCATAGACACAGGTGATGGGAAGGAATACTATTTGAAGTTGTTTTATTTGGCAGTAGCGTACTGTCAGCAGCAGCTTGACCTGCTCTCCACCTGACTGCCTCTTACTTCTCCTTTTGCCTGCATTCCCTGCCCAGATTCTGGGGCTGTGCCTTTTAGGAAATTGACCACATACTACAACCCCCTATCAGGAAAACTTCAAGCCTAAGAGATATTGCAGAGACATTTCTCCAGCTCAGTGGCTGATCAGTGCCCATACTATCAGCCATCCTAGAGAATGGTTGGTATGGATCAGAGAAGAGTTCAGGCAAGAACTAGTAATGACGTTGGGAGATAAGTTTCTGGACAAATGAAGCCCCTCAGTGTGTAAGAGAACAGGTGTAAAGGAGAGAGACTATGGGAAATAAAGTCACCAGTAGTAGCTTAGATCCAGTGCACTACAGATCTTTAAATGTCTCCAGTCACTGTCAGATAACCCATGTTAAGCTTAGGTTGATTTATGTCCTTTTTCACCTTTCCCTTTATTTGTGTGTATAAACATATATTAAAAGGTTTTGTTTTTATATAGGGAGAGAATTTGCAGTTTGCTTTTTGTACTTGTAAGTGAATAGGTAGAGCTCTAATTTATTTATTTAAATGGGATCATAATTTTACAGACGTGAAAGATACACTTCCCAAAAAATTTATTTTTATTGAAACTTCTTTGCTCTCATTATTCTCTCTCTACCCCATAATGCTTGTAAATTACCTGGTATGTATTTTTCTGTACTTTTCTCCGTATCTCTGTATCTCTAGCTAGCTAGCTAGCTAGGAACATTTCACCTGATATTTTGGAACACCTACCACCTCACTAAGAATGAGACAAAAGAATTTTAAACCCATTAAGTAGTTTGTAAAAAAGAGAACCATCTGTAAGATAATGTATAATCAGATGCTACCTTGTATAGTGCCCAGAATATGGAACAGTTAGGGAAGGCTTAGAGGGTCAAGGTAGGTAGTCAGAGTCAAGACCTCTGAGAGGTATGGAATTTAGATAACCAATGGGATCAGTTGGGATTACAGAGTAATAATGCTGTTATTTGACTAACCAACCTAACAAGGGCTATTCTGTGTCAAAGTAGTCACATTGAAAGGCTCTTTTGAGATTGTTACTGCTCAGAATGTTTTGAATCTTTTCTTTTAAAATCACCATCAAGCTAATTTCAGATAATGGCAAGTGCCACAAGGAAAATAAAGCAGAATAGAAAGAATGTTTTGTGGGAGGGGTGGCACTTGAGTCCCTGGGTACCTTTAAGTTGCTTAAAGTCTCGGGGCGCCTGGGTGGCTCAGCCGGTTAAGCGTCTGCCTTCGGCTCAGGTCATGATCCCAGGGTCCTGGGATCGAGCCCCGCATCGGGCTCCCTGCTCCACAGGAAGCCTGCTTCTCCCTCTCCCACTACCCCTGCTCGTGTTCCCTCTCTCGCTGTGTCTCTCTCTGTCAAATAAATAAATAAAATCTTTAAAAAAAAAAAAAGTTGCTTAAAGTCTCACAGAAATCATTCCTCACTATTGGTCACTATCTGCTGTGCCTGTATTTTATGGAGTATTTTTGAGATTTAAAGATTTGCTTTTCGTGGTATTTTCTATTAAATTTCCATAATACAGCTTTGATCCTTCTTCTTTCACACGTCATGTAAACCAAGTTCAGGCCAAATTCTCATACTATTGGTTAGCTACATTCTGTAGTAATTTTTTTATGGATAGTTTTTTTTCTCCCCCTGCTTTTTGGACATTCTTATGAAGCTCTGATAGCCACTAAGGAAAAAAACACTATTTACTCGCATGGAGTATCAGAATTATCTCTAAGTACATATACTAACAGAGAGTATTAGTGAGAAGGATGAATTTTATGAAGGAGGGTTCTTAATATCTACCTCATCTTTCTCATTTGTACAATTAGAACATTCCAGACTTCCCTTAAATAGAGTGTTAACCCGTTGATATTGCAGATTTTGGAGATTTTAAAAAGAATAATACTTTGAAATATTTTTAGCATATAGTATTTTGTCCTTATTTCCAATCTTGTTTTGTGACAAATTTGTCATTTGTTGTGCAGTTTTAATGTCCCATAACTTTGCTTTGGAAAACATTTCATTACACAGTTATTTATCATTTATTATCATCTACAAATGTGAATAAGTCAAATTTCATTGAAAAATTTCCCTTTGAAACTATTTCAGCCCAAAACAGTTGCTTTTAGTCTTGTGTTTTAATTTTTGTGACATACCGCTTTAGCTATCAACCTTGGGAATAATGCATGGAGAGCTTTTTGAGATTTGATTTCTCTGTACTCTTTGAGTGTCCTTTATCTTTCTCATAGTGATGTCATTAAAAGGCTTTCATGAGTTAAACATGACTTCCAGTGGCCAACACTGTGCTTGCAAGCAAGTCCAGGTTCATGCCCTCCTCCAGGTGTCTTCTCCCTTCTTTACATGAAGGTCGGTCATTTAACAGTGATTCAAAGCATTTAGCCAATATGAGTTCAAGTTAAAGCGGCAAGATATTGACTATATGGGGGAGCAAAGTACATTATAGAGGGGAAAATGGTATTATTAAGCAATTTATAAAGCAAATTGTTTAGAAAAAATTTTCTGGTATCTTCCTTTGAGAAAACATGCTGTTTCTCTGAAAAAAATATATAAAGAGCATTGTTAAAAATTCAAATATAGATTTTTTTCTCTTCATTAGGCCTAATACTAGGAGTCTAGAAAATATGGACAGCTAAATACCAATTGCATACTTCTATGGCACAGTTTGTAAATGACACCTGAGACATAAATCACATTATACATTACTCAGGGCTTTCTGTCTATCATTCCTGGGTTTCTTGAGTATTCTATATGTCATTTTCCTTATTCAGGAAATGAGGGCATGATCCCCATCTTGTCAGATTATTTTGAGGAATATGTTAGGTAATATATTAAAAGTACCCAGAATGGGACTTGCACATAACAGGTTCTCAGTAGCTATTGGTCTTCTTCCTCCTTTTTCTCTTTAGCCCCTAGTCAGCTTACAGTTTTTGTAGACTGGTAAAGTTAGATCTCAGGATGCTATTGAACTCAGATTGTGAAAGTGTCATACGTTTCACAGATTTCTCGGTGACTAAAGGTGTGGCTTAGAAAGATGAGAATGTAGATCCCTGTTATAGCCATCATTCAGTGTATGAAAATACAGTCACCATCAATTAATGAGAATGTTATGTACCCACTGGTTAGTGTGCCTGAGTAGATGTATGAACTAAAATTACCTTTTTAAATAAACACTCAGGAGAAAACATGTGACATACAGATTGTTCTGTAGTGTTTTAAACACGCATATTTTTCGAAGTTTACTTTTCACAGAGGTATGTCACTGACTCACAGCACAAATAATCATCAAAACTGTGCAAAATTACTTGCAGGCCTTGAAGTTAAGTTCTAATTTGTCAATTATTTTAATGAAAGCTTTAAAGTTTTACTTATAATGCTTTTAGAAAATGTCGTATACTGTTGGAAACAACATTTTTTAAATGAGAAAATACTGGCTTTTGAAAAAGTTAGGTTACAAGATTTTCTTTCTTTCTTTTTTTTTTTTTTTTTAAAGATTTTATTTATTTGACAGAGAGAGAGAAAGCCAGAGAGGGAACACAAGCAGGGGGAGTGGGAGAGGGAGAAGCAGGCTTCCCGTGGAGCAGGGAGCCTGATGCGGGGCTTGATCCCAGGACCCCGGGATCATGACCTGAGCCGAAGGCAGATGCTTAATGACTGAGCCACCCAGGCGCCCCAGAAGATTTTCTTTTAAATATAAGTGATTATTGTCCTTGTTTTTTGAAGTCAGTAATAATAGAGCAATTGCATTTTAAGACTTGCAGTTAAACAGGAAAAATTAAACACATTCAGCTCTGCTCCCTCCTGACCCCACTAAAATGACAGAAAAAGCATTTTTAAAAGCATGGATGAAGAGCATTAGAGGGGAGATGACAGCAGAAAAGAGAACTCATGACACTTTTGGAAGCTGGAAACCAGATGCATGAATGGTAACTGACTTAGCCAACGAGAGAAAGTAGAAACCTCAGCATTGGCGGGAGCAGCCAGTAAACGACAAATGGACTTACCCTGCCGTTCCCTTCTCTATCGTGTGCAACCATATCACCGTTCTTCCCTCTTCTTCCCTCACCCCTACAGAACGCTAAAGTATTACTTCTGGGTGTTAGAGACTATATTCCAGGTAAAGCTGAGATAAGGGGAACATCTTCATGTAGAGCTGTGTCCCCCCTCACCACCATTGTTACTATAATGGTAATTACTGAGTGCTTCCTGTGGGGTAGGTGGTATTTTAAACACTTTACATGATTTCATTTAATCCTTATCACATTCCTGTGATGCAAGTACTGTTACTATCATCACTTTGCAAATGAGGAAATAAGACACAAAGAGGTTGAGTTGCCTACCAGAGATTACAGTTAGTAAGTGGCAGAATTGAGATTTCATCCCAGGCAGTTGGTTCAAGAGCCTATACCAGGGGTCAGCAAACTATGGCCCATGTGCCAAATATAGCCCACCATCTGGTTTCCTATGGCCTGCAAGCTGAGAAGGGTTTTTACATTTTTAAGTGGTTGTATTGTTGTCTCATGGCTACTGTAACAAATGACCGCAAACTTAGTGACTTAAAACAGCACAAATTTATTATCTTACACTTTAGTAGGTTAGAGGTCTTCCTCGACCAAAATTAAGGTAGTTAAGGGCTGTGTTCCTTTCTGGAGCCTTCAGGGGAACATCTGTCTTCTTGCCTTTTCCAGCTAGTAAGAGTCACCCACGTTCCTTGGCTCATGGCCCCTTTCCTCCATCTTCCAGGCCAGCAACAGTGAGTGGAGCCCTTTCACATCACAACATGGTGACCTTCTTTTCTGTTTCCCTCTTTCACTTTTAAAGACCCTTGTGATTACATTGGATTGACTCAATAATCTGGGATCACCTCCCTATTTTAAGATAAGTTTAGCAATATCAGTTCAGTCTGAAACCTTAATTCCCCTTTTGCATGTAAAATAACATATTCACAAATTTAAGGAATTAGGATGTGGAAATCTTTGGGGGGCATTGTTCTGCCTGCTTCAATGATACAACATTTAAAAAGTGAAAATATGACATATTTCATGACATATGAAAATTATGTGAATTCAGGTTTCATTGTCATAAAGATTTATCAGAGCAGCCTTGCTTATTCATTTTCATATTGTCTGTGGTTGTTTTTGCCTTACAGCAGCAGAGTTGCAACAGACTATAAGGCCCCAAAGCCTAAAATAGTTACTGTCTAGCCCTTTACAAGATTTTCACCCCTGACATAGAGTTTCTAATCAGCTTTTTAGTGCTTTACTCTTCTATATTAATGGACAGACAAGGGTTATCAGACATTTGAGGAAATCCTCTAATATGAAATACAGAGATTAAAGGAAACAGAATAACTCAGAAGGGAGAGAGAGACAATGTAGAAAACAGAAGAAAATTTTAAGAAAAAAAATCCTATAATATTCCAGAGAAAAAAGAGAAAATATGACAACCAAGAAACTAAAGCAGAATACTACAAAAATTTTTTGAACATTTAGAGTTCAAGCAAGAGCTCTTGGAAAGTAAATAGATGATACTAGGGGGGACATCCATAAGAGTGTTGAAAGATAGAGTCAAAGAAATCTCCTAGAAAGCAGAATAAAATACTGAGAATGATAGGCTTTTAAAAGGGTCAATTTTGATTTGAAAATTCTAGAAAAAGAAAATGTAGAGGAGGGAGGATGGAATTAGATAAGAAATAGTTACTCCTGCTCCCCCCCCCCCCCCCCCAAAAAAGGTCAGAACTGAAAAAACAGTATTTTCCAGATAGGAAGGGCTCATCAAATACTCAGTACAGTGAATGAAAAAGAGTCCTATTAAGCTCTGCATCATGAACTTTCAGGGTTATAGAGAAGATCCTGAGAAATCTGAGAGAGAGAGAAAAATAGGAAACATGTAACTGAAGGATAATGGGCCATATAATTAAGGATGTTGGTAAGATAGTTGCTCAATGTGGGCTCTTGGGTCAATAGGGGCATAAACAAGGAGCAAGAGGGGCTGGTAGATAGAAGGGAGGTGGAGAGATCACAGCATTGATTCCACAAAAGTTATTGAACATGTTCTCTGGTCCAAGTACTATTCTAGGTGCTCGGCATATATCACAGTGAACAAAAACAGTGACCCGACCCCAGTTTGCTTTCAAACGCCCTGGAGAAGCTGGAAAATTGATATTTTGGGGATGCATCATAAGATATTGTGTAATCTTTTTGAGTGTTTTGAAGAATAAAATGTAAGACTTCCAAGCACCAAATTCAGCTTTTTCTCCTTTCTCCTCTTTTTTTCAGTCTGTCTTCTCCTTATTGACAGTATCCACTCTTTGAAACAACCTCTTCTCCTGCTAATTTCCCTTTTCTATAACCAGTGTCAATCTTACAAATTCTGTGTTTTAGTGGCCCTCACATCTGCCCCCTCAGTTTCACCTCCTTTGCCTTCATTCTCCTTGAGACTTGCATCATCTCCAACCTGGGTTTCTGGGTATCTTCACCCTTCTCTGTCCATCCACTCTGATATACCCAGTTCCAGTTTACATCCTATTAAATGCAGCACACACTGCTTCAGTGCTTACCACATACTGAATATAGTTCACATTTCCTCTGACTGACACCTACAGCCTTTCAGTTTATCTTTAAGCAGCCTTTGAATATCTCCCACGACTTTCTCCATAAATAGAAAAACTTTTTTTAAAAAATCAGACTTAATTATACTTTGTTCCCTCCTGATCATCCTGTCCTGCCTTGCTACCTTTCTCAAAACTGACCACTCTGCCCTGTGTGCTTCTCCTGCAAGCCCCCAACTGCTGGTGGCGGTTTCGTTCCTTGAAAATCAAATCAGGTGCTATTCCCTGTGTGCTGCTCTTGAACAGTGGACCAGAAGATGATTTATCCAGGAGTGTAAACCCTGTCAAATGTTTTTTAAGAAACAATCTTCCATTTTAAAATCTCATCATTTTAATAAGTGAAGAATGCTTTGCCTCAGTTTGGCCTACGGTGTTGGTGAATTTCCCCCAGAAATGTCCAGTTAGTGACCTAACATTACCTCAAGTAGTTGGATAGGGAAGGGGTGATTCAAATAGTGAGATGGTATAGGAATTTAGTGTCAGCCTGTCTCTTCAACCTCACCTGCCATTCTTCCTCGTCTTCTTTTTTTGTAAGATTGATTGATTGATTGATTGATTTTATTTATTTGAGAGAGAGAGAGAGTCTGTGTGTGCATGCCTGTGCAAACATGGGGAGGGGTAGAGGGAGAGGGAGAAAAGTAGACTCCCTGCAGAGTGGGGAGCCTGACGTGAGGCTCGATCTCAGGACCCTGAGATCATGACCTGAACCGAAATCAAGTGTCATCAGAAGCTCAACCGACTGAACCATCCAGGTGCCCTATCTCACCCGCCATTCTTCTTTATGCTCATTAAACTCCAGACTAGCTGGCCTCTTTCCATTCCTCAAATACTAGTAGGCCTTGTCTGCCTTGGAGACTTTGTACTTGTTACCCTTGTGCTTGTAGGCCTTTGTCATAGTTTATTGCCTTGGCTGTGGCAGCTCACTTCTCATTCTGACCTCTGGCAAAATGTCATCTCAAAGAACCACAAAGCAGTGTAATAGTAGAGAATATGGGGAAAGAAGGCTAGTTCTAGAGCAAGGCTAGATTTCTGGCTAGAATAGTGCCCTTGTTTTCCCTGAACATTTATCTCTGTTCCATTGCCTAAAATATGTTATTGTCTTTATAACATTTACCACTGTGTAATTATTTTGTTTTATTTTTCATTTGTCTGCGCATTCCTCCTAACCTAAGCTTCATAAGCTCAGGGACTTTTTGTCTTATTTGCTATTTTTCCATCCCTAAAAAGAGCATGACATATAGTATGTGCTCCCTGTAAGTATTTGTCGAGTCAATGAATGGATGCTATCAGGTAGATCATCATAGGTTTTATCTTAAGGTGGTTTTTTTTTCAGTTATCATTATTCTTGTTTTTAAATTTTTGATTACTGTTAATTAAGCTTTTTTATTATCAAATAAATGTGTTGTTATAGGCTATTTGTTTTAGCCTTTAGTATGGAGTGATGCTTATTTGCGTCAGAAGTATTTTCAGTCACTTTTTTCTAATAGATTTTTAAAGTATATGATATAAATAATAGCTAATAATTACTGAACACTTTGTGGCAACCACTGTTCCAAGTACTTTATATATATGTTAATTCATGTGACCCTCAGAACCATACTATGAGGTACTACCATTAGCCACATGTTTTAAATGAGAAAACTGAAACCCAGCAGAGGAAGGTTCAGCAGCTCGCTCGAGGCTGGTAAAATCATGGAGCCCTGCAGTCTGCACTAGAACCTGCACTCTTAATCACTGTGCTGCCATACCGTATGGTTCATGAATGAGTGATCCTTCCTGGTGGAAATGTTTTAAAACTAGATTTTGGTGATGGTTGCACAACTCTGCAAATTTACTAAAAATCATTGAATCATACACTGAAAATGGGTAAATTTTATGGTATTAAGTTATATTTTGATAAAGCTGTTTAAAAAGTGACTTATTAAAATGCATTATAATCTTTTCAAAACTGCACCTGCTGTAGAACTTTAAACCCTGAATTCCCTTGCCATGGAATAAAGGAAGAGATGAAGCAGGTAATCTGCCCTGTCTAAATTGGCTAAGGACAGGGACACTTGGGTGGCTCAGTTAGTTAAGCGTTTGCCTTCGGCTCAGGTCATGATTCCAGGGTCCTGAGATCGAGCCCTGCATCAGGCTACCTGCTCAGTGGAGAACCTGCTTCTCCCTCTGCTGCTCCCCTCTGCTTGTACTCTTTCTGTCTCTCTGACAAATAAATAAAATCTTAAAAAAAATAATAAATTGGCTAAGGATAAAAAAGCTTACAAGTCACTGTTACATGCTCTTTGGAGACAAGGGTTTTTTTCTTTCTTCTTTAACTTTGGACCCACTGGTATGGAAAACATATGTGGTAGGGATTTAATAAGTAGTTGCTGAATTAAATTTCAAGGGTTTAATTTACCTATACCCTCAATATTTAAATTTTATTCCAAAGTCCTTGCTTTCATATTCTAATTTTGCACAGTATCCTGAAAAAGGCAGAACTATGTACTGTCTTGATGCAGTATTAACATACAGAAAGAAAATATAACTGATGAAAATAATGTGTGAAAAATTCTTAGGTTTAGATAATCATATACTGATCAAAGTTGCCCAGGGAAGCCAGAAGAAAAATTAAAATTGAATTAAGATAAGTATTTTTCTTATAAAGATTATAAATATTCTTAAAACATTTTACCTTATAAGTAAAACTAGAAGAATTAGAATATTCTCCTAAATGTGGTAGGAGTAGAAACTTTATGAATACTTGTGGATGTGTATTGATCATTAGGACAGAAAAAAATAGAAATTGGGCAGCAGAAACCTCCAGTTGAAAATATGTGAATAAGAGGGGTGCCCGGGTATCTCTGTTGGTTAAATGTCTGACTTGGGCTCAGGTCATGATCTTGGGGTCCTGGGATGAAGATCTCGGGCTCCCTGCTTGGCAGGGAGTCTGCTTGTCCCTCTGCCTCCACCCTCCCCACCCCCACTCATGCGCTCCTGAGTGCTCTCTCTCTCTCAAATAAATAAATAAAATCTTTAAAAGAATATGTGAATAAGAGCTCCTGTTAAGGAATGGAGTCAAATGTATAAATATTGTAAGTAAGCAGTTAGTATAATCTTACATTTTCATTATACCGAATAAATAGACCACAGGGGCTATACAGATTCAAGAGAATGATATAGTTTTTGTCACTATTTGGTGACTTGAATTTAGTCAAAATATTAAAGTGAAAGTAACTATGAAATATCTGTAAAGAAGTAAGACATTTTTATCTGCATGGCCTGTAATCATGATTAGAGACAGTTCTTTTGTAACTCTGTTTTCAGTTTCATTAGACATGTATCCAACACATAGCTCATGATTTCCTCTGAAAACCTGGTGCCAATCTTTGCTCTATGTAATGGTTCCCAAGGAAAGTTAATTTGGGCTATTTTTTTCTGATTATAAAAGTAATCTGTAGTTATTTGTAAAAATACCCAAAATAGAAAAGCATATGAAAAACATAAGTTATCTATAACTACTCCACCCAGAGATTAGCATTTCTAGATTCTTTTCTGTACTCACATGTAAGGTGTGTGAGCCCTGCATATGTGTTTGTTTCAGTGAATTGGGTTTTTTAGTAGCCCTAATAATTTAGCACCCCTCTTCCCAACATGAGTTCTAAATAAATAAGAAATAAGACTAATCACCAAAGCGTGATAGATGAAGGCCCAGAATACCCCTCTGCTACAGACGGTAGAGGAGGATAGCAGCCAGAAGTGCCTGCTAACTAACTCCCAGAATTGGACAGAATTGCCCACCCAAGTCCCATCCAGCAATGAACCTGGCTAGGCTTGCCGCAGGAAGACTTTGGGCATGGAAAAGTGGAGGAGAATTACTCCTTAAGGTCAGCTTGCCCCCAAGAAGGAAAAGGAAATCGCTAAGCCAAGCACTGTCAGTTAGTTTTTACCACAATCACAGGTCAGATTAATGTACTGCCTTCCTTCCTAGGGGGGTAGTGAATGAGGAGTGGGAAGAGGTTGGGGTGCGAGGCTTTGTCAAGGAGTTTGAATACTCCTCTAGGGTAACGGGAAGCCATTAGACGGATTCTAGAAGAATGATGCAATCCAAGTTGTATTCTTAAAAGAATCACTCTGGCCACTTTTTTTTTTTAATTGAAGTATAATTAACATACAGGGTTATATTAGTTTAGGTGTACAACATAATGATTCAACAGTTCTATACATTACTAAACACTCACCATGATAAGTGTAGTTACCATCTGTTGCCAAACAATGTTACTGACTGTATGCCCTATGCTGTACTTTTCATCTCTTGACAGTTGTTTATTTTATAACTGGAAGTTTGTACCTCTTAATCTCCTCCATCCATTTCACTCATTCTCCCCCATCCCCCGCCCCCTGCCCCGCACCTCCCCTCTGGCAATCCCTCGTGCCATTTTGCATGGAGAATAACTGTAAGGGGAGAAAGGTAGAATTAAGGTGACTGGGGGCTAGCTGTTGCAGATGTTCAGGTAATTTCCTGGACCAGGGTGGTAGTGGTAGAGGTAATGTTTGGATTTTGAAGATTTTTTTTTTGAAGCTAGATTGACAGATGGGTAAAATTTAATGTAAAGGTAATTTTTTCACAGTAT
This sequence comes from Mirounga leonina, assembly GCF_011800145.1. Classification (NCBI taxonomy): domain Eukaryota; kingdom Metazoa; phylum Chordata; class Mammalia; order Carnivora; family Phocidae; genus Mirounga; species Mirounga leonina. The sequence goes on from NW_023270889.1 coordinate 3,105,104, forward strand.
TTTGAGTTATGCCTTTTTAAAGAGTTGTGTAATATGTGAAAAAGAAAACACAGGCCTAAAATAGTATCACTTAGGTTAAGGCCCCAAGTCAGTAAACCAACACTTAATACCTAACCCATCTCTAGTTTTAACCCCCCCAGGTATGTAACCTTAAACTTGTCAACAAGAGAATTTTCTGGCCAGCACTAGGAAGATGACTGATAGACTCTTCCTATTACCCTTAGGAGGGCAACCTTGCCTGAAACAGTGGATTCTTTGCTAAGATTCTTTCCTTTCTTCTGCTCCCTCTCTATCTTTTTTTTTATTTTAAAGATTTTATTTATTGATTTGAGAGAGAGAATGAGATAGAGAGAGAGAGCATGAGAGGGGGGAGGGTCAGAGGGCGAAGCAGGCTCCCCGCTGAGCAGGGAGCCTGATGCGGGACTTGATCCCGGGACTCCAGGATCACAACTTGAGCCGAAGGCAGTGGCTTAACCAACTGAGCCACCCAGGTGCCCCATCCCTCTCTATCTTTAAAAACCCTTTCTTTTTTTCTATAGCCCTCTGGAGCTCCCTTCTACTTGCTGGAAGGGATGCTGCCCATTTCATGCATTGATTAATAAAGCCAATTAGATCTTTAAAGTTTGCCTGGTTGAATTTTTGTTATTTAACAACTGGTATAATAATAGAGAAACTAATTTGAGAAATGATTCCATAGAACACATTTGATCATCCATGTTAATGCAAATGGTGGATATTTATCCTTTCTGATGGCTGAGTAATATTCCATCGTATATATGTACCACATCTTTATCCGTTCGTCTGTTGAAGGGCATCTTAGTTCCTTCCACAGTTTGGCTATTGTGAACATTGCTGCTATGAACATTGGGGTGCATGTGCCCCTTCTTTTCACTACATCTGTATCTTTGGGATCATTCCTTTTCATGCTTTCTGATTTTTTAATGGTAAGTAGGCTGTTTGGGGTTGAGAATTTGGATTACATGAAAATCTGTTTTGCTTTTATGTTATTTTAGCTAATTTTGAATAGTTTGTTTTACTTTTATGATTATCTTGTATCAATTGGCAGTGTGGAGTAAGTGCTCCCTAATTCATTCTTTCTTTCTTTCTTTCTTTCTTTCTTTCTTTCTTTCTTTCTTTCTTTCTTTCTTTCTTTCTTTCTTTCTTTCTTTCTTTTTTTAATTTTAATTTATTTTTAAATTTTATTTAAATTTTATTTTTTTTAAAGATTTTTTTTTATTCATTCGAGAGAGAGAGAGAGAGAGCACAAGCAGGGGGAGAGGTAGAAGCAGACTCCCCGCTGAGCAGGGAGCCCGACGCAGGGCTTGATCCCAGGACCTGGAGATCATGACCTGAGCTGAAGGCAGACGCTTAACCAACTGAGCCACCCAGGCGCCCCTCTTTTTTTTTTTTTTTTTTTAGAGAGAGAGAACGAGCGTGAGTAGGGGTGGAGGGAGCAGAAGAAGAGGAAGGGAGAGAATCTAAAGCAGGCTCCATGCCCAGTGTGGAGCCCTACACGGGGCTCAATCTCAGGACCCTGAGATCATGAACTGAGCTGAAATCAAGAGTCAGATACTTGACTGAGCACGCTCCAATAATCCCTAAATCTTAAAAAAAAAAAAAAAGTTTTTGCATCTTCTTTAGCATGAGTAAAGTCCTTTGCAGTTGTCTAGATAGGGCTGTTATGTCATTTAAAATGGTGGATCTCTACAGGATGACTATAGTCTCTAGAAAGCCTATATAAGGGATTCCTCTCTCTAGGAGAGAGATTTCCTGAACTGTGTTTCTCAGCTTCAGGACAGCTGTGATTTACTTTGTAAGCTGAAGAGGCCAAACATTACTGTTTTAATCATTATAAACAACATAGTAAATGTTAAATGTTCGCTCAATAGAGCCACTAGTAGGGCTTTTATATACAGAAACTAATGTCTGAGCCAAAAATGTGAAAGGGTTCCCTGGGCTGTGTGCATTCTCTTTTAACCTACTCTTTGATTCATTGCAACTGGAGAAGAGATGCCACTAGTAATGATTTGAGCTGCAAAACTCTTGGTGTTACAGTGAACCTCCCTGTTCTGTGTTTGTTTTTTAATTTCCTTCCTCTAATTATACAAGCCATAATAATTTACCACATTTCATAAAACTCAGAAACTTATTTTTACATATGATACCCAAATTATAGAGCATTTCAAGATTCTGGTAAACCTCAACACTTTGGACTATTTAAAATATTTACCAGTTTTGTTCCTTATCAGAGTTTTTGTGTCTTTCAGCTCTCTTCTACAAAGTAATGTAAGGATCCAATCTTAATTCAGAAGTATTTTTAAAGTTATTGCCCCAATTTATTTGTAGTTAATTATATAAAGAATTATTCTCACAGCTGTCTGATAAGAAATTTTACTTTTTGCTGTAAAAGTTTTACTTTGGGTGGATAATGCTGATACTCATGGGATAGGTGGTGAAGTTACCAATTGCTGTGTATATCCTATAATAACCCTATTTTATTCTGAAAAACAGTTCTTATGCTCTCTCAGTCTGATCATATAACACAGAGAGAAAGGACTGACTTGTTTTGTAAAACTATTTTTTTTTTTACTCACAGTAAATTATATTTTCACTGTGACTGACTATACAAGTGTCTTTGCACAGACTGACACACACCCACACATACATACACACACCAGTGCAGTGGAAATAGAAGTTTACCAAACCAGTTCCTGATCTTGCAATGTACAATGCACTCCCAATTTTTTCATTTCATTTGATTTCATTTTACTGATTATAATCTATTAAATTGATTTTATGAACCACCAATGAGTTAGAATTCAGAGTTTACAAAATACTTCTGAAGCATGTCCCAAATATAATTTGATCTTTACAGTGACCTTCTGGATATCGATCCTTTCAAAACATAGTTAAAACCTGCATTTAAAAAACAGAAGCTCTATGGAACTCCTGGGTGGCTCAGTCGGTTAAGCATCTGCCTTCAGCTCAGGTCATGATCCCAGGGTGCTGGGATCGAGTCCGCACTGGGCTCCTTGCTCAGCGGGGAACCTACTTCTCCTTCTGCCTGCTGCTCCCCCTGCTTGTGCTCTTTCTCTCTGACAAATAAATAAATAAAATCTTAAAACACACACACACACACACACGCACACACAGAAGCTCTGACTGATGATGAAGAAGAAATGGTTTGGGGCATTGAGTGACCAGAGGGCATCATGAACACAGCAGTCCCTTTGAATGGTAAGAGAGAGGAAGGGGAGCTGCAGAGATTTAGAACAGGAGGCAGATGGATGCAGTAGATGCTTTCACTGCCTTGGGATGTTTGGCTAAACCCTTCAAGATATCTGGTGTATGCCACCAGAAATCACTAGTGGTTAGACTGTACTAGGTTGCTGGTATCTTGAAAAGCTACCAAAATTAGTTTGTCCAGGGCTCTACCTTTGAGATGCCTGTAGTTTACCCCCAGAAATCCCATCCGTACTAATCTAGTCCAGTTTCACCAGTTAAGTGTGTTTCTCAAACTTCATTTGTTTACATACTACTCTCATAACGTTTCCCATCTCTCTACACCATCTTGTTATTTAATTTTAAAACATTGATTTACTTTAAAATTATAAGTACTTTCTAAATTGAGATAAAATGCATATAACAGTTAACCATTTTATTTTATTTTTCATTTTAAAATATGTAATTTAGTGGTATTTAGTGTGTTCTCAGTGTTGTGCAACCACCAGCTTTCTCTAGTTTCAAAACTTTTTCATCATGCCATAAAAACACCCAGTACCCATGAAGTAATCACTCCTCATTCTCCCTTCCTAAAGGGAACATTGTAACACCACCATAAGCAAAAAGCCAATGTTACTATTAATAGAACATAGCAATTATTAAAATTGCATTAAAAGTAAAACAATCATAAATACTCCCTAGATACTATTGTCAGCCAAGGCTCTGTGTCTGAGTTTTTTTCTGTATTAAAGAGATCATTAACAAGTGTTATGGAGGTAAAAAGACAAATTAGTGCTAAATCAAGACTTCTGCTTGGAATTGTAGGAGAATTTTAAAAACAGTTTTCTCATTATGAGATTCACTACCATTTAATGCTATTCCCTTGTACCATCTAAAATTTGTCTTGATATAGCTGAATTCATCCATCCCCCACCCCAGTCTTCTCATTCACTTCATTTTTAAAAGGGATTTTCTGTATTATTCCCAGAGTTTTCTATAACTGAAATTCAGAATGTGTTCTACCAAGTATGGTGATTGCAGTCTTCATCATTATCCTTGATCATATAAAATTAGGTATTTACCACATAGTGAATTAGATGCTTTGGGAGTTTTAAAGAAAAGACACAGATTCTACTCTAGAATGATATAAATCTTTGTTGTGAAAATCTATGCACAATTAATACTTAGAAAATAAAACTGATAATAGTAGACAAGTAGGTTGATTGTATTCTAAAAGTTCACTGGTTAAATTGGAACTTGTATATTTTTTTGTAGAAACAGTGTTAATATTAGCTATTATTGTGAATATTTTAGATTAGCCCAAAGGAGCTTATCTTTCTGTGCTCTTCTTTATGTTCCCCATAGGTAGGTCTGGTAGGACAAAAAGAGTACTTTGCCTCCCAAGCTTCAATTTATTCATCTCAATAGTAAACTTCATCTTCGTCTGGTTATACAGATCAAGCGCAATAACCTTTGTGAAAGTACAAAGCACCAGTACTACCTGGTCCTTAGGTGAAGGTCAATAAGTGTGCCTTCTTTTATTTAGTCACTCATATTCATAGTCTCATTAATATGTTATAGAACTACATCAAGACTATATGCCCGGGGGCGCCTGGGTGGCTCAGTCAGGTAAGCATCTGCTTTCAGCTCAGGTCATGATCCCAGGGTCCTGGGATCTAGCCCCATGTGGGGCTCTCTGCTCAGTGGGGAGCCTGCTTCTCCTTCTCCCTCTGCAGTTCCTCCTGCTTATGCTCTTTCATTCTCTCAAATGAATAAGTAAATAAAATCTAAAAAAAAAAAAAAAAGACTATTTGCCCACAGAAGTCAGTTAGCTTTGTTCTGATATGACCTGTAGAACTTTACCAGAGAATTCATCTCCTTCTCACTGCTACCTACCTCAACATTAGTAACTGTGGTGGTGGTAGTGATAGCAATAATAGTATTAATTATTAGAATAGGAGCTAACATTGTCCACCTACTGTGTACCAGGACTTTTTCTAAATGCTTTCAATCTATTTGCTTGTTATACAGCTTATGAGGTTAATATTGATATCTCCATTTTAAGGATGAGTTAACTGAGACTCAGTAGTGTATCTAAGGTCATACAGTAAAGACTAGGTAGATCTGGGATTTGACTCCAGGCAGTCTGGCTCCAGAGTCTATACTTCTAACCACAATCTCTTGAGTCTCTGAGAGTGGAAACCCATTCATCTACCCAACTGAAGGGGCATCTATTCTCTATATGTTGCTCAAAAGCCAGGAAATGCATATTATCTAGGGTAAAATTGTCTGATTGATGATCTGGTTCCGATAAGAAAACATCCAACTTCTGTCTGTCTGCCTAGAAAGGATCTGCAGGGCGGGGTAAGTGGGGAGTGGATCCAGGAGAGAAGAAAGAAGTAGGGGGGATAGTGTAGAGGGAATTCCTGGGTCCTTCTATCACAATTAACGAGGATCAAAATGGAATAAGGCTGGAAGAGGAAAAGAGCTCAGTTTAGACTCAGGTAATTAGGCAAGGAGTGACTACCAGAGTCTTTCCTCATAGCTGTATTTCCAAATGCTATCACCTAAATTGACTGCATTAGAAGTACTTCTAAATTTTATATCCTTTTCCCTTGGTAAAAATGTGTGGTGTCCACATTCATTAAAGGAAATAATTCACTCTGTGCTATATTTATGCTTTCTGTATTTTATTACTGAGATAGTGAAGCAAGATTATAGAAATAGCATAAAATTAAAACATCTTACTAAGTTTAAATGGCCATAACTTAAATGGAATTCTTTGTCATTGACTAGATCTAGTAGCCAGATGACATTTTGCTATTTTATTTTTAAACCTAGGAAGATTTGCCTATAAACCATTCAGTAGCAGAGCAGACTTTCCAAGTGCTATGAGTTAAAACATATGGAGATACTAAAGATACTTGCATGGGGCTTGAATGTTTTCCCACACATAAAATGTGTATCTCAAGGAGGGAAAGATATTTTCGACATTTCACTGAAACACTAGTTAGAAGTTATAGCAAAATACATGATAGTTATTATTTTTTATATTGAAAAATTAAGAGTACTTTTAATAGATAAGCCAAAAAGTAAAAAAAAGAAATTCTATACTGTAACCCTAAATCCACATTCTTAGGAAGTGACCCTCCTGTATAAATCTGAAACTGATATAGTTGTGTGTGTGTGTGAATGTGTTTGAGTTTGATGCTGATTGCTTGTTTGTATGGGGCTTTCCCATTTACAAAGATAGACTTGGACCAAGTGCTTCTGTTTTATCTTACAGGAGAGTATTTTTCAGTATCTTAAAAACCAATACATATTCTGTGTTTGGCAGTTAGCTAAGAAGACTTTGTTAAACTTTACTTTCTATACTCTGTTACAGAAACAGTGGGTAAATTGAATATGCTTTTTCAAACGAATCTCTATCCTTACCCCACACAGTGATTTTCCATGCCCCTCCTGGTGGCATTGGGGTGGGGTGAGGTCGAGAGGAAGGCCTGTTTTTTTTCCCTTTCAGTAAATGGCTGTGTGCAAGAGAGATGCATGATCAGACTTGTTTTTGAAGAATCACTTTGTTGTCTCTGTGGTAGATAAATTGGAGGAAATTAAACCAGGAGGCAAGGGGGTCAGTTAAGAGGTGCTAGGTGAGTCCAGGCCCCCTGAAAGGTGAGAATGGAGATCAATCCAAAGAAGTGGATTAGAGAGATATTTAGAATATAGGACACACATACAATTTGGTAAATGTTTGTGTAAGAGGAATGCAGGTTGAGTGACTGACCAGGTTGAGTAACTGGAATGCATGCCACCATCAAGGCAGGGATATTTGCCTGAGGAAGTAGAGGAAGAAGAGAATGCTATAATTCAACTTGGGATGTGTTTATTCACAAAATCCTCAACTCCATATCCAACTCAGTGGAATAAATGAATTAGTTAATTTATTAATTCTTGGGGCTTATATCCATGCCCATTACTCTTTTTCCCTGATTTTGACTGAAAAGTGCCCTAACTTTTTGGCCTAGGGCTGGACTTCTATTTCCAAAACCTCACTGAGATCGGCTTCTTTCCTCCATGATCTCCCAGCCTTAATTTCCTTGTTTCTGCTATTTGAATTTCCATGCCTTGACCCAATGCCTTCTCTACCTATATACCACTTTGCTTAGGATCTCTGTCCCATGTTTAATTATGATCCTGACCAACTCCCTCCCTGTCTTACTCAGTTTTGGATCAAAAATCCCTTCTGGATGCATATACTTGAGAAAGATGGCACCATGAGCCTTGTAAGAGATGTACTTTCTTAGTACATCCACCTCTCCAGTGCCTGTTGTGTTCTTGCTAAAAATGTTTAATTTCAGTCTAATAATGAGAAAACATCAGACAGATCCAAACTGTGGCATAGTCTGTAAAATAACTGGTCAGTACTCTTCACAAGAATCAAAATAACCTATCCTAGATTGGAGGAGACTAAGGGGACATGACAGCTAAATGCAATGTGGGGTCCTGGGTTCAGGCTGGACCAGAAAAAAGACATAGTGGGAAAACTGGTGAAATTGGAATAAGGTCGGGCGCCTGGGTGGCTCAGTTGGTTAAGCGACTGCCTTCGGCTCAGGTCATGATCCTGGAGTCCCTGGATCGAGTCCCGCATCGGGCTCCCTGCTTGGCAGGGAGTCTGCTTCTCCCTCTCCTGCTCCCCCCTCTTGTGCTCTCTCTCTCTCTCTCACTCTCTCTTTCAAATAAATAAAATCTTTAAAAAAAAAAAAAAGAAATTGGAATAAGGTCTACAGATGAGTTAATAGTATTCTGTCAGTGTTAATTTCTTGTTTTTTAAATAATTGTACCATGGTTATTTTAGATGTTAACATTAGGGGAGCCTGGGTAATGGGTATGTGGGAACTCTTTGTAATATTTTTGTAATTTTTTGTAAATTAGAATTATTTTAAAATAATGAGTTTAGGGTGCCTGGATAGCTCAGTCGGTTAAGCATCTGCCTTCAGCTCAGGTCATGATCCCAAAGTCCCAGGATTGAGTCCCGTATCAGGCTCCCCCCGAGGGGGGAGTCTGCTTCTCCCTCTGACCATCCCCCATCTCATGCTCTCACTCACTCTCTCAAATAAATAAAATCTTTTAAAAAATTTAAAAACTAATGAGTTTAAAACTTGCATTTTTAAAAATTTTTTTTAAAGATTATTTATTCATTTGAGAGAGAGAGAGCAAGTGAGAGCATGAGCAGGGGCAAGGGTCAGGGGGGAGAGGGAGGAGCAGACTCCCCTCTGAGCAGGGTGCCTGATGTGGGGCTCAATCCCAGGACCTTGAGATCATGACCTGAGCCTAAGGCAGACGCTTAACCCACTGAGCTACCCAGGTGCCCCTAAAACTTGCATTTTAATCTTAAAAATGATTTTGAAACAGCCTTGGTGTCAACATGGCAAGGTCAAGTCAGCTCATCCAACTCTTTTTCTCTCCATATACTAAGTCTCAAAGTGCCAAGGTTAGTAGTAGATTTTGAAAATTTTGAAAGAGGTAATTACAGGGCAGCAGGAAGATCTATTTAATAAATGGAGAGCCATATTTCCGTAGTGTAGTGGTTATCACGTTTGCCTCACAATAAATGGAGGCGTAAATTTTTGTTCTTTGACATCTATGAGGATTAGTAAGGCTTAACACAAGAATATGTTCAAGAAGTATATGTGCATATAAATGATTTACCTTTTGAGGGTGGCCTTCTGGAGGACAGTCATGTCTCCTGATGCCATTAAATGAGTTTTAGTGGGAAGTAGAGCACAGCTCCCACACCAAAAGCCAAAAACGCCAAATGCTGGCTTTCTCAGCCTTGTTTGTGTTTCTAGAATGCAGGTATTCAGCCGAGGCTTGTGCAATCAAATTCACCTACTCTGGGCTTTGAATCAGGAGTTAGTGAGAGGGGAGAATTCATCTTGGTGTGGATTAGGAGCAGAGGCAGTCATTTTCAGGGGTAGCAGTGACACCAATGGTCCACATCTGACATTCTCAAGTGGCTGTGGTGCCTTCTAGACTTGTCCTGGCTTCGGAATCTGGCTGGCTTCCTGACTGTGCCAAACCTGCCTTGTTCCCACACATTTTCTGAGCCTGGTTCTGCAGTCTCCCCAGCCACTGTAGGATGCATTTTCTGTTATTTCAGTAAATTCATTTTCTTGTACAGTTGAGAACTCTAACTGTAATGTACAGATTCACTCATGGTTAGATGTTAGCTAAAATATCAGAGGTAAGATAGAACCCTTTAGCAGATGATTTTAGTGGATTTAGTATTTTTCCCTGTGATTAATAGAGAGCTATCTGGAACTTTAAGCTGCCTCTATCTTTCTTATCCTGTCTATTAGGACACTAAAATGAGTTTATGTTGCAAGAGTTATTTTGAGGCATGTATATTTCAGATTTAATGTGCTCTTATGTGTTATATTAATCTATTAAGTTGAGTTTGAGAGTCATTACAGTGAGAAGGTTAACAGTGTAGTTTCTGGAGATTTGTCTGGATTCAAATCCAGGCTCTGCCATTTATTATCCGAACAGTTTCTCCACTTACAAAATGGGGATAATAACAGCACTTCCCCTCAGCTTATTAGGAGGACTAAATGAGTGTGTGTGTGTGTGTGTGTGTGTATTATATTAGCTATTGTTAGCTGCTGTTTTTATTTTGATTCTCTTATCAGCTCAGAAGTTTATTTTTGTTTCATTTTCTGGTTAATTTTAGTATGTCAAGTCCTTAGAAGCCCTTTTTGTGTCTCAGGTATGTTTCCTCTTTGTTAACCTCTGTAATAGGTGTCTTATAGGAGAAAGTTCACACTGATGCTAAGATCTGAGATCAGATTTTGTGAATTGGTAGTGTTATTGAATCAACTGTTTTTGACAGTTTTTGGAATCTATACAGCATCTCAGTTTTTAGCTGATTTGCTTATAAGAAAAAGTGATAACTGCCATCCCAACTTAAGAAGGCAATGAATTTGTTATTTTGAGAGTAAGACTAAAATATTAGCTTCAATTAATTATCTTTAAATATTTCTAGAATAATTTGATATATACATAGTGCTTAAAAGGGAAAAAATGTATCTAACTTAATTAAATGGATTTTTATAAGCCAGATGAACAAAATTAAGCTATTCACTGGCTGCCCAAGAGATGAATAAGTTAGAACATTCAGAAGAAATGGAGAACATAAAAACAACCCCCGAGAGTTATTCATTTAAATAATGAACAACAGCATTGTTGTTTTGAGCCTTTGAAGTTCTTTCCCTCATTGCCTATTGGAATAAGTTTTCCTTAAAGAATTATCATACCAATATGATGGAAAAAAACTGAAAAAATTTCCCTATAAACTTCACACTTTCTGATCATGTGATTAAGACTCAGTAATTTTAATCATTTCGATCGTGATTCTGTCCCAGTGGATATGGACATCATTATCCATCTCTGAAGGCTCGTCAAAACCTTCCTCAAAGTTTTATTGTAGTCAGTTAGCAGCCTATTTAAGGAAAGCCAAAGTGCTCACTGGGCCTGCTAGCGAGATAGGAAGAAGTTAAAAAATTACTCTCTAAATGCTTTTCCTGCCTAATTTGCAAATCTAGGAATGCTAATCTGTGGACCTTAATAATTCATGAATGTTATAGTCTTAATTCCTCCAATTTCGTGGCTCTCCAACTTTTTCTGGTCTGGATTTGTTGTACAGTTCTTTGTCAGTGGCACTGGCCTTTTACATTTTAGATGATGCCAGTGTCATCTGTTTTGGATTATAAGTTCCTGGAGGGCAGTGGCTCTTTGGCTTGTGTTCTACCACACTCTTTGATGGTGATCATGATGATGAAGTGGTTTGCTTCTTTGATTTCCAATATACTCTTGACTTCTGGTTAGCATATTCTGAGAATTAATAATATTGCATCTTTATCTCAATATTCATCTACTTTCCAATTGCCTATTATGTAATAGCTAATATAGTAACTGTTGTTTGTTGATCATTTTCTGGGTACCAGAAGTGTGTATGAGCACTTCACATTTATTATTGCATCTCATTCTCACCACAATTCACTGAAATTCATGCTATTTTCTCATTTTACAAATGAGAAAACTAAGGCTTAAAGAAATTAAATAACTTGCCTGTTGTGTACAATTAGAAATAGTAAAGCCAAGAGATCCAGGTCTTTCTGATTTCAAAGGCCCTGCTTTCAGCTACTGTATCATGGTTTTCTTTGAGTCCCCATGGACATTTGCATGCGTCATTGATTATTTCTCTGAAATCTGTAATTAATTTTCATTCCTTATAGAATGCTTACAGAGAGTTATGATCGTAATAGCGTGCTCTTGAAAAAATGAGTATTTCACTGAGTTGTCTTCACTTATTAGAGAAAAGAATTCTAAAAATGTCTTCGTATCCCATTTATGTAACACTGAAAAACCTGTTATTTTAATTGTTAATGGTATTTAGAATACAGAGTGGACATTCCTGATGGTAGCTGCCAGGGTTGATACATTTTGTAGTTCCCTGATAATTCTTCTTCTTTTTTTTAAAGATTTTATTTATTTATTTGATAGAGAGAGAGACAGCGAGAGAGGGAACACAAGCAGGGGGAGTGGGAGAGGGAGAAGCAGGCCTCACGCTGAGCAGGGAGCCTGATGCGGGGCTCGATCCCAGGACTCTGGGATCATGACCCAAGCCGAAGGCAGACGCTTAACGACTGAGCCACCCAGGCGCCCCCCCTGATAATTCTTCTATAGCTATGTCTTAGCCTTTCTGATGTGGTATTCACTAGTCTTTGATAAATAGACTGTATTGTGTAGTTTTTTTTCCTTGAGAGAATGATGGAGTTAAAAATAATCACAATAATAATTTTAAAAGAACATGCTGACATTTAGATCTAAAGACTTTCTCCTCTAGGCTATAAAGTCTTAAAAGTAGGTCACACTTTGGGTTTAAACTCTGAACAGATACTTGCTCTCTGTATTAGCTTACCTTTTGATCTTAAAGCAGCACTTATTTTTGACTTCAGTAAATTTTAAATTGTCCTTCCAAATTTGATATACCATATAAAATGAAAAAATCACCAGTCATTTAAAGGAGAAAATTAAAGAAACAAGTTTGTACTTTTCTGTCTGTCTCCTTGAAGAATTGAAATTTTTCTTCAATCACTGATTTAAGCTAGAAATACGAGACAGTTTGAAAGTACAGAAGTACGTGCTCACTTGAATAAAATGAGGTATAGGGTAGCATCCTTAAAATTCTCTGTAGAGTTACCTTTCATTAACCAGAGAACAGTTGAGTAAGAGAGTGTTTGCAGGCTATACCCTAAATATAGCCTGCTTCACCGAGTTAGCATAATTGACAATTCACTTGTTTCCCAGTACTCTATTCATTACAACAAAATTGCTGTGGGTCTTTTGAACTGTTTTTCCTCAGTTCTACACCACCACAAACCACTGAAGAATATGACCTTTAGCCTTTCCTCTTTTATTTCTCTGATTCATAGCACACTTTCTTATACTTGGAATTTCTCTTCCAGATTCCCCTGCCCTGTACTGCCCAGTTCCAGTTATGTGTAAACAGCAGGTTCACTTTTCTGCCGTAGGCACTGATCACTGAAACGTGTTTTTACGAATGGATTTTTGTTGTTATATAGTAGCATAAACTATTTTAGATGTCAGCTATTTTAGAAAAGCCTATTCTATGGCCAGAGAAGGTTGGTGGTGGTGGAGGTGTAATTAAAGATTACTTTAAATTTTCTAGATCTAGTAACTCTCAATATTTGATATAAATATACCTGTTAAGAGTTTTGAAAGCATGATTGCTAAAAATTTGGCACCTGTTTACTTTTAGAGTAGGTATTTCTTTATTCATATAAACTGCCTACAGTTATGTAGTGTTAGGAGGTATTTGTTTCAAGATCAGTTAGTTAACTGATGATTTATTTCACATTTTACTTCTCTAGGCCACTGTTACTCCACCCCCCAGTATTACCCATCCTACTCTTCTTCTCTATACTAAGTCTGATTTTTCTTCCCAAATGCTTAGTACAGTTTTCTCTTTCCTTTCTTCCTCCATTTCTTTCTTGTCTTGTTACTGAAAATAATAGTTAACTAAATTCTTTATGTTTAGAAAATAAAAATTATATTCTTTGTCTTATTATTATTTATACTTGACATTATAATCTTGATCTCTGTTGCCATGATTTAAAATAGGAGCCCCATGACTGTTGAAAGTGAGCATGATTATAATCCTACATAAGTATTTAAGGGGTCCCATTTGAGATGGTCTGAAAGAGAATATTTCCAGCATGAAACTGTTGAGATAAGACACATACCAGGTATTCGTGACAGCCAGGAAGTGGGGAAGTATAATTAGAATCGGAAAAGAGAACCCTGTTGGAGGCATAATGCCTAGAAGTACACAGTGAACATGGGTTTTATACTGACTCACAAAGTACTGACAGTGAAAAGGCATTTTCTACTTATCTAAGGAATACAAAGAAAGAATGACATAGGAAAAAGAAGAGCATAGAGAGAGAGAGATCAATTAAAAACTGATCCTGTAGATATTATTTTGTCTTCACTTTCTTAGGCCAGCTTCTAATTAATTTCATCAGATGTTCATAAATAGAGAAAATGACCCAGCATCCTCAGTTCAACTAATGTTTATTGCGTAAATACTATTGCTTGGTCCATTATCGTCATAAGATTATGATTCATTTCAAAGTATAAAAACAGTTCAAAACTGACCAGAATTATACATAAGCATTTTGAATGTTTTGCTTGTTTGTTTTTTGGTGAGCAATAAGTAAGCAATATGTTTTCCTAAAGAGAATGAAATTTTGCTTGCTTAATTAATTAGGAAACTCAGAAGTATTTTGAACTTGTAATGATAGTTCTTATGTCTACCAAATATAAGATTTAGATAAGACGTAAAACTGTTCTTCAGGAAATGAATATTATAATGAATGAATATTATTCTAACAAAACTGTCAGGCTTCAATTTTTTATGACTTCCTTGGGCATTTGGGGAAATAATTTTTAGATTTTCTAAAATATTTTAATCTTTACCCAGATGAAAAGGCAGCATGAGAAATAATTCCCTCTCTAGCATTTCTCTTAGAAAAGCTAGACCTTGGGCGCCTGGGTGGCTCAGTTGGTTAAGCAACTACCTTCGGCTTGGGGCATGATCCTGGAGTCCCTGGATCGAGTCCCGCATCGGGCTCCCTGCTCAGCGAGGAGCCTGCTTCTCCCTCTGACCCTCCCCCCTCTCATGTACTCTCTCTCATTCTCGCTCTCAAATAAATAAATAAATCTTTAAAAAAAAAAAAAAGAAAAGCTAGACCTTTGTTTCTGTGGTTGTTGCTACTAAACAATTTTAGGAAAGATCATGAAATAGTGGGGTCTTTACCAATGCATTTTATATAATGTGTGACTGTCATGATACTGTACAGACTGTTACCAGATAAATCTAGCAAAAAGACTGCCTGCTTGAACTTTGTAAAATTTCTCACGAGATCTGAAACCAGAGTTGATGCTTGCTCTTTTGTGTATCTTAGAGTTTATAAAGGAAAAACAACAGCACTGCTTTTTGATTATCTGTGATATTTCTAGCCTTACTAAACTATATCCCATGGTAAAACGAATTTAGGAACAACTGAAATTTATTTAAAAAACATTTTTGATCAGTAGAATAAATTTAATGTCTTTTATTCTGTGTTGTGTCCTGTGATACTTTTGAGCTTATTTGGATATTTTTCCTAGTTCATGCTGTCCTATATCAACTATACCCAAATGTCTACATATTCACTGTGTGACATAAAATGCTAAATGCAGGGGTGCCTGGGTGGCTCAGTTGGTTAAGCCTTCAGCTCAGGTCATGATCCCAGGGTCCTGGGATCAAGCCCCATATTGGGCTCCCTGCTCAGCGGGGAGCCTGCTTCTCCCTCTCCCTCTCCCTCTCCCTCTGCCTTCCTCTCTGCCTACTTGTGCTCTCTCTCTCTCTCTGTCAAATAAATAAATAAAATCTTTAAAAAAAACAAAATAAAACACTAAATGCCAATACTTTTCCTCATGAAGTATTATATTTTAGCTTTGAGTGCCTCAGACACAGGAGGCGCTCAGTAAATATTGATAGACTGAAACGTATAAAAGAGAGGTTTCAAAAATATTTTTTAAAATAGTTGTCGTATTGAAACAAATTAATGTTCCAATTTTCTCCCCACCAAGAAACTTCCCCCATATTAAAAAAAAATTCATCAGTAAATATATGGAAAGATCAAATGAAAAATGTTTATTTTGAGAGGATGTACCTAATAATTACTATTCATCAGTATCTTTTCTTTCTTTACTTGCTTAACTAAGATGGTGATAATTTCTCCATTGTATGAAGAGCCCTTGGGTTCTGTTCCTAAAAGACCATGTCTTTCAGGCAGGCTGAATTCTCTTCTGTTTTTATCTGAGTTTAGGAAGCTACTCCACTGTTTAGTATGATGCCATAATTTAGAAACCACAGTGGTTAATCCCAATATCGACTTGAACTAATTAATAACTTTTTAAAAAACAGAATAATATTTTCCAGAGAAAGCTATTCTTTTAGTGGTAATCTGTTGGTAACTAAATTGTCAGAAGTAACTATAAAATAAAACATCAACAAACATGGTTGGTACTCTTCAACCATTATTTGTTGTTTAGAGTTTATGGAAAAAATAGTGGTTTGATATATTTCTTTGGCACTGAACAAAACAACACTGTAAAGTTGAGTACTTCCTCCTCCTTTGTAGTTCATTATTCATAGGGTTTTAAATTATAGCTAAAATGCATGTGTCTTCTTTATGAAAGGATAAGTAACTGGAATTTTCAGATATGAAGATTTTATTTCTTATATAAAAATGGCGATTTGGATCAAGGATTTTCTCTGCTGTTTTTTATTTTTATCTCTTCTAAATTGCACTGATCCTATTGAATTTTACTTTTAAGGCATTGATTTGTTTTTCATTATTAACATTGTCAGTGGCCTGTAAATGATTTTTGAAATGAAGTTAGAAATCATTTAGAAATGACATAAAACTAAACTGTGAATTTTCAGTGATAAACATATTCCTGTACCCAACCTCATAAAAATTAAGCCAAACTGTGGAAAGAGCCTAGATGTCCATCGACAGATGAATGGATAAAGAAGATGTGGTATATGTATATATATACACAATGGAATATTACGCAGCCATCAAAAGGAATGAGATCTTGCCATTTGCAACGATGTGGATGGAACTGGAGGGTATTATGCTGAGCAAAATAAGTCAAACAGAGAAAGACATGTATCATATGACCTCACTGATATGAGGAATTCTTAATCGCAGGAAACAAACTGAGGGTTGCTGGAGTGGGGGGTGGGGTGGGAGGGATGGGGTGACTGGGTGATAGACACTGGGGAGGGTATGTGCTCTGGTAAGTGCTGTGAATTGTGCAAGACTGTTGAATCTCAGATCTGTACCTCTGAAACAAATAATGCAATATATGTTAAGAAAAAAAAAAAAAGAAGAAGATAGCAGGAGGGGAAGAATGAAGGGGGGGAAATCGGAGGGGTAGAACCATGAGAGACGATGGACTCTGAAAAACAAACTGAGGGTTCTAGAGGGGAGGAGGGTGGGAGGATGGGTTAGCCTGGTGATGGGTATTGAGGAGGGCACATTCTGCATGGAGCACTGGGTGTTATGCACAAACAATGAATCATGGAACACTACATCTAAAACTAATGATGTAATGTATGGGGATTAACATAAGAATAAAAAAAGAAAAAAAAGAAAAAAACAAAATCATCAAAATAAAAAATAAGCTAGGGGCCAAGGAAAAATAAAACACAAAAATCAGAAAAAAAAAATTAAATGAAATTTTTAAAAAGGTATTTTATTTATTTATTTATTTATTTATTTATTTATTTATTTAAAAAATTTTATTGTGTTATGTTAGTTACCATACAATACATCATTGGTTTTTGATGTGGTGATCCACGATCCATTGTTTTCGTATAACACCCAGTGCTCCATGCAGTATGTGCCCTCCTTAATACCCATCACCAGGCTAACCAATCCCCCCACCCCCCAAAACCCTGTTTGTTTCTCAGAGTCCATAGTCTCTCATGGGTCATCTCTCCCTCCAATTCCCCCCCCCCCATTTTCCCTTCCTTCTCCTAATGTCCTCCATGCTATTCCTTATGTTCCACAAATAAGTGAAACCATATGATAATTGACTTTCTCTGCTTGACTTATTTCACTTAGCGTAATCTCCTCCAGTCCCATCCATGTTGATGTAAACGTTGGGTATTCATCCTTTCTGATGGCTGAGTAATATTCCATTGTATATATGAACCACATCTTCTTTATCCATTCATCTGTTGAAGGGCATCTTGGCTCTTTACACAGTTTGGCTATTGTGGATTGCTGCTATGAACATTGGGGTGCATATGGCCCTTCTTTTCACTACATCTGTGTCTTTGGGGTAGATACCCAGTAGTGCAATTGCTGGGTCATAGGGTTGCTCTATTTTTAAATTTAAAAAGGTATTTTAAAAAGAGTTCTTGTGTGTACATTAGAAAAGCTTCATGTAGCAAAAGGTACCTGGATTGAGACATACAGGTTAACTAGGGCAGGCAGAGAGGAGAGAGGCAGGCTCTCTAGATAAAGAACAGCTGGGGCGCCTGGGTGGCTCAGATGGTTAAGCGTCTGCCTTTGGCTCAGATCATGATCCCAGGATCCTGGGATCGAGCCCCGCATCGGGCTTCTGGCTCAGCAGGGAGCCTACTTCTCCCTGTGCCTCTCCCCCTGCTCATACTCTCTCTCTCTGTATCTCTGTGTCTCAAATGAATAAATAAATTTAAAAAAAGAACAGCATAGGCAACAGTGTAAAGTGGAAAATGGAAGTCTTGCCAAGTGACAGGGTGACAATTTGAGTTTTTCTAGGGCAAAGGATTATCATTAGGAGTAGTAGGAAGACCAGGAAGCTAGGTTGGGTCCAGATCATGGAAGAACATGAATGTCATCATGCTTGATTTTAGACATATATTTGTTAATTCACTCATTCATTCATGAATTTACTTACTTTCTTACTTACCTATTTACCTGCATATTTTCTCTTATTTTGCAGTGTCACTTTCTAAAGGTGTGTGCATATGAAAGTAACATGAACAACAAAGTTTTATTAGAATAATTAATTTGGAGGGGTATATAAGATGGTTGGGATGAGAGAAAGATCTTTCCTTACCTTGAATTATTATAATAATTGGGATGAAGCCAGAGAGCATGATGGGAAGTGGGACTTGTGATCTTGAGCAGGGTCATTAATCTTTCTGATCCTATCTAGATGGTGGATGTAATAAAAAATATCTTTCCTAGTTGTCTCACTGGGTTGTTGTGACCAAGAATGTGATACTACACATAAAAGTGCTTTGTAAACTATGAAATTAGTATACATTTAGCCCAATATTACTTATTATATATTGTCAATATTTATTGGAACACTCAGGGGTTTTCGGCCATTATAGTGGTTACTAAAAGGCAGTATTGGATGTAGAGATGTATTATATCAAGGGATGTTTGGTAAGGGTCAAAGATGATGCTTAGTGACTAAAAAAATTATAGAAGATTAATATTAAAATAAGTCATGACTGGGAGGAGGTTTGGGGGTAAAAATGTATGAGTTTGGTGAGGGTTGCTGGAGTGGTAGGGGGTGGGAGGGATGGGGTGGCTGGGTGATAGACATTGGGGAGGGTATGTGCTATGGTGAGTGCTGTGAATTGTGTAAGACTGTTGAATCACAGATCTGTACCTCTGAAACAAATAATACATTATATGTTAAAAAAAGAAGAAGAAGAAGAAGAAGAAGATAGCAGGAAGGGAAAAATGAAGGGGGGGAAATCGGAGGGGGAGATGATCCATGAGAGACTATGGACTCTGAGAAACAAACTGAGGGTTCTGGGGGGGGTGGGGGGATGGGTTAGCCTGGTGATGGGTATTAAAGAGGGCACATACTGCATGGAGCACTGGGTGTTATACGCAAACAATGAATCATGGAACACTACATGAAAAGCTAATGACGTAATGTATGGTGATTAACATAATGTAATAAAACAAAACAAAAAAACTAATGATGTAATGTATGGTGATTAACAACATAATAAAATAAAACGAAACAAACTGATGTAATGTATGGTGATTAACAACATAATAAAATAAAACAAACTGATGTATGGTGATTAACATAACATAATAAAATAAAAAAAATAAAAAAATTATGAGTTTGGTTCTAGGAATATTGCTTGGAGGAAATAGTAGTATATCTAAGTGGAAATGTCCAGTATCATTACACTTTGCTTGAGAGAAATTTCTGGAAAAAAGTAGGGTTGAAATTTGGGAATCACTTGCATGGCAGGTTATTGAAGTGCATTCGTGAGCTCTTGGGCAGTAGGTATGGAGAGGAGAGCAGACATTTAGGGGCAAAACCATGCACATAATTTGTTCCCTCACATACTCTCTCATATGTTTTGCTTCTTATTTTGAGGAGAAAAGACACCGTCCGTTTTAACTCCCTCTACTACGCAACCACCCACTCTTTTTTATACTGTCCTGAAACAGCAACACTTGCTTCAGCAGAAATTCCTTGAGGGCTTTCATTACATCAATCAGCAGAATGTGCTTTGTTTTTATTAGGGGCAAAGTGTTAAAGGGGCAAAGAGTTAACTGGCTATTTATCTTTAGTTTAGAAAGGGGAAAGAAAAAGTCTTTTTATCTCTGGATAGATTCTTCTACTTCATTTCTTAAACTGATTTGGTGATTCTGGCGCTAAACTTGGCATGATAGTGAGAAAGGCTGAGAATCAATGTGCTAATATGGCCCTGGGGACAATATATTTATTGGAGTCCAAATCCCATAACGTGGGCCATTGCAGCAGGACCATCTGGTAGGTAGGATGTGCAAGTTGTACCCTGTCAGTTAAGGCCCTTTATAATCTGATCCCAGTAAGTCTTCTCTGCCTTACCGTCTACATTTCTGTATTCTGATCAGACTATGTTTCCAGAACATGCCATGTACTTTTAAACCTCCTTCATACCTTCAACTAGGCAGTTTCCTCAGCCTTAATATGTCATGCTCCAGCCATGGAAAACCACTCTTCCGTCAAGGCCCAATTCAGATGTGTCTGTGAAACCTTATCCAGTCTGCCAAGAGAGAAATAATTGTCCTTTTCTTTGCTTTCCCAAACTATTTTATATCAGGAATAGATAAGAGGTCAAGCTCTAGAGTCAGACTTTGTAGATTTAAATCCCGCTCTAATTAAGTATATAACCTGCTTCCTCATTTGTAAAATGGGACATTTTATGAAGATAAAATAAAATAATATAAATAAAGAGCTTACCCTGGGAATGGAGCATAGTAAGTGCTTAATAAATGTTATTTTATAGTGATTATCATATCTTGAAACCATAAAAGTGGTTTCATTCTTTGTTACTCATAGTTGTATACATTTTTGTCTTCTTTGCAAGATGAGGAGGTCTTGGGGGCTCCAGGACCCTGTGGTAGTTATCTTATTCCTCAGGGGGCCTAGGACAGTACCTCATTTACAGTAGAAACTCAGTAATTGATTATATGAATTGAGGAACTAATTGAGTGTGGATATGGAGCACCAGCAACTGTCTGGTCTCCCTTCCATTGAAACCTTAGTGTCTTCAAATCCAAATTTAAAAGGATAACACTTTGTTTTATTTTCTTTATAAATTACTGGCTATTTTCACTCTGACACCCCCTCTCTTACATATACTGTGGCATACACACCTTCATCATGTCACATACTGACTTCTCACTGGCATCACATAATTAGTAAGTTTATACCCGAGTGATAACTTTTCAAAAAAGAATTAGGACTAAAGCCCATGTAAAGAAATGATAGGAAGGCTAAATTTGTTAATTTTTTATTGTTTAGGTGACTCATTTTTTTTTTTTAAGATTTTATTTATTTATTTGACAGAGAGAGACACAGGGAGAGAGGGAATACAAGCAGGGGGAGTGGGAGAGGGAGAAGCAGGCTTCCCGCGGAGCAGGGAGCCTAATGTGGGACTCGATCCCAGGACCCCGGGCTCATGACCTGAGCCGAAGGCAGATGCTTAATGACTCAGCCACCCAGGCGCCCCTGACTCATTGTTTTTAATTAAACATAGGTAAGAGTCTCTAAAATTATGAAGATTGTTTAACATAGTTATAGATTAATGCTCCCATACTATCTCTCTTTTACAATGAAAATGGAAAATACTTAGATATATATTGCCTTTTCCCATAAAATATTGAATATGCCAGTGTTAAAGAAGAGCTATATATTCACAGATGATACCTTTTCAGTGGAAATTCAAATAGAACCATCTCTCTAATCCTATGTGATAGTAAGAAGGGGCAGCATGAATATTAGGCTACCAGACAATTGCTTGTCATCTCTAAACATATTGTGCCCTCTCCCACTCTGCCCTAGAAAATAATGTTTCTTCCACCTACTATATACCTTGCCCTTTTCTCTGCCTGGTGACCTCCTGGTTATCTTCAAAAACTGTCCTTAAATGTCTTTACCTCTCTCAAAACATTCCTGCCCCTAGACAGAATTTGTTACTTGCTCCTCTCTGCCTGTATGAGACCCCTTGGAACTCTCCTCCCACACTCCACTGTGAGTTACCTGAACAGTGGCCATCTCTGTAGCCTCAGCTTTCCAAGTGCTTAGGTGCTTTAGAAATGTTTAGAGTTTGGATGAACTGGTGAATGAGTTGAGTAAACTAGAAATCCACAAATAGCCCCAAATCCAGGGTTTTGACGAGTGATCGTCTAGAAACTTGCTCTCTCCCAACCATTTGGCAGCCATAGTTTTTGTTTTAAGACAAAATTAAACATTTGAAGTTTTAGTTTCATTATTTTGTCTTCCCAATTCTGCCAGAAGACGATTTATTTAAGAGACTGGAAGAAGAGAACTAGATACTTTGCATTTGGGCTAATCAATTCCTGATCTCTATACTAGGAGATTCTCTTTGGTACTGATCATATTTTCTGTCAATAAGAGGAGTCTTAATGATTTGTACACATTTCATTCCATAATTTTCCTTTCAGCAAGTTCTTAGAAAATGACTGAGAAGTAGGTTATTATTTTAATTTCTTGGGGAAAACTATGTTCTACATCCTCAGTAGCATATATTTTAAGATGACTATATAGACTATGTAGATTTTAAGGTAAATGCTTCTATAGTTAGAAAACAAATTATTAATACTTCTTAGCTGCTTGTGACCTAATGCAATTATGTAATAACCTTGACATCTTTGTTTTGATTAATTTCTCTGTTTTGTTAACCACAGAAATTGGATATAGATTTCTATTTGAGTTTCATGTTTTTGACTTCTTTAAATGTTTTTTATTTCAATCTCTAATTATTGTTTTTTTCTCTATTTTTTCTATTTTATTGATTACTGCTCTTCATTCTTCCTTTTTATTTTTTCATCTTTTTCTGATTTCTTAAAGTGGAAGCTTAGGACTTTTACATGAGATTTCTTTTTCTTTTTGATATATATATTAAATTTCCACTCTAAACACTTTGTGTCTTAGTCGGCTCGGGCTGCCATAACAAAACACCATGGACTGGGTAGCTTAAACAACAGACATTAATTTCTCACCATTCTGGATGTTGGGAAGTCTAAGATCAGTTCCTCTTCGGTTCCGGTGAGAGCATTTTTCCTAGTTTGCAGAGGACAGCCTCTCATTGCTGTGTCCTGTGCAAAGGAAGGGGGTGGGTGGGAGCTATGGCTATTTTCTAATATCTCCTTTGGATTTCTTTTTTAGGCCATGGATTATTTAGAAGCATGTGGTATAATTTTTAAAAATTTTTCTGTTATTCTGTTAATTGATTTCTACTTGAATTCCATTGCAACCTGAGAATATACTTTGTATGATTTTAACATTTTAAAAATTTATAGTGATGGTTTTCTGATCCAGAATATAGTCTTATCTCAATAAATGTTCCATGTACAGTTTGAAAAGAATGTGTATTCTGCTGTTTTGGGAAGGAGTGTCCTATGAATATTAATTAGGTCAAGTTGGTTGATAGTATTGATCATGTCACTTTACTGATTTTATGTCTACCTATTTTATCAATTGCTGAGAGAGAAATGTTGAAATCTGTAACTGTGATTATGGATATGTTTATTTCTCCTTTTAATTCTCTTTTTTCTTCATGTATTTTAATGCTCTTTTATTGGGTGCATACACATTTAGAATTAGGTTTTCTTGCTGAATTGACTCCTTCATCATTATGTAATATATCTATTTCTGGTGGTATTTCTTATTCTTTAGAATGTTTACTTTGATAGTGACATAGCTGCCCCAGGTTTCTTTTGTTTTGTGTCTGCCTTGTGTATCTTTTTCTATACTTTTACTTTTAAATTAAGCTTATGTGGATTTCTTAGAGATGTATATAGCTGAGACTTGCTTTATTAACCCATGTAACAACCTTTGCTTTTTAATTAGAGCATTTGGACCTCTGCTGTCCAATACATGTGGCTATTTAAATTTAAATTTATTAAAATAAAATTAAAATTAAGTTCCTTAATCACAGTAGCCATATTTCATGATCTCAGTAAGTACATGAGGCAAATGACTACCATGTTAGATAGTGTGGGTCGAGAGCACAGGCAGGTTTCCTGCTTCTTGCCTTGATGACAACTAAACTCTGCTTTGTTTCTCTAGAGGGTGTTGGGTGAGAGCACATAGTCTGTTTTTCATCTTTCTCTGTGACATCTGACCTTTGCCTAGAAGGGGTAGGGGCCAGGAGGTAGGAGAGTTTCCTATCCTCTATTAATAGTAGATGTTTTTTGCTTTATATTAAAGTAGTATCCAGACCAAAGCCCTGGGCTAAAGTTCATCATCACACCTGTGCCTGCCACTTATGGATGATGTGAAGGGTCTTAGGAGCAATGCACTTATAGATAGGTTTTCAGAACTTAACATATTGATAAATAGTAGAACTTCAATATTTTTCCATTAAAACTCATGTGAAAAAGAGTTTAAGAGAATATTCTGAGCTTGTTTTACGGTTTTACAGATAAGTAAATGTTTTCCAAGATCAGGGTAAATGTTAAATACCTGGAAGAGGTTTTTGTTTGTTTGTTTGTTTGTTTTTAAACTCAACTTTTATCCTTAATAAAGGTTGATTTGTATTCATTCCCAAAACATACTTGTCTGCACAAAGGAGGAATCTACCTGCCTTGGTTAAAATGGTTTTAGTGCATCCCTGTGCTTATACTTAATGATGTCTTACTAATAAATGAGTTACTTTTTTTTTTTTTTACTTGAAGTTAAAACAATTTTTTTTTTTTAAGATTTTTTGTTTTATTTATTTGAGAGAGAGAGAGAGAGCATGAGAGAAGGGAGGGTCAGAGGGAGGAGCAGACTCCCCGCTGAGCAGGGAGCCCGATATGGGACTCGATCCTGGGACTCCAGGATCATGACCTTAGCCTAAGGCAGTCACTTAACCTACTGAGCCATCCAGGTGCCCCAAAACAATTTCTTTTGTCATGTTACCTTAAGGCATTCTCTTTCTCCTCTATCAGTCTATTGTTACAATGTGGAAATAAGGTGCGTGGGATATTTTAGTGTATTAAGAGAAGCCAGAAGTCCCTAATTTCTTGAATGCCTGTAGATTATTATAAATTCCTATTTGTTTCTTTCATCTTTTAATTAAAAACTTAATGAAGACACTTTTTTTTTTTTTTTTTTAAGATTTGCTCTGGCAGTTAACTGCTTAGTCACTGTTCCTTTTTTGTGGTTTTAGTTGAGAGATTACACCAGGACCATTAACAAATACAATGAACAAGGAAATGTAAGATGCTGTTTAACAAGGAAAAAAGTTATTAAAACATTTAGAATATGAATTAGAGTATAATCTTGAAGGTAGGGATTGTGTTTTGCATATATTCCTACAGACATGGCATAATGCCACAGACCTAGAAAGCAACCAATAAATATTTGCTTCAAGTTGATTTACGTGAGTGAAATTGGAACTCTTGCTTTTTTGAAATAAGTTACTGCTATGCTCACTATAAGCAAAATATTGATACTATTATTTTTAGTTGTTGTGAAGGCATTTTCTCTAACAGTGTACATTTAAAGAAGAGAAAACATTCTGTTTTTGTAATTGAGCTAAGTTTAAAGTTATATTATATGGACCTCAACTTCAACTTTGGGGGCAAAAATGCACATTTAAGCCAGTTAACTGTGGGGTGTAATTCTTGGAGAAAAGGCAAAAGATCATTTGA
This sequence comes from Mirounga leonina, assembly GCF_011800145.1. Taxonomy (NCBI): domain Eukaryota; kingdom Metazoa; phylum Chordata; class Mammalia; order Carnivora; family Phocidae; genus Mirounga; species Mirounga leonina. Next base: position 3,130,642 of record NW_023270889.1, read on the forward strand.
CTTCTGCAGTATACGTTTTACCAAGACTTAAACTATGCTTTATTTTCTGTTTTCTATCCTGCTGCTTCAGTAGTATGGTTCTTTGCTGCTTTCCTCTGGCTCTAAGTCCAATGTGATAAAACCCATAATTTTGCAGATTGGTATATTCCAGATTGATGATACACCTTTTCTTCTGGGCCCTCCTTGTCTTTGGTAATCCCTTCCTTTTTCCTGTCCATTTATCTCTGTCATTTCACCTCAGTGGGGAATTTCAAACTCGTACAGCTCTTGTCTGGTCTACCTTGTAATTCCCACCCCCTATTCAGTTATCTCTCCTTCTCTACGTGGAAGAATAAGGACAATGGGCTAGACCTTTGTCAGACTTTTTCTCCTGATGTATGTAAGTATCTCTGGGTTAATACGTGCTTGTCTCCCATCCTCCTTCCTTGCAGCTCCATGGAAGAGGTCTGTCTTCCAGCTTCTCACTAATCCTTCCACCTGTGGGCTAGATTTTGAGTCCTTCCTGCCTCCTCTGAGACTTCATTCCATCAATTGCTCCCTTTTCTGTATTTTCATCTGTTTCATCCCTATTGGCTCCTAGAATATATGCTCCTGCTCCTGCTTTTTATTTACTTGATTTAATAAAAGCCTTTTCCAACTCTTCCTTCTTTTTTTTTTTTAATCAGCTATCTACCCAGAATAGACCATATTTGCCCTGTCACAGATTCACTGAAACTATGCCAAAGTCGCCGACCACAACTTCATTTATTCTCAGGCATACTCTTCCATTCCCCAGCTTCAAGCCCTCACCTGCTCTCACCTGGACCACTGCAGGTGTTTACTAACTCATCTCCCTGCCCCCAGTCTTCCCTTTTCTAGTTTATCTTTCCCACTGCTGCAGAGCGATATTTTAAAATACAGATATGATCTTATTACCCAACTCTCCTTAAAACCCTCAGAGGCTCAACATTGTCCTTGAGTACAAATTCAAACTCTATAGGAGGATATCTGAGGGCACTAGTGATTTGACCTCCAGCTCTCCGTCTTATGTGCTACTGGTTTGTTCTTGAGTCCCACCTGTAGTTCCAAAAGCAGTGTGCTATTTCACGGTTCAGAGTCTTTTATATTCTGAGGCCTCTAGTGGAATAACTTTCTCTTGTATTGCTAGTGATCTCCTACTTATCCTTCAAAGACAGGTGTCAAGCATCCTCACCATGTTTTACCTGATTTCTCTCTCCTCTACTCCCAGCCTATCACCATTTGGTACCATGGCAGAGTTGACCATTATTCTGTGGGCTTACTATATAGTTTGTGGATACTGCTGTTATTTATTACACAAAGAATTGCAAATATTTGTTTTATGTTTATCTCCATTTCTAGGCAGATATCCTTGAGAGTAGGGAACCATTTTACCAATCTGTGACACATCTGCAACACCTAGCAAAGTGCCTTGCACACAGCAAGGACTCCATAGATGTTTATAGAATGAGTGAATAAACAGTTGGATTAATTTTAGCAAATATTTACCACTGCTTCTTCTACAGGCTCAGTGTTATACTTTTAAAGTTAGATAATAAGTTTTGGGTTGTATGGTTTTGTTTTTTTTTTTTTTAAAGATTTTATTTATTTTTTAGAGAGTGAGTGAGAGAGAAACAGCATCAGAGGGGAGAGGGTCAGAGGGAGAAGCAGGCTCCCCGCTGAGCCGGGAGCCCGATGCGGGACTTGATCCCAGGACCCTGGGATCATGACCTGAGCCGAAGGCAGATGCTTAACCATCTGAGCCACCCAGGTGTCCCGAGTTGTATGTTTTTGATATCACTGTACTTGATGCTGGCTACTGTGTCATATAGTTTTATTTTTTTATTAACATATAATGTATTATTTGTTTCAGGGGTACAGGTCTGTGATTCATCAGTCTTACACAATTCACAGCACTCACCATAGCACATACCCTCCCCAATGTCTATCATCCAGCCACCCCATCCCTCCCACCCCCCACCACTCCATCAACCCTCAGTTTGTTTCCTGAGATTGAGAGTCTCTTATGGTTTGTCTCCCTCTCTGGTTTCATCTTGTTTCATTTTTCCCTCCCTTCCCCTATGATCTTCTGTCTTGTTTCTCAAATTCCTCATATCAGTGAGGTCATATGATACATGTCTTTCTCTGATTGACTTATTTTGCTTAGCATAATACCTTCTAGTTCCATCCACATCGTTGCAAATGGCAAGATTTCATTTTTTGATGGCTGCATAATATTCCAATGTATATATATATCACATCTTCTTTATCTATTCTTCTGTCGATGGACATCTTGGCTCTTTCCATAGTTTGGCTATTGTGGACATTGCTGCTATAAACATTGGGGTGCACGTACCCCTTCGGATCCCTACATTTGTATCTTTGGGGTAAATACCCAGTAGTGCAATTGCTGGGTCATATGGTAGCTCTATTTTCAACTTTTTGAGGACCCTCCATACTGTTTTCCAGAGTGGCTGCACCAGCTTGCATTCCCACCAACAGTGTAGGAGGGTTACCCTTTCTCCACATCCCAGCCAACATCTGTGGTTTCCTGACTTGTTAATTTTAGCCATTCTGACTGGTGTGAGGTGGTATCTCATTGAGGTTTTGATTTGGATTTCCCTGATGCTGAGCGATGTTGAGCATGTGTCATATAGTTTTAAAGAGACCAAAAGAGCAGGAGGAGAAGGCATTTGTAGCTAATGGACTTAATATGATAGCTCTCTGATTATCGAGGTCTTTTCCTCATATTGCCATGGTGCATGGTACAAACTCATCCATTCATTCTTTTCCTAACCAAAGTGTACAAAACTAGAGAAAAGATTTCATGATTTTATGATCATTTTTCTTCTTGCTTCCAATCTCCCTCACTATCTCCACATAACTGCCAGAGAACTCCATCTGAAATGTAGATCTGATGATTGACTCCTATGTTCATGACTCTTCAGTTCTTCCTTTCCATTCTCCTGTACTTAGTCACTTCCATAGTCTCCCACTTTACCAAATTTAAGATCTTGTTCTTAGTTGGACTTCTTTTGAAAGTCTTTTGTCACTAACAGAACTGTTCTATGTCCCTTTTGCACCTGTGGCTGATAACACTCACTATTCTCTCTTCCGAGCATATTGTTCCAGAGGATAAATATAACAACACATTGGTAATGTTTATGTTAAATCAGCCAGTCTTCTTCGAGCATCTGCTGCACAGGCGCAGAAACAGATAGGTGGTTTTAGTTATTGGCTGCCAGGGGAACAGAAGGTTGCCATAACAAACTCAGCAAACAACCCCAAAAGTCCCCAAGAAGCATAAACTCCTGCTGCTGGAAAATCAAAATTAGTAAAGGATTGTGCATTTTTGATGTTTGATCTTAGCTTTGTCCCCTACATCTTTATGGAGAGATTAGGCTATTTTCTGCAGCAACTGGGCCATCTTTAGAAGAGTACATTTGAGAGTCACTCAGCTTTTGAAGGAATTTGAAATCTCTCTGGCTGCTTTGTGATGGAGTTGGATTGTGCTCTCCTGGAAGCTTGGTCTTTTGCCTGACACTGATAAGGTTGGTTCCAAAGAAACCCAGCATCCTCTTTGCCGTGGCGCCACTGGGCCCCGCCACCCTCCTCCCCCCGCCACTCCCTCTTCCTCACCCTTCCTTCTCTGCCACCTCTCTATCCCTCCCTGGAACTGGCTGCCAGAGTTCACAGACAGCTGGGCAGAGAGTGGCTAAATCTGCCCAGCTGCCCGGGAAGCTTGGCGGCCAGGCTGAGGGAAGGAAGCATCGGCTCTCTTTGAAGGTTGGCTGCCAGTGAATCTCAGGCAGCTGGACTTCAAAGGGGGGACCGCTGGGCTTTCCCTCCTGTCTAGGCAGGTCATTCCGCAGCACTGTGCTTCCGGTGTTGGCATAGTGGCTTTCAAATTCCTCTTCAATTAAAACGCTGAATGGAAAGCTGCACTTGTGTTCACATTTGTGTTTCTTATGTGATATAAACGGTCTAAGGTCCTCACCCCTCTTACCCCATACTTAAGGGGAAAGATGGTGGGGAAAAATAACATCATACAAAGGGCAGCTAAGGAGATCCCACGGCAGTTAGCGGGATTTCCTCATTGCTAGTTGTAACTTGTGTTATTTACCAAGTTTTAAATTACTTTAAGGACTCTGTGTGATCTTCGCAAGTAAAGAACCTTGGCTTATGGATTGAATTAACTAGTGACCTAGAATTGGGTTTAGTTGTGATAGTGGTTTTGTTTCCAGAAACTGGTGTAGTGCTCACCTACTATGCTACATTCTCTTGCTGTACTTCCCCACTTCCCCACAAAGTCCAGGCCTTTGTTGCTAAAGTCAGAAGAGCTGTGAGTATGTACGTGTACAGTGGTGGACAAGAGTGAGGGCCCTGAAGCCAGATGCCTGAGTTCAGATTTTGGCTCCCACTTAGTGACCCCGTGACTTGGGCAACTAACCTTACCTTTCTGTACTGCCATGTCCTTCTGGGAAGTGGGGTAATACTAGTATTTATCTCATAAGGCCATTGGAAGATTCAAGGGGTTAATGCATAGCATGCACTTAGCACAGTATCTAGCCCACAGTAAATGCCCAGTAAATGTTAGCTGTTATTAGCATGTATCAGATCCCATTGACTGGGACTAGAGTGGGGGTGCAAAATGACTGGTTTATCATTTTACTCCCCCTTTATGGATTAAAGATGGCTGGCTTCTGCCTTAGATGGAATTTGTAATAGAATCCCCCCACCCCCAGAAATCCCTAATAGTGTTTAAAAAATGTGTTACGTATTTCGAAGGAGAAAAGTTATTTCATGTTATCTACTTCCCACCTCCCCCCGCCACTGCCTTTCTTGGGGGTACAAGGAGATGCAATTCATTTAGGACCATTACTATGATAATCTATACAAATCAAGAAGAAGCCTGGTAAAACATAACAGCATACATTAATACATAAATAGAAAATGAATATAAAAATATGTGAATATATAAATAAAAAGAGATGTTTTAGTGAAGAGTATGATTTCTGGAGTTAGAATCAGGGTTTGAATTTTTGCTCTGGCGATATACTAGTCATAGGTCTTTCAGTAAGTCACCTTGCTAGCCTCAGTTTTCTTGTTTGTGAAATGAGGTAATTACATACATCTCAGGAGCCTTGTTCTAAGGATGAAATTAGAAAATCTATGTTTTACTGCACCAAGGAGCAGCCTGTTCAATAAATGTACCTGTCGTTGTTGTTACTGCCACCGCCATTAGTGTTACAAGTTAAATTATTATTGAATCACAAGGAAGCCGTTAGTTTATGAAACAGTGATTGCCTTTTCCTAAGATTTTTGTTCTCTCTACGTCAGAGGTCAGCAAACTGTGGATCAAATCCAGCCTGCCATCTCTTTTTGTAAATAAAGTTTTATTGGAACACAGCCTCAACCATTTGTTTATGTGTTGTCTTTGGCTGCTTTCACTCTGCAACAGCAGAAATCAATAATTACAACAGAGACTGTAGTCCTCAAAGCCTAAAATATTTACTTTGTGGCCTTTTCCAGAAAAAGTTTACTAACTCCTTCTCTAGATACTGTATTTCCTCAATTAAGGTCCAGAGAATGTTAGTTCTCTCAGTGCTAGTAAGTACTATCTGAGTAAAAAAAAGTGCCATGGTCAAATAAGCATCAGAAATGTTAAAGAGGCTGAGTTATTCTAGGACTGCTATTTAAAAGACTCTGGCTTTTAATACACTAATGTGCATTGTGAATTTTCAAGACAAGGGCATGGTTTGCAAATAAACTCTCTTTTCCCAGGCTTCCTTGGCCCCCATCCCCACCCCCCACCCACCCCTGGAGAGGATGATGTTACACAAAACATCCTCTGGGAAACCCTGCTTTTAGGCTGTTTCTGGAAGGACTTTTTTTCTTAAATCATTTTTCTTGGTGATTTAGGTGATATTCTCATTTGGAAACCTACAGAGTATCACCTCGTTTTTTTTCACCAGTAAAAAGTATACTTTGCTTAAAATCAGAACAGTAAAATATACCAGATATTTAAATGTTCTAATCAGATAGTATCCCCATCTTTAAATGATCCTATATGATGTCTCAAGATTATAAATGGAATCTCGAAGTCCCGAGTTTCATTTTATTCCTTCTTCAAATTCCAAAAACTTTTTTTCTGTAGGTTTTCTGTAGGGCTTTCACATTTTTTTGCATCCAGCTTTCTGAAGCATTAATCTAGAGTGCCTAATTGGTATACCAACTGATTCAGCTAGGGTTTATAAGAAGGGAAATTAATGTGAAGGTAAGTTGTGCCTTAGCCATAAGGGGTTTGTTTTATAGACTGAAGTAAACACCTTGAATTTCAAGTTGCAAGCACAGGGGGAACCAGAAGATTCCAGAGCAATGGCGTCATATGCAGCCTGTGACTCACACGTTTCAGTGGCTGAGCTTTCTCCTGCAGCTGCAGCTTCCAGCTGGTCATCAGATAGAGCCCTAGGTAGTCACACACTGCAGTCACCTGGCTTCAGATGACCCAGAAGGCATGTAATTGCAACATTGTCCAGTTATGAATGAAGGCTGGCTATCTCTTTGTCCAACACAGTTGGAAAATAAATGCTAAGTCATACCTGTTCTCTGAAATTACAGTGGTTGCAACAGTGAACCTGGACTAAGAGTGGAGAACCTACTGAAGAGTTCAGCTCCGATCATAAATGTTCACACTCGCTCATTCTGTCTCTGTCTCTCTCTCTCACTTTTAAGCTTCCCCATTAAGGCAAAGGCCAGTTCCTAGTCATTTTGATGCCCTCTAAACCTGGCTTGTAGTCGATGCAGTAAATATTTTATGAAAGAATAAGAGGTCTCCACCTTTTCCAACTTGCAAATCATTTCAAGAACATTCCATGTGGTCTCTTCATTTATGTATCTCATTGTTGTGTGTATAATAAATAGGTTCTTGGTAAATGTGGTTCACACTGTAAATGTGGATTCTTAAAGTTTCATTATCACACTTTTATTTTATGGGGCATGATGAATAGACTTTTCAAAAACTTTTGTCAGATTATTATTGTCTTTTGGCTTTAAATTATTTCTTTTAAACAAAGGAAGGGAGGAAGGGAAAGAGAAGAAAGGAATGGGGGAAGGGAAAACATCTTGGCTGGAGCATAATTATCTTTTTTAAAAAAGTTAGAAACTTGGAAAACTGTCAACTTAGTATGAAATATATTATTTCCTTGAAGCATACTCAAAAGTTCCGAGTTTCATTTGCTGTATTTATTAAATCTGTTCTGCTTATAAGCACCATGATATGTGATGTATAACATATTATACCGTTCTGTGACTCATTGGCGTTCATGGAGTTCAGATGTGTCTGGGAAAGAATCTGAGGCTGACCTACTTGAAAGAAAGGATCAAAAATGTGGGGAAAGAGCTTTTATCTAGCACAATAAAGAAAAGCAACTTAAACAGTCCTCCCTTCCACATCCTCCAAGAATGAGCTATTTCTAAGCATTCTCTTCTCTCACTGCAATATTGTCTGCTAGAATCATCTTATTCGGTGTTCAAGAATATATACAAGAGGGAGCCTGGGTGGCTCAGTTGGTTGGGCAACTGACTTGGGCTCAGATCATGATCCTGGAGTCCTGGGATTGAGTCCCGCATTGGGCTCCCTGCTCAGCAGGGAATCTGCTTCTCCCTCTGACCCTCCCCCCGCTCATGTGCTCTCTCTCTCTCAAATAAATAAATAAAATCGTAAAAAAAAAAAAAGGAAAAGGAATATATACAAGAATGGCTACAACTGGTTGGAACCAGACTACAACTACCTAGAGACAGTGAAGATTCCAAGCAACCACAGCAAAGATTAAGAAAACATTGCTAGATTCCTGACCTTAGGGGGAAAGCTCTGTTTTTCCCCATTGAGAATGATATTTGCTGTGGGTTTTTCATAGATGGCTTTTATGATATTGAGGTATGTACCCTCTATCCCTATACTCTGAAGAGTTTTGATCAAGAAAGGATGCCGTAGTTTGTCAAATGCTTTTTCTGCATCTATGGAGAGGATCATATGGTTCTTGTTCTTTCTTTTATTAATGTATTGTATCACATTGATTGAATTGTGGATGTTGAACCAACCTTGCAGCCCAGGGATAAATCCCACTTGGTTGTAGTGAATAATCCTTTTAATGTACTGTTGGATCCTATTGGTTAGTATTTTGGTGAGAATTTTTGCATCCATGTTCATCAAGGATATTGCTCTGTAATTCTCCTTTTTGATGGGGTCTTTGTCTGGTTTTGGGATCAAGGTAATGGTGGCCTCATAAAATGAGTTTGGAAGTTTTCCTTCCATTTCTATTTTTTGGAACAGTTTCAGAAGAATAGGTATTAATTCTTCTTTAAATGTTTGGTAGAATTCCCCTGGGAAGCCATCTGGCCCTGGGCTTTTGTTTGTTGGGAGATTTTTGATTACTGCTTCAATTTCCTTAGTGGTTATAGATCTGTTCAGGTTTTCTGTTTCTTCCTGGTTCAGTTTGGTAGTGGATACATCTCTAGGAATGCATCCATTTCTTCCAGATTATCTAATTTGCTGGCGTATAGTTGCTCATAATATGTTCTTATAATTGTTTGTATTTCTTTGGTGTTGGTTGTGATCTCTCCTCTTTCATTCATGATTTTATTTATTTGGGTCATTTCTCTTTTCTTTTTGATAAGTCTGGCCCGGGATTTATCAATCTTGTTAATTCTTTCAAAGAACGAGCTCCTAGTTTCGTTGATCTGTTCTACTGTTCTTTTGGTTTCTATTTCATTGATTTCTGCTCTGCTCTTTATTATTTCTCTTCTCCTGCTGTGTTTAACTGAGAGTTCTAGAGGGGAGGGGGGTGGGGGGATGGATTAGCCTGGTGATGAGTATTAAAGAGGGCATGTACTGAATGGAGCACTGGGTGTTATGTGCAAACAATGAATCATGGAACACTACATCAAAAACTAATGATGTAATGTATGGTGATTAACATAACATAATAAAATAAAATTAAAAAAATTGGGGCGCCTGGGTGGCTCAGTTGGTTAAGCGACTGCCTTCGGCTCAGATCATGATCCTGGAGTCCCGGATTCGAGTCCCACATCGGGCTCCCTGCTCGGCGGGGAGTCTGCTTCTCTCTCTGACCTTCCCCCTCTCATGCTCTGTCTCTCTATCTCATTCTCTCTCTCAAATAAATAAATAAAATCTTAAAAAAAAAAAATTAAAAAAAACCTCTGTGCCTATAAAATAATTAATTGTGAGGTTTAAAGTAATATTTATTGACCACATAAAATTAATTTGCCCATTAACACACAAGTATAATTAGTTTCATCTTGTTCTAAGAGAGCACATTTTCAAACATCTAAACTGCTCAAAATGGTTGAGAGGCCTAAATGTGAGACAGGAGTCCATCAAAATCCTAAAGGAGAACACAGGCAGCAACCTCTTCGACCTCAGCGGCAGCAGCTTCTTCCTAGAGACATCGCCAAAGGCAAGGGAAGCAAGGGCAAAAATGAACTATTGGGACTTCATCAAGATAAAAAGTTTTGCACAGCAATAGAAACAGTCAACAAAACCAAAAGACAACCAACAGAATGGGAGAAGATTTGCAAATGACATATCAGATCAAGGGCTAGTATCCAAAATCTATAAAGAACTTATCAAACTCAACACCCAAAGAACAAATGATCCAATCAAGAGATGGGCAGAAGACATGAACAGACATTTTTACAAAGAAGACGTCCAGATGGCCAACAGACACATGGAAAAGTGCTCAACATCGCTCGGCATCAGGGAAATCCAAATCAAAACCTCAATGAGATACCACCTCACACCAGTCAGAATGGCTAAAATTAACAAGTCAGGAAACGACAGATGTTGGCGGGGATGCGGAGAGTGGGAATGCAAGCTGGTGCAGCCACTCTGGAAAAGAGTATGGCAGTTCCTCAGAAAGTTGAAAATAGGGCTACCCTACCACCCAGCAATTGCATTACTGGGTATTTACCCCAAAGATACAAATGTAGGGATCCGAAGGGGTACGTGCACCCCGATGGTTATAGCAGCAATGTCCGCAATAGCCAAACTATGGAAAGAGCCAAGATGTCCATTGACAGATGAATGGATAAAGAAGAAGTGGTATATATATACAATGGAATATTATGCAGCCATCAAAAGGAACGAAATCCTGCCATTTGCAACGATGTGGATGGAACTGGAGGATATTATGCTAAGCAAAATAAGTCAATCAGAGAAAAACATGTGTCATATGATCTCACTGATATGAGGATTCTAAATCTCAGGAAACAAACTGAGGGTTGCTGGAGTGGTGGGGGGTGGGAGGGATGGGGTGGCTGGGTGGTAGACACTGGGGAGGGTATGTGCTATGGTGAGCACTGTGAATTGTGTAAGACTGTTGAATCACAGATCTGTACCTCTGAAACAAATAATACATTATATGTTAAAAAAAAAAAAAAAAAGAAGAAGGTAGCAGGAAGGAAAAAATGAAGGGGGGAATTGGAGGGGGAGATGAACCATGAGAGTCTATGGACTCTGAGAAACAAACTGAGGGTTCTAGAGGGGAGGGTTATGGGGGGATGGGTTAGCCTGGTGATGGGTATTAAAGAGGGCATATACTGCATGGAGCACTGGGTGTTATATGCAAACAATGAATCATGGAACACTACATCAAAAACTAATGATGTAATGTATGGTGATTAACATAACATAATAAAATAAAATAAACAAGCATTAAAAATATAAAAGCAATAAAATATAGTCATTATTAAATTATGTAAGTTTATAATTAAGTGAATTGTATTGAAAAAATAATAAATAAGCGTAATTACTTTAAAAAAATTGCTAAAGAGAATTCTTGCTCTCACAGGCAGATGCAGAAAGACAAGAGAGGAGCACAGTGATCATGTGAAGTACAACACATGATAAAGTTGAATAAATTTTAATTATTGGATTTCAGGACTAATTTATGATGGATATTATTTGGCAGCATGCTGAGGTAGGGGTGAGAGAATCAACCTTCTTTAAAAAGTTATGCTCCTATGGTATCATCTGACTTTTTTTTTTTTTTTTAAATGCTGGTAAGTCTTTCTTTTTTTTTTTTTTTTTTTAAGATTTTATTTATTTATTCATGAGAGACAGAGAGAGAGAGAGAGGCAGAGGGAGAAGCAGGCTCCCAAGGAGCAGGGAGCCTGATGTGGGACTCGATCCCAGGACCCTGGGATCATGACCTGAGCCGAAGGCAGACGCTTAACCATCTAAGCCACCCAGGCGCCCGGTATCATCTGACTTATAATAATGCCGAACACATATAATGTTTACTATCTGTCAGGCACTGTTCACTTCCTTTCTATGTTATATTAGTTACCTTTTGCTAGCCTAACAAGCTGCTCTAAAACTTAGTAACTTAAACAACAAACATTTCTTGTTTCTCACTCTTCTGTGGGTCAGTTGGGCAATACTTCTGGTCTGAAATGGCTAGGCTGATTTCTCCTGCGTTCTCTGTTGCATCAACAGTTAACTAACAGCTGGATGGTCCTCACCCACATGTCTGGCTGTTGGCTGGATGTCAGCTGGTGCTATGGGGATGACTGGGCATGCCTCTGATCATCCAGGAACCTAGCCTGTGATTTTTCACAAGATGGCTGGGTTCCAAAAACAGCAAGAGAGCCAGTCCCAATATATATGCCTCTACAGTTCTCTGCTTGTGTTTTACTTGCTAGTGTCCTCTGTTAGGCTTCTCCAAGAAGCAGATGCTAAGGCAGCATTAGATGTGTAAGAGATCTATTGCCAAAACTCCTGGAAGGGAAAAAGTGAGTGGGGAGCCAGAGGAGGAGGCTAGAGAGTACCAGATGGTAATATAGGTCCAGCTCCTGTGGAAGAAAGAGGGAAGGAAGGGGGGAATTAGGGTTGGCTAGGAAGAATCTCAGACAGCAACATAGTTCTAAGAAAGCTTTGGCCAGGCCAGTGGGAAGTCCTTTTGCCAGAATCACCTTAAGGCTTTATTAATCTGCTCCAGCTATGATCTGTCATTCATCACAGCAGCTACAATTGGGACTACTACTTGATGAAGTCTGTAGTCAGCAATCCCTTTGTGGAAGGACTAGGAGAATTATTGCTCCACTGAGTAGCACCGTCCTTTTTTTTTAAGGAATCTAGCTACCTCTGTAGTCAGTAGGCTCCTGATCTGGAAATAGACTTAGATATGGGAATAGAGCAAGGGATCATAACTTTTTGTTCGGGTGACCACCTTCAGCCTCCTCTTCCTCTGTTCATCTCTCTTTTTGATGGTAGAGATTAAGCATTACCTTTATTGTCTGCCCATCCCTTCTGCCCCTAGGAATGCTATATTCTGTCAACCTTCTCCACAACATCCTGCACATCAAGCCCCCTTGCCTGCCTCTCTGACTTTGCCAGTCATTATACTTTACATTATAATAATTGCAGCCTGTTGGCTTCTAGTAATCAAGCACTGCAACCTGGCTATTATTACTTTGGGCCTCATCATCCCTGTGGATGTTAATTCTAATGGTCTGGCTCCGTGACATTAGCCCTGGGCTGTAGTGGAGAGCTGCCACTGAACTTGTCCATGATGCTGGCTCTCTCCCCTGTGCTTGCAGATGTTCCCTGTAAATGGTGGTTCTTTGGAGTTTTCCCATGAAAAAAAATAATCTGTGTTTTCTGGCCTGACACAATATAACCATTCCAGTATGCCCACTTCCCTTGGCCTTCTTATTCTTTTCTCTGTCCTCTGCTAGGGCAATCAGGGTGTTTTTATTTTGCTCAACATGGCCATCACTTTTCCAGGCCTCTGATAGCATCCTAGCAGCTTGTTTGCCCCATCCCCTGGGTTCCTTTTCCAATATCTGCACCCCCCCCCATCAAGGAATCCTGCTTATCTAGTCTTACATCAAAGCCGCCTTGATTAAGCATCTTCACACTTTAAACTCAAGGCTCCTCACAATAGCTGCTTCCTGATTCTTGCATTCTTTTGGTATGTAATCTCTTTCCTCCTTTCAGCCTCCACCTCCCTCCATCCCCCAGGTGAGTAATCCTGGAATTCAACCCTAGTTATTAGCCTAGCAGCCAGGAGAGGACGATGTAGGGGAAGGTCCTCCTGTGGGAGGGGCAGTTGTAGCATCTTCCAACACAAAGGAAGTTCTAGCTCTTCCTAGGGCAAGAGTTGGCCATCTCTCTAAGCTGTGAGAGTTCCAGGGGCATCTGCAGATCCAGCATTCTATGGACATCCATCCAGATATCCTATCCTTATGTTTCAGAGTCTCAGGTTTTCCCAAGTAGAGCCCTGACCTTAGAATAACAGACCTGCCTTGGTTGAGCATTTAAATGTCTCTGGAGCTCTATAAATCTAACTACCAGATCACTTTTGTTTGTTGCTCAGCTCTGTCTGTTCTTCCACTGCAGGAGATGAGGGCCTCTTCGAAAAGTACCAAAGTTGGCCCTCTGGCTCTCCCATGTAGTCTTTAACTGTTAATGGTCTTCAGTTTCTCATTATCCCTCTGTAGCATATCAGTACGACTTAGCAGTAGCCAGCCAACACTATTATCTTTGTAGGCATTGCTTCTCCCATATCTTTTAAATGCCTAAAACATTGTACCCACAAGGACATTCCCCTATACCAGGAAGTTTTTCCCAGGTCCCTTCCAGTGAAATCTGTAGCAGTTGAACCAATACCAAGTGCTAGAGTGTATCTGCACCTCATAGTCCACTTAGAACAATGTCCTACCTATCAGGCAATGAATGAGCCAGTCCCACATTCTTATCTTACCCCGATGTTGTTGGATCCCTCATGGCACCACTTGTGTTAGTCTGGGTCCTCTGAAAACAGACACCAAGAGCAGGATTAAACATGTTGAGATTTACTGGGGAAAGGCCTATAGGGGGAAACGGGGAGGGAGCCTCAGAAAATCTGGAAAGAGAGCATGATGCAGGTCATACCTCTGTGAAAGGAAAGAAAGAAGTATTAAATGTTCATCCACTGATGAATGGAGAAGTAGAATGTGATACATTTATACAATGGAATGTTATTTTGCAATAAAAAGAAATGAAGTACTTATATATGTCTACACTGTGGATGAATCACAGAAACATTATGCTAAGTGAAAGAAGCCAGTCACAAAAGATAGCATATTGTGTAATTTCATTTATATGAAATGTTCAGATAGGCAAATATACAGAGACAAACTAGAGTAGCAGTTGCTTGGGGCTGAGGGGTTATGGGGAGATGGGGGAGTGATTGCTAATGTTTATGGGGTTTCTTTTGGGAGGTGATGGAAATGAACTAAAATTGATTGTGGTGATGGTTGCCCAACTCTCTGGAAATACTAAAATCAGTGAACTGCATACTTTAAGTAGGCAAATTCCATGGTATATGAATTATATCTCAATAAAAATGTTATAGTAAAAGAAAAGAAAAAAGAGGGCTGTGCAGAAAGACTCTTAGACTATAGCACAATGTCAAAGTTTCATTCAGACTACTTAGGAGTCCTTTATCCCCTGTGCTCAGTCATTGGCTGGGAGCAGCCCTTGGAAAGCCCAGCCGAGTGACAGAGGGAGGGGGAGTGGCAGTCAGTTATGCTTTTTACTGTGGGAGATGTGACAGGCACATTTTCATGGCTGCGTGTCTTGTAAGCCCAAACAAGTCACATGTCCATACGCAGAACCCAGGTTTTGAGAAGTGAATGGCACATCTTGATGAAAAGAACAGCAAAGTTATATTGCAAAGGAATGTGCCACGCTTGCATCAACTCATTAAATTCTCCCAACAGCTGACGTGGATACTATTATTATTCTCATTTAATAGATGGCGGGGGGGGGGGTGGGCATAGGGAGATTAGTTCGCCCAAGATCATACAGATGGTAAGTGGTGAAGCCTGGATTTGAACTGGTCAGTCTGCCTGCATCGTCGGTGCTTTTTATCATGATGCCATATTTTCATGCAATATATGAATCTGAATATCACAGAATCAGTTGGAGAGGTGTTATTGTCCGTTTCTCCTCACTAAAATGAAGGCTTTGTGGCAGGAGGGAATGGGAAAGCATGTTCATATGAAGTTCCTATTCTTTTGTATACATTCTGCTCATTCTCCTTACTACAGGTCTCCCAAATCAGAGAAACAGGAGTGAATTATGTTCAGTCTAGACCAATATTTATTCTGTTCTTAATCTTGCCATTTAAAAAAATCCTGGCATATTTTTAATCCTGGTATAGTAAGTAACTCTAACATGTGATTGAAAATATAGAGTTGCGGGTGCCTGGATGGCTCAGTTGGTTAAGCAACTGCCTTCGGCTCAGGTCATGATCCTGGAGTCCTGGGATCGAGTCCTGCATCGGGCTCCCTGCTCAGCGGGGAGTCTGCTTCTCCCTCTGACCGTCCCCCCTCTCATGCTCTCTCTATCTCATTCTCTCTCTCAAATAAATAAATAAAATCTTTAAAAAAAAAAAAAGAAAGGGGCGCCTGGGTGGCTCAGTTGGTTGAGCGACTGCCTTCGGCTCAGGTCATGATCCTGGAGTCCCGGGATCGAGTCCCGCATCGGGCTCCCTGCTCAGCGAGGAGCCTGCTTCTCCCTCTGACCCTCCCCCTCTCATGTGCTCTCTCTCTCTCATTCTCTCTCTCAAATAAATAAATAAAATCTTTAAAAAAATAAAATAAAATAAAAAATAAAAAACAAAGAAAATATAGAGTTGCTTGGTTATTGAAAATAGATTCCCAATGAGAAAGAAATTTTTTATCTATTGAGGGGGTCCTAG
The DNA here is from genome assembly GCF_011800145.1 of Mirounga leonina. Lineage (NCBI taxonomy): Eukaryota > Metazoa > Chordata > Mammalia > Carnivora > Phocidae > Mirounga > Mirounga leonina. The sequence continues at coordinate 3,146,409 of NW_023270889.1, forward strand.
GAACAGATTTGAGAGGACAGTCAAATGTTAGTACCCCTCGTCTGTTAGGGAGCCCCGCATTTGCTTCATCTTGCTCTTGGAGTTTGTGTTCTGGTAGCACAGTTGCATGTCAGCAACTTTCTGAAAAGAGGTAGCTACTCCAGAGTTAATAAATGTGTGGTACTGACATAAGGCATGTAGTAGTAGGTCAAATGTAACTCAGTGTCTTTGGGAGTTGAGGAGAAGGGGAGGGGTGGGACGATGTGTAGGGTGTGTTATTTTAAAAATTAACAAACTGAGAAACAGAAAGATTAAGCAGTTTGGCCAGGGTCAAACTAAAACGTATTGGATTGAAAATTTAGGTGAAGTCAGCTTGGCTGTAGGACCAGTATTCTTTCCATTAAAATTTTCTCTATTTTCAGCCTAGCAACTCATTTAAATTCCCTCATTTAAAATAGCTTATTCCACTGTCTCTATTAATTACAAAACATGTTTTGATCATTTTGAGGGCTGTCAGTCCTCTTGCATTGATTGACACACACTAGAACAATGAAGATACTGGGATCTAGGCAGCCAGACCCTGGATGTAAACTCAGTGACCATCGGTAGCACCACAGAATGTTTGGATTATGTTTACGATTTCAGGAATGGGTATATTTAAGACTTTGTGGAAGACATCCTACTTTTCTTTGAGAATTTTACAGGCTGCATTAGAGAAGAAAAACTAGAATTAGCATAGCCACAGAAGACGGGACCAGGAGTCATAAGTAGATATTGGAATTCTAGGAAGGAGTCTTGGACTCAGTTTAAGTGTTCCCAGTTAGAGCCACCCAGAAATGGACTGATGTTGCTTGGAACGTAATGAGTTCTGTACTGCCAGAGGCTCCCGACCCTTTTACCAGTTGGAGTTTGTGTGGTATGATCTCAGGAGAGGGCCTTTAAAACTCTAGCATTTGTGCTTGCATTTTCCATTACTATGAATCTGTGAGACTTGATACTCTCCAAATCATAACATAAGGCCCTCCTAAGAATAGGAAACCTGTATAAAGGAGTTAATAATCTCAGCTTCCCTGAAGAACGATGTTCTTTGCCTAGGATGATCATAAAATCAGTTAAAGGAGAAGTCACAATTTCAGATTTCCCAAGTTATGCCAGAAGCATTTTCAGTCAGGTTGACGTTTCCAGAGTGTAAGGGTGTTGTCATCATGACTGTCCAAGTGCTGATATTTTACGTAAGTTTAAGATCACCTCTGGCTATCATTTTATTTAATTAGAATAAACTTTTATTATTGGTTAAAGTGAAGTTAATAATTGAAGAACACTTATGACATAAAATCCGTGAGCTGTTCATCTGAAGTGAGGGCATTTTGCTTTTTTATTTTATTAGGTCCTTTTATTTATTTTTTATTTTTTTTAAATTTTATTTTATTATGTTAGTCCTTTTAAAAGAGGAAATGATTTAGATTATTTTGAGTGTAATCTCTTTTGAAATCTTAACTATTAATATGTGGCCATTTGTTATTATAAAAGAATGCTGCACTGAGATGTAAATTGATATGGCAATAGGAACTATGGGAAGTCAGAAAGACAAGGTGGGGTTTGTTTTGTGGCATATATTCACACGTTTTGCATTATAAATAATGAATTGTAAAAATTTCAGAACACCCAACCTCCAATATAGTGGCCCTTTAAAGTAGTACCTAAATGAGGAGACATTAAAGTGTGGCAGATGAATATTTGGTAAAGTTCTTTCTTACTAGATTAAGGCAAAATCACCTGTAGTCGTAATCCCTTATTCCTGTTCAGTTCCTTTTATTATAGTTATACTATCATCTGTTAGATCCAGTAGAATCTTAAGTTTTGAAACAGAGCACTTTCTCTGTGCATGAGTACCAGATGGCTGTATGCCTTTAAACCCTAGAATCCCACCCAAGGCAGTAAAAAGAGGAAGCAAGACCAATTTAGGGAACAGCAGACTCACAGCCTCATCTCACCCCTTCTCTAAGCAAGGGTGAGAATTAGATTATCACAGGGAAAAACCTCTTGCCACGGGGCTCATGCTGAAGTTTATATGAGATGATTCCTTTGTACCTTTTAAGGTTCTTTAACCCACTTTACTGGTCTATGTATATATACACATTTATGTGTATGTGTTTATGTGTTCAAATGTTGGCATTCAAAATCTGTTTTGTCCTATTAATAATAAAAAGTACATATTGATCAGTTTGTTAAATTATAAAATATTATATATACTAGTTTTTGTCTTTTCCTTAAGAATCACAGAGCTGTCAGTGACCCTAGAAATCATCTGGTGCAATCCATTTATTTTACAGCAGATAAACTTGTGATCTGGAGAGACTAATTTGTCCCCAGTCACACTGCTAGTTTTTACTAAGCTAAGTCTAGATTTTCTATCTCCTGGTCCTGGCCCAGTTTTACTATAGTGCACTGCCTTACCGCTCCTGAAATGACTGGTCTTCCTTCTCTTTAGATGTGTATATATATTTATGAGCATTAAAAATAAACAAAACATTTAAAACAAATAAATAAAAAACTAAGTTAATTTCACTGAGAGGCCAAATGTAAGTACAGACTTTTTGGTAAGCTGCTACCAATACAGTATCTTTCAGAAGTTCTATTTAGAGTTTAGTAGTTGATGACTTGATGAAATATGACCAAGTGGCAAATTTTCCTAATTGAGTTTAGTAGCAGAGTTTTGTTTTTCTGAGGAGCCACATATTCCCAATCTATTCTCCACATGTGTTCAGAATGATCTTTTTAAAATAAGCAAACCTAGTCACATTATCCTCTGAATAATCTCCATTAAGCAGCTCCCTTTTGCCTTCAGAATAACATCTAAGCCCTTACCATGGCCTACAAGGCTCCTGGTGATCGAGGCCCTGCTCCCACCATCCCCCCCACTTCTCCTTTCCCTCCAGTCGTGGTTAGCTTGTTTTAGTTCTTTGAGTGCAACTAGCTCTTTTACCTTTATGCACATGTTAGCTTTCTGTTGCTTCATAACAAATTACCACTAATTTAGTGCCTTAAAAAAAACACCCAATTTATTATTTCACAATTTCTGTAGGTAAGATGTCTGGCATGGTGTGATGGGATTCTCTTCTTAGGGTTTCATCAAGCTATAATCAAACTGTTGGCCAAGGCTGTGGCTCTCATCAGGGGCTAAGGGTCCTCTTTCAAACGCACTGGTTATTGGCAGCATTCAGATCCTCATTTCCTTGACACATCTTTAGAGTCAACAGTGGCATTTCAAACACTTCGGATTCTTTCAGTCTCTCTGACTTACTCTCTGTCTTGTCTCTGTGGCTTCCTCTTCTGTCCTCAGCCAGAAGGTTCTGCTTTCAGGGTCTCATGTGACTACTTCAGCCCCACCTGGATAATCCAGGATAATCTCCCTCTTTTAAGGTTAACTAGTTAGTAACCTTAGTTATACCTGCAGAGTCCCTTTTGCCATGTAGAGTGACATGTTTATGGTCATGGCACCAGGGGATGGAGATCATGGGGATCAAAATTCTGCCTACTACAACACCGTACCCTGCAACTGGAATACTCATTCTTATCTCTGCATCCTGCTCCTTCATCTGCTAACTCGTCCTTTCATCCACTGGGTCTCAGGATTTCTTTTTGCCCCTCTCTCCTCCCCCGCCCCCCATTCTCAGGTTTGGATTAGGCACCTCTCTTCAGTGCTTACTTACTACTCTTCACGTCCCCATTGTACCACTTGTCACTTCTTACGCTTACCCATATTCTTTCAGGAGACTGTCAATTCTCTAGGGAGAAAAGCCATGTTTATCTTGTTTATCATGTTTATCTTGGCACATTGTGTTTCCCTGTTTAACCTTGTGTCTTGATGCACAATTAAAAGAAAAGTTGAATCAGTAAATTATTTGTACCCATGAAAGGTGGAAGCATGAGCACCATGTTTAATACAAATTTCTAAGACTATCAGAGGAAGAGAAAGGACAAATTTAAGTCAAGCTATACAAATTATTAAAAACAAAAACCAGGGGCGCCAGATAGCTTAGTCGTTAAGTGTCTGCCTTCAGCTCAGGTCATGATCCCAGGGTCCTGGGATCGAGCCCCGCATCGGGCTCCCTGCTTGGTGGGAAGCCTGCTTCTCCCTCTTCCACTCCCCCTGCTTGTGTTCCTGCTCTCGCGATCTCTCTCTCTGTCAAATAAATAAATAAAAAATCTTAAAAAAAAAAACAAAAAAACCCAAAAAACCCAAAAAACCCATCCTGCTTTTGTGAGTTAATGAGGTGCTCCTCATTACTGGAAGCTTTTAGGTGGAAGCTCACTGACAGGGTGTCAGGGATATTGGTGGGAGGCTAACAGACATGAGCTCTGTTTTGTGACTCATGATTGTTACGGTTGACGTAAGACCTAAGGAGATGGAGTCACTTGTATTCCTATCCCTGTGGCTCCCACGAGAGACCTATGTGCTCTTTTTTTTTTTTTTTTTAAAGATTTTTATTTATTTATTTGACAGAGAGAGAGATAGCGAGAGCAGGAACACAAGCAGGGGGAATGGGAGAGGGAGAAGCAGGCTTCTCCCTGCTGAGCAGGGAGCCCGATGTAGGACTCGATCCCAGGACCCTGGGATCATGACCTGAGCCGAAGGCAGACACCCAACGACTGAGCCACCCAGGCGCCTGAGAACTACGTGCTCTTAATCACTAGCAGTGTGCCTTGTCCATTCACTGGAATTATCCAGCCTGGTGGGGCTGGGACAATTGACTCCCTAGTATCCTGTGCTAGTTACTGAATCATAACTGAGTGACAAGATTAGTAAGTAGAGTTACTTTTATAAGTCATTAACTGTGAAGAAGCAACATTAGAAGTAAAAATACTATTAATATACATCACTAGAGAAGGAGTATAGTGTAGTGTTTAAGAGTGGGCCTTTTGGTTCAAATACCCAGCTGTACCACTTACTAGCTCTGTGACCTTAACTCAGGTACTGAAGTCTTTGTGGTTCAGTTTCCTAATCTGTAAAATGCAGATGATAATAGGAGAGCCTAACTTGTAGAGTGGTTGAGAGAATTAAGTAGGCAAGATAGTAAGAGTACATAGTAGAGTACATAGGGTATGATTAGCATTGTGTCAGGGTTAGTTCTTCCCCTCTTCCTCCTCCATAACAACATTCATTATCCTCCAGGCACATTAAAGAGCGTTCAAGACCTACAACCACATGCACAGTGTCTGGCATATACTAGGAATACAATGATATACATGTATATATATTTTAAAGTAGGCACCGTGCCCAGCGTGGGGCTTGAACGCACAATGCTGAGATCAAGAGTCACACGCTTTACTGACTGAGCCAGCCAGGCACCGCTACAATGATATTTTTTATTTAATAAATAATATGTTCATTTGTAATCTTTATTCATATTTTTCATTTTTATTTTATTCGTATTTACGATAGGAAGTGGTCCCAATAACTTTATGCTGTAAGAACTAAATACTGTGTTAGTCTTGTGTTGCTCAGTGCTTGCTAAGGTAGTCTGAGAAAGGGGACTTAATCTCTTATTATTAAAGCAAATGGATGTTTTTAGAAATCTTTTGAATTATTTTCCAGAATAAAGAAAACTATAGCCAAGTAAAATTCATATTTTACATATATCATTTTCTGGATGATAAAGTAAAATACCCTTGCCACAAAAATGTTCTCATTGGAATTCAGATGAGATGTTAACACTTTGCTTGTCTTTGCAAACAGGTTCATCCTAAATTCCACTATAAACAGGCTCATGACCCAGGCACAGACACTTCTTGTGTGGCTTTTTCCTATGATGGTAATGTCCTTGCCTCTCGTGGAGGTAGGTTAAAAACTTTCTTTTGGATGTGTTTCTGTATTTAAAAATGATCATCATTAACTCTAACAAATGTTACACTAATATCCTAACAGTAAAGCTAGCTGTGCTTTGTTTAGTGCACCTTTGCCAGTCTTTTTTTTTTTTTCCCATTAAAATGCATTTCTGACTTGGCAGTATTGTTTTCTTAAAAGGTATCAAATAAAATTTAGTTTTTATTTTAGCTTCAAATTCCATCAGAATTTGAAGCCTCCAGGGATGACTTTTGCCTCTAACTTATGGAATTTTGTAGATGATGTTCTACATTTTTCCTATATCATTTTATAATTTAGACTCTTCTGTTGGCTTACCATTGATTTTTTTTTCAGTTTGAACACTGTACCTCAATTCAGTTAAAAAAAAAAAAAGTTGCGTACCTGAATGTTAGTTTTTAAATGGCCACATAGTTCTGTATGGCCATATTATGTTTATTTACCCACATTCATGAGGTAGAATATGGGTTTCTTCTTGCTGAATCTTTCTCACATGGATGAGCTAAGTGTTGACAGAAGGAAACAAGAGAATAGTAAGGGCAGCTTATGAGCAGAGCATTACGGGAAGTATGGGGCATGACTGAGGATCTTCCTGTAGGCCTATTTGTGGGGAGGGAAAAGAAACAGTAGAGTAGGTAGATTGGAGCCATTACAGATGGCTTTAAGTATCACATAAAGGATTTAGTTTTTATTCTGTAGGCCATGTTAATCTAGCAACACTACATTTGGCCAGTCATTCACTCACTCAGCTGCTCTATGTTGAGCAACTACTCTGAGCAAGCATTGTGCTAGGTGCTGGGTCTAAACTGTGAACATCATAGACAGTGTTCCTTTCCTGAAAGAATGTGCAACCTGGCGTAGAGGGTAGTAGGAGTGAGGAGGAGATGGAGAGACTTGGCCCAGCTTTTGCTCAGTTCAGCCATTCCATGTCTGTGTACCTTGGGAACTGCATCAGATTCTCTTTCCTCTGAGGAAGCCTTGTCTGTTATATCCAAACTACCCTCACTTACATAATTGTAAAACATCAAAGCACATGTATTTTCTATTTATGGTATATATGGAAAAGGGGGGGTCTGTATAAAATAGTATTTTGGTCCATCAATTCTAACCTATTTGAGTCCTGAGATGACTCTTTTTTTTTTTTTTTTAAGATTTTATTTATTTATTCGACAGAGAGAGACACACAGTGAGAGAGGGAACACAAGCAGGGGGAGTGGGAGAGGGAGAAGCAGGCTTCCCACGGAGCAGAGAGCCCGATGTGGGGCTCGATCCCAGCATCCTGGGATCATGACCTGAGTCGAAGGCAGACGCTTAACAACGGAGCCACCCAGGCGCCCCAAGAGATGACTCTTAATTAAGACTATATATACTCTTTACTTACAAATAGTGGTTCTTACCCCAAGTGTGTATCTGAATCTTTTGAGAAAGTTTTTCAAATGATAAATGTTTCACTTAGAAATTCTCACATTTACTCTTGCAGCTTTAGAATGGTGAACCCAAATCTCCAATGTGGAGTGGGGAGACAAGAGAGGAAGAAGTGGGAAGCATAGTTTGAAAATTCCTCTCAGAGGATTCTAAAACAGACCAGCCCCAGACCAGCTGATAATTACTAGAAGTATAGGACTAACTTCAGTTCAGACAAAGCCATTTTGGTGACAATTCTTACCTTCCCTTTCCATCCTATAATAACTGTTGGGTAACATGTCTCCAACAGAGTACATATACTGTATTCCATCATTTTTCTTCCTGGATGTATAGAATATGGCAGATAGAAGTCTATTCAGCAGAGTCCCCAGGTGTTGTAAGGTACTCCTGCTAGCTCCAGAACCTGTCAGGTTAGCTAAACTGTTTAATGCAGATTAATGTTTTCTTATTGTTTGAGAATTATGAGGATATGTAATCTTTTTTTTAAGACTAAAAGCCAAAAAAAGGTGAGTCTTACAGAGTCTTTCCATTTTAAGCAGGTCCCCAGTCCAGCCAGTTGTGGATTAGTGCACCTGCCAAAAGTTGGGTTTCAGAGGAAGGGTCGCTTGGGAGAGAATGGAGATTTTTATTGAAATCTCCACTCACCTCACTTGCACCTGATACTGATTCTTTATTGGACCCAAGGGGTTGAGGCAGGTCTCAGCTGTGGACGCTGGGGAGCAAGAACAGCAAAGACATTACTTATATGAGTTTTGACTTTCATTCTGGTCAGGAATATTAGTTAGTAGCCCTATAGAAATAGAAAAAAAGCGATTCTTAGAAGAATATTCATTATACTTTAAAGAGCTTTTGGAAAAGCTGTACTTTCCGGCAACATGAAGAATGATAGCCGCAGGTAGAGTTACACTGGAGGGAAGGGAATCACATGGCTCAGTCTCATTAATGTTAATGGATAGCTTCATCTACGCACCAGTGGGAGAAAGAGTCTGTTGTGAACTGAACTATTTTCAGTCCTGATGGTTGTTAAATTATCTTCTTAAGAAGGCCGGTTATGCTCAACTATACCATCGGGGGACTACCAGCTGCTGTCAAATCACTCCTTAGAGTAGATTCTCCAGGGTTCCTTCTAGCCTACAGATGCTACATCAGTGTGAAAATTTATTTCTAGAAGGCCAGTTCATTATCATAAATCTTTCTACTGTTCTCACATCCACTACATTCAAACTGCCCAGTTAAAACAGTAAAATACACTTATGTGCATCTTTCTTTCCCCTTCCTTCCCTCCTTCTTTCCTTCTTTCCTATAGTTATACACTAAGTTTAGCAAACTCTAAACTTAGAACTAGTTTTTTGCACAATTCACTTTCTTTTTTTTTCTTTTTCATTCCTCTATCAGGTGATGATACATTGAAATTATGGGACGTCCGACAGTTTAATAAACCACTTTTTTCAGCCTCGGGTCTTCCTACCTTGTTTCCAATGTAAGTAGCGTATTTTAAATTGATAAATGTAAGAGAATGGAAAAGAAATTTCTTCACTTTAATTTATGTTATGTGTCTTTTAAAAAGGGACAGGAAGAGTATTTGAAATCTGTTTTTTGAAAGATACATTTTATTTTTCCCTTTTATTTGCACACTCTTCAGACCATAAAATTTTTTTGAAGTTGAAATCATATATGTTCATGTGTTTCTCTGTGTGTATACACACATAGGTCTTGGGATAGTAAAAATATTTTAAGAGATTGAATTGTTCTTTTAATATGTATAAATGACAGGGTAGGCCTGCGTATTTGTTGTCTTTTAAAAATTGAACCCCATTCCATCAAAGCAATTATTTTATAGTTACTGAGCATTACTATATCTCATTTTCTCAAGTTTTTCTTATCATCATTCCAGTCAATAATTCAGTATACTTCACTTATTCAGAGTATCTTGTTCTAGGTAGCTGAACACCATTATCTTCATTCTATTAAGTTGACAACTGAAGCATTTAAAGATTTTTCTAAGGCAACTGAGGTGGGATTTGAACTTTTAAGTCCTACAGTTGGTGCCTAAGTAAAACTTTCTATTTTTGTAGAAATAAAATTTCACATCTGTGTTAAATAATGACCAACAGGGAGAGCGTGAAGGTGATGGAAGCATCAAATGGAGGCAACTGTGTAATAGCAGAGCACTGACTCTAGCACGGCCTGTTGCCCATGGCATTTATCTGTTAAAACCAACAGATGGACAAACAAACATGAATTTATAGCTGATGAGAATTTTTTGAGCTATTATGCCTGCTGCAAGCTATGCTAACTACATAACTTCTTTGGATCATGTCTTAGATGATTCACAACCAGGTGGCCAGATCTCCAATAACAAGGGCTCTTGAATCATAGCCATCAGTTAGGTTCCCGCAGTTCAACCTGATCCTCATTTCATGGTCCTTGACTTGACAAAACTCAAATTATTTGGGGATGGTGGCTAGTGGTGGTAAAAAATAATTCCAAAACTGGACAAAATTATCACTACTTAGACATTAGTCATACAATGTCTATTTGTCTATAGCACCGTCAAGGTCCATCTTGAGTTTTTCCCACACTTCCTATACATTAAAAAATATAGTGTGTAGAAGTTAGAAGCATAGATTCTGCAATCAGACTGCCTGAGTTCAAATCCCAGCTGTGCTACTTTTGTGATCTTGGCCAGGGTTTCTTTAATCTCTCTCTGCCTCAGTTTTCTCATCAGTAAAATGGGGATAATAATGTCTACCCCATAGGATTATTGTGAAGATTAAGCAAACTAATGTAAGTGCTTGACTTACTGTGAGCCCTCTGTAAGAGTCACCTCTTGTTACAGTGGTGTTGTTTATATTTTATTTAACTCATTGCTGTAGGGTCATAAGCTTATGCTTACACACTGTTTTTGTCTGTAGGACTGACTGCTGTTTCAGTCCAGATGATAAACTCATAGTCACCGGGACATCTGTTCAAAGGGGATGTGGCAGCGGCAAACTCGTTTTCTTTGAGCGCAGGACTTTCCAAAGGGTGTATGAAATAGACATCACGGATGCGGTATGTAAATTCTTCTCTCCTCAGCCTTGAGAATGAAGTGAGGTTTGCCTCTTAGTCATCTTTTGTTTTGGTTTTAGTTTTTAAATAGAACATAAGTCCTGGCCCCTATGGTGCAATGGTAGCTACTTTTTTTTACTCACACAGGAATTACTAGTATGTTGCAGACTGGCTGATCTACACTTTCCCTTCCTCTGACCCAGTATTTCCCATGGGCCCACGCTTCAGTCAGAATTTCAGCTGGGCCGGGGACATTTGCCCCTCTGCCAACCAGTTTGAGGAAAGCAGAAGCTGATCATCACGTAGGATACAGAAAGAAGTGTCCCATAGGGCGCATGTTTGTGAAGATTCAGGGATTGTGGACAGAAGTGAAAATTATGCCTTCAGAAAGTGATGAATTGTATCATTGTTTCCTAAACCTTGAAAACTTTGACAGAATTCTGCTTGCCAGAGTTGTCATTGAGGTAAGACTCAGCTTCCACTGAGCTTAATTTCTGTTTAGTTATTTGGAAGTTTAAAACATTTCACAGTTAACTTCTGCATCTAAAAAAACCCATTAGTTTTCTTTACATATTTATATAAGCACTGTAAGCACTAAAACAGCATGCATGCATGCATTGATTCACTGATTCAGTCATTCCTTTCCTGAGACTGTAATATAGTAATAGTGAAGTTTCCCAGAGGAAAATCTGAATTCCTTTGTAGTCTTTTAGAGTATGTATTAGCATTTAGAAGGTAAGGTAAATCATTGTTATTTTCTGAGTATGAAACAGACTGATTAATGTCTGTGTAAATTTTCTTTGGCTCACTGTCAAAGCCTTTAGTAATATCCTATATCTTAAACAGTGCCCTTCTGTAGACTTCTCCAGTTGTTTCAGCTCTTTGTAAACAGTTGGGACATATTATGTACTTATGTGATTCAGACAATTGAACAACTGTTTTTAAGTCACTAGTCAAAAGCTCCTGTCTCTAATGTTCTAGTATTACTGTGGAGTCTTAATTTGTAGGCCCTAAATTTGAAACTGTGGTATAGTTAAAGACAATGAAATAAATAACAATGAGACTAATTCTAGATGAGTACTTAAGTTTTATAGATTCTAATCTCATGATGTAATTTGAAATGTGCCAGCACTAATAATAATTTTTGGGGGGTACATCCAAGAGCCAACTTAAACACTAGAATCAAAGAAAAACATTCTTGACTCTATCAACTTTAATCTCAAAAAATAAAATTATTATAATTGGTTGTTCCAGAAGTAAGCTGTGTTCTGTTATGCCTCTCAATGACAATACATTTCAGTATTACTCATGGTGTTATGGTTTTAAATTATAATTAAAATTGAAACCTAAATAAAATTGCACTTTTAAGACACCCTATGTTTTTGTAGTGTTTAGAACATGCTGTTTGCTTTGTTGCTCTGAGTTGCTTTTCTAGCTAGATCTTTTCCTCCATAGTGCTTACTGCCATTGCATCTGTTACGTTTGTTGTCTGTTTTCTTGCACCAGGATGTAAGCCCACTAGAGCAGGAACTTTGTCTGTTGTGTTCACTGTGATCTCCTCAGTGCTTAGAACAGTGCTTGACACATATTTGTTGAATGAGTGAATGGTATACTTGGCAAGTCCATGTAATGCATACTGTACAGCACAGGTATGTCTTTGGAGAGTGAGGCAGGAGAGAAGTATCTAGAGATGGAAAGGTAAACTGATCTGTATACCGTAATAAGAAGGTGACTTTATCTTCTGTTTTTTGTTTGTGTGTGTGTTTGTTAAAGCAAGGGAATGGCACAGTCCGATTTAGGCTTTAGAACATAATTTTTATTGAAGTGTGAAGGTTAGATTTACAAGATTTGGTGTTGTGTACGAAGGCTGAGGTTTATTACTTGAGAGGCTGGGCCAGTGTTCCCCAAGATTAAAAAAAGAAAAAGAAAGGAAAAAAGCAGATTTTGGAAGAAACACAGTGCATTGTTGTTGATATGTTGAGCTTGAATACCTGCATGGCCTCTGGATGGAGATAGTAGGCAGATAGATAAGTGAGTTTGGTGCTTAAGAGAAAGAAGACACAGTTTTGGGAGAAATGTTTACAGTTTATAGTTGGAATGTTGTTTGCTGATTAGTTTAAGAAAAGGGCACAAAGGATGGAGAACATGAGCCCTAGGAAACCTGAACGTTTAAGGGATGAGCAAATGAAGAGAAGCAAGCAAAGGAGAACGGTCATTAAGTAAATGGAATATACCTTCTGTTGAACTGTCTTAGAAAAGTCAGAAAACAGATTTTGAGAGCCATATTAATAGACAGATGAAGAGAAAACTTCAAATAGGGACAAAAGGGCCACAGCACTGTGAAGCAGCCTTTTAAATAACTGATTTAGGACCTGTTTGATTGCGTTTTGTTGTTAATATCAGACAGCATTGTTTTTGTTTACATAGTAGAATGGTACGTTAAAAGAACTTTAAAATGCCCCTCTGATCTAAAGTTTTAAGTCTTGGAATGTAAGAAAATAAATGTATTCTTTGGAGTGGATAAAGATGGTGGACATTTTGCTTGAAGGGCCAAAAATATCTCTTATTTTATTGTATTTTTGTCATTAAAAACCAGAATAGTCGTTTCTTTTGGAAATACTGCAATCTGCTGTAGTAAGATACATACTGTGTTGAGTTTTAATTTACATAAAAGGCAACATCTCATTCTTAATATCAGCATTTAGAGGTGTGCTTGCTTGATTAGACACAGACAACGGTGGCTTTAGGTCTATCCTAGATGAGTCCTTTTACTTCAGTAAAGTATGAGTGATTGTATATCTCACACCCTCTTCTAGAATAAAATAAATCCCTAGGTAGTTATATTTTAGAATGCCAAGCGCCACATGTATATGGAGCCAAACATTGTTTTCAGTCAGGGATATTAAAAACTCTACCGTTGCCTAGTAACTAAAAACTATACTACAAGCTTCACAATAAATAGCTTTCAAAAATATAAAATAAAAATTTAAAAATATTTTCCCGTTTATTTTTGAAAGAAACTTAAAGGAAAAACTGGTTTTAATTCCATTCTCTGTGTTGTTATATGCTCTGAAAATTTTTTTCTCTTCACTAGGAGTTGACAAATGTTTCTTTAACATTTACCATTTTTATAGTATAATGTTCATACACATTTTACAATTCTGCTGGTATTATTTTTAGATGTTTCTTTGTCGTCCAATTGTATTCCCTCAATTGAAAAAAACAGCATATTTCTCAGTTGTCATCTAATTTTTTTATGATTTGAGTAGTGTGCTTAGCCTCTTTTCTAAGATAAATTCCAGAATATAACTTGAATCTTGAGTTTACAAATCACTTTAGTTTTTGTGTAAGATGGGACCCTAAGCTTTTGTATATTGTATAAAAAGCTACCATTACTCTATTTTGTGTGATGAAAGTATAGGAGAGAAAGAATGGATAAAATACAATTTGGAGATGATGTATCAATTATTATTTTTTTATTTTATTTATTTATTTTTTAAAAGATTTTATTTATTCACTTGGGAGAGAATGAGAGAGAGAGCATGAGAGGGGGGAGAGTCAGAGAGAGAAGCAGACTCCCCGCTGAGCAGGGAGCCTAGTACGGGACTCGATCCCAGGACTCCAGGATCATGACCTGAGCCGAAGGCAGTCGCTTAACCAACTGAGCCACTCAAGTGCCCGATGTATCAGTTTTTTAAAAAATATTTATGTTTAGAAGAAACATAGACATATTCAGACCTTTTCAGAGTTCTAATTATTCTGGAGAGGACCTGAAATAACGTTATGAACTACTATTAGCTTAGTAATTTTTCATCAAGCTATAATTTGTTATAAAATGACTAACAGACTTGCCTTTTTCACTAATATAAATCAAAGGACATGGTTTATGCAATTATACTAGCATATTACCATTTATATTCTTTAACCCAAGTGTAATGGAATAAAGTTTTTTGACCTGATATTATTTAAGATGGTGGCCTCTTCACCTCAGCTGCTTTTGGCAATAATTTAAAAGAAATAGCAGGTGTTCCCTTGGGTAAAGAGGGAAAAAAAAGTAGAAAGGAAAAAAGCTAGAAATCTCACAGTTGATCCTGACTACTCTTCTGATTTGTTTGTTAGCTTATGTACTTTGGTGAGGGACCTTTGTTTCTGCAAACACTGACTGAACAAAGTGAGGAATAGAAAGAAAAAAAAATCAAACCTTTATTTACAAAACATAGCTATAGATCTAGCACAGCTGATCTGGTATATAGCCGCAGAAGGGAAGGGAAGGGAAATTTGCTTTGATATTTTCAACTAGACTGCTTTATTTTATTCATTCATTAGGTTTTCAACTAGACTGCTTTTGGTATTTTAATTGTCTTTTTCTGATTAATTGTATTTTTCTGATTATAAAAGTAGTACATATTAAATCTAAAAAACTGTCAACATAGAAAAGATCATTAAGAAAGTAAATATCATATCTAATCATATCACCCATAGATTATTCTCAGATATGACATTTAAATTAATACATTTTGATGTCCAAGAAAACTGCTCTATTTGGTAACCTAAAGAATGACATATATCATACAATGAAGTATCACATAAAAAGTTTTTGTGTTTTTATTAGGAGAGTATACTGATATTTTAAATCCAAAGAGATTGAAGGGAAAGAAGAAATGAGTATAATAAGGCCATAAATAATGGGCTCTTCACAAAACTAGCTATTTATCTTAATTTATGAGTGTAAGGGACATGCTGATCATTCATGCTACAATCATCCTCCATTATTTGTACATATGTAAGAGAGCAGAAAGGTCATTCAAATTAATGGATATTCCAGACGTCCTCAGAATTGGTTTTGGAAAGTGTCTTTGTTCTTACATATGAGTCTTGATAGAACAACTCTGGAAATTCACTTCAAACAAATTAATGAAGCTGTGCTTGTGAAAGCTTGTCTCTGAAGAGTTGAGGAACTCACCTCTTCTTCTGTATCATCCTGGGAATAGACCAATGATCTGTCTTACTGATGCAAGGTTCAACCTCTTTAAAAGTTTTCTGGAAATAAAGGAGTCCAGCAGTGTCTTTGCCCAGTCAGGATTGTACAAGGAATAGGACACAGAGGGAACTTGAGCTATTGGCAGTGCAAATGCCAACTGAAAATAAACTCGAAAGAAAGACTATATTTGGCATTTATCTGCCTTCTAAAATATAGTGAAACCTTCTCAATACGAAGTCTAGGGGATGGAAAAAATGGACTTTGAGTTTAGCTTTCCATTATCTGATTTTTATTAAAGAGCAATCAGGCAGCTAGTTGACTAGGGAATAGCAGTTGCTTTGAATTATATATTATCTTGGATAAAGCAGCATCAGCTTAATGAAGTTTTGCTGTAATTCACTTTCTTGAGAAGATTAATGCAGATTCTAGATGGATACTGATTAACTATTTGTACTTACTAAAATTGGTATATTTTCCCATGGCCAAGTGATAAGACAGTATATTCAACATAGGTATTTAGAGCATTTGCTCATTGGGAACAGAAAGGCAAGGTACATGAGCACTGCCTTGTTTCCTGGTCTTCCGAGATGTATAAATATTTGATGAAAAACTCAGGAGTATTGTTTGTTCTAGCTCTGTGAAGAATGTCGATGGCATTTTGATAGGGATTGCAAACAATCCTAAAATTTGTATGGAACCATAAAAGACCCCATATAGCCAGGGGTATTTTGAAAAAGAAAACCAAAGCTGGGGGCATCACAATGCCTGACCTCAAGCTATATTACAAAGCTGTGATCATCAAGACAGCATGGTACTGGCACAGAAACAGACACATGGATCAATGGAACAGAATAGAGAGCCCAGAAATGGACCCTCAACTCTATGGTCAACTAATCTTTGACAAAGTAGGAAGGAATATCCAGTGGAAAAAAAGACAGTCTCTCCAATAAATGGTGTTGGGAAAATTGGACAGCCACATGCAAAAGAATGAAACTGGACCATTCTCTTACGCCATACACAAAGATAAACTCAAAATGGATGAAAGACCTAAATGTGAGACAGGAATCCATCAGAATCCTAGAGAACACAGCCAGTAACCTCTTCGACCTTGGCCACAACAACTTCTTGCAAGACACGTCTCTAAAGGCAAGGGAAACAAAAGCAAAAATGAACTTTTGGGACTTTGTCAAGATAAAAAGCCTCTGCACGGCAAAGGAAACAGTCACCAAAACTAAAAGGCAACCTACAGAATGGGAGAAGATATTTGCAAATGACATAACAGATAAAGGGCTGGTATCCAAAATCTATAAAGAACTTACCAAACTCAACACCCAAAAGACAAATAATCCAGTCAAGAAATGGGCAGAAGACATGAACACACATTTCTCCAAAGAAGACATCCAGATGCCCAACAGACACATGAAAAAATGTTCCACATCACTTGGCATCAGGGAAATACAAATCAAAACCACAATGAGATACCACCTTGCACCAGTTAGAATGGCTAAAATTAACAAGTCACGAAACGACAGATGTTGGCAGAGATGTGGAGAAAGGGGAACCCTCTTACACTGTTGGTGGGAATGCAAGCTGGTGCAGCCACTCTGGAAAACAGTATGGAGGTTCCTCCAGAAGTTAAAAATAGAGCTACCCTACAACCCAGCAATTGCACTACTGGTATTTACCCCAGAAATACAGATGTAGTGAAAAGAAGGGGCACCTGCACCCCAATGTTCATAGCAGCAGTGTCCAAAATAGCCAAACTGTGGAAGGAGCCGAAATGTCTTTCAACAGATGAATGCTTAAAGAAGATGTGGTTCATATCTACAATGGAATATTACTCTGCCATCAGAAAGGATGAATACCTACCATTTACATCAACATGTATGGAACTAGAGGGGATTATGCTAAGTGAAGTAAGTCAGTCAGAGAAAGACAATTATATGGTTTCACTCATATGTGGAATATAAGAAATAGTGCAGAGGATCATAGGGGAAGGGAGGGAAGACCGAATGGGAAGAAATCAGAGAGGGAGACAAACCCAAGAGACTCTTGACTCCGGGAAACGAACTGAGGGTTGTGGAAAGGGAGGTAGGTGGGGGGATGGGGTAACTGGGTGATGGACATTAAGAAGGGCACGTGATGTGATGAGTGAGTACTGGGTGTTATACACAACTAATGAATCATGGAACACTATATCAAAAATTAATGATGTACTATATATTGGCTATTGAATTAAAAAAAAAAACTTGGAAGTAGAAGATGATGGAGTTTTAGTGTAAATATGCCAGGACAGCAGTTACATGGTTCTTTCTCTAGCACTACCTTTTCAAAGTCAAGAGCTAACTTCCAGCATGGCTATTGGGACAGTGTTTTACTGTCAAGAGGCACAGTGATCAGCCACTACTCCTTTCTGTAGGAGTATTTTCTTTAATCACTGAAGAAAAGATATGGCATTGGGCTATGATGAAAAACAGTATTGCATTATTGCTGCTTTCATGGTTTGGATTACTAAATTCTTTCTTGGGATTACTTATCAGACTTCAATTTAAACAGTACTTGGACCTCAGCTAGAGTCCCCTAATAAGTTAGCTGTTAACTTTACAATGTCTGAGGGGGGCTGGTATCAGTAAGACTTGATTAAATTACTTCTCAATTACTAAGTGTAAAGCTATCATGTTGTGGGTGTTCCAGGACAGTAGTTCTCAGGATTGGAAGAATACAGTTGAGTGCTCATCCGTAGGCCCGAGCAAATAGAGAAAAAACCACTGATTTCATGGTAATATCTGCTTTATCAAGTCTTTAAATGTTTTAAGTAAGGAAAATGATAAGAACCAGTTTAGTGCTGATTCTTTGTTATTTGATTTTGAAAATGATACAGTAAAATTTATCTTTTTAAAAAGTATACAGTTCTGTGATTTTTAAAACATGTATGGATTTATGTAGCCACTATCAATACAATCAGGATACAGAACAGTTCCATCACCTCCCAGAAACTCCTTTGTGCTGTCCCTCTGTAGCCACACTCTCACCTCTTCCCTGCCCCCCATTCCTAATCCCTAGCATTCACTGGTCTCCACTATAGTGCTGGCTTTTCAAGAATGTCGTCTAAATGCACTCATACAACATGTAACCTTTTTAGATCAACTTTATTATTATTATTATTAATTATTATTATTATTATTTTCAGTTAGCCAACATATAGATCAACTTCTTTTAGCAGAATGCTTTTGAGACTCATCCAGGTTATGGTGTGTATCAAGAGTTTGTTACATTTTATTGCTGAGTAGTACTCTTTGTGGTTATAGCCCAGTTTATCTTATTACAGGATATTTGATTGTTTCCAGTTTTGAGAGATTATGGATAGAGCTGCCATAAGCATTCATATATAAGTTTTTGTGTGAACAGAAGTTTTCATTTCTGTAAATACCTAAGAGTAGGCTTGCTGGGTCATACAGTGAGTATGTGATTATTTTTATAAGAAAATACCAAGCCGTTCTTCAGAGTAACAGTACCATTTTGCATTTCCACCAATGATGTATTTGTTTTCCACTTGCTCCATATCCTCACCAACAGTTTGTGTTGTGGACATTTTTTATTTTATACATTCTAATAGGTATGGAATGGTCTTTCTCATCACGGTTATAATTTGCATTTTTCTTTTTTAAAAGAATTTTTTATTGTTATGTTAATCCCCATACATTACATCATTAGTTTTAGATATAGTGTTCCATGATTCACTGTTTGTGCATAACACCCAGTGCTCCATGCAGAACGTGCACTCCTCAATACCCATCACCAGGCTAACCCATCCTCCCACCCCCCTCCCCTCTAGAACCCTCAGTTTGTTTCTCAGAGTCCACTGTCTCTCATGGTTCGTCTACCCCTCTGGTTTCCCTCCCTTCATTCTTCCCCTCCCGCTATCTTCTTTTTTTTTTTCCTTAACATATATTGCATTATTTGTTTCAGAGGTACAGATCTGAGATGCAACAGTTTTGCACAATTCACAGCCCTTACCAGAGCACATAACCTCCCCAGTGTCTATCACCCAGCCACCCCGTCCCTCCCACCCCCCACCACTCCAGTAACCCTCAGTTTGTTTCCTGAGATTGAGAATTCCTCATATCAGTGAGGTCATATGATACATGTCTTTCTCTGTTTGACTTATTTCGCTCAGCATAATACCCTCCAGTTCCATCCACGTCATTGCAAATGGCAAGATCTCATTCCTTTTGATGGCTGCATAATATTCCATTGTATATATATACCACATCTTCTTTATCCATTCATCTGTTGATGGACATCTTGGCTCTTTCCACAGTTTGGCTATTGTGGACATTGCTGCTATAAACATCGGGGTGCATGTACCCTTTCGGATCCCTACTTTTGTATCTTTGGGGTAAATACCCAGTAGTGCAATTGCTGGGTCATATGGTAGCTCTATTTTCAACTGTTTGAGGAATACTGTTTTCCAGAGTGGCTGCACCAGCTTGCATTCCCACCAACAGTGTAGGAGGGTTCCCCTTTCTCCGCATCCCCGCCAACATCTGTCATTTCCTGACTTGTTAATTTTAGCCATTCTGACTGGTGTGAGGTGGTATCTCATTGAGGTTTTGATTTGGATTTCCCTGATGCCGAGCGATATTGAGCACTTTTTCATGTGTCTGTTGGCCATTTGGATGTCTTCTTTGGAAAAATGTCTGTTCATGTCTTCTGCCCATCTCTTGATTGGATCATTTGTTCTTTGGGTGTTGAGTTTGATAAATTCTTTATAGATTTTGGATACTAGCCCTTTATCTGATATGTCATTTGCAAATATCTTCTCCCATTCTGTCAGTTGTCTTTTGGTTTTGTTGACTGTTTCTTTTGCTGTGCAAAAGCTTTTTATCTTGATGAGGTCCCAACAGTTCATTTTTGCCCTTGCTTCCCTTGCCTTTGGCGATGTTTCTAGGAAAAAAACAAAGTATGCTTGATGCCAGATGGCAGCTGATTAAGCAAAAGCCAGTAGCTCTGCCTGTGGCACAGTTACGTCAAGGGAACACACCACCAGAGTAAGGGAAGGGACTCATACCAGGATCGATGACATTATTTTACTTCCTACAATATGAATGTCCCTGCAAATGTGCAGGGATCTTAGAAGCTTCCTCTTAGGCACATCTGCTGCAATCTGTACTATTTCATTATGTATTTTCCATTACCACTGTAATTTTTTTTAGGAAGGAAGAGAGGAAGAGAGGGAGGGAGGGAGGGAGAGAAGGACAGAACAGAACTGGTCTTAGGTGAGACAGAGGAAACATTCCACTCAGTCTCTCCTTCCCAATGCAGTTATATAAGATAGAAGGCATAGAGCATCCATTTGAGGACTCTGAAAAGTAAATAGTAGTAGGTAGATTGGAGAATTAGTCGTTTAGTTTCTCAATATTGTCTTCCAGAGTCCATCTCCTTGCCTACCTGAGAACTATGCCTTAATTCTTCTGTGTGAAATTTAGACTTAATTTTTTTTTTTGAGGCTCTCAAAAGCTTTTGTTTTGTTTTGTTTTTTAAATTTAGACTTAATTTTAACAGAAGATTTTACAACCCTTCCAAAGAGTTCATTCCTGTTGTTGAAATCCCTTACCATCAGATCTTTTTTATTTTTTTCCTGTACTTTAGCCTCACATTCTTAAGCTTAGAGCCCACATCCTTTACTCGAGTCCTCATGGAGTTGGAGAACAGCTGGTCAACATCCCCTGTTTCCTCTATTACAAAGTTTCTGTTCAGTCTTCTCTTGTCCAGGAGAACCAAACTTAGTTTTGGTTTTTTTTTTTTAACATTTCCTTGTGGGTCAGATTTTCTCAACATTTCTGTTCTCTCTGATACTCTCTTTTCAGCCATTCTCTCCTTGAAATAATGCTTGCTGTATGAATGCATTCAAAACCTATAGTGAGATGTCTTTCCTATAATTATCTCTTTGATAATCTATTTGAAATGATCTCATTTTGAGAGTTACATCGAGTTGAAGTGCCAATCACATGCTGCTGTAGGCTTCATAAATCATTGAAAGCAAAAGAATGAGGACCAAAAGGAGGGCTCGTTCAGTGTAATAGTTTCCTCATTTTCTAGTCGCATTTAACCCTGTACCGTGCTATATTAAAAGGCATCTGCTACTTATTGGTGTTAGCAGTTTCAAAGAAATGTTTTCTGTTTACTGTTTTGCTTCCATTTCTGGATCTGCAAAAACAATAGCAAGACTCACTATTACCTTTTTGGTTAAATAGAAACATTTTTTTCCTCCTCTATACTCTTGTGTTTGGTGTTCTTTTAATTGGTATTTAAATTTATTTGTATTTCCTTGTATAGATATGATTGCCATGAATGGTAAACTGGATGAAGAGTTAGCCACTAGATAATACAGCCCTGAAGGAGAAACATACTTGACTCCTTTATAAAATATCAGAAAAGGAGAACTTGATTTTGTAGACGTTTGAAGGTGTTCAAAATGGCACACTATTCTTTATACAATGTGAAAACATCCAATGCAATGATGACTAGTGCTTGTTGTCTAACCCCAGCACCATATGACATCCCACTGATAGCAGACCGGTGAAGGACTTCATGTCTTGGAGGATATTCTGTGACAGTTTTTCCTCTCCCAACCTGAATTTGATGAATGATCTTCAGTAACAAGTTTTCCAGCTGTTCTATCAGAGCTCTGGCCAGACTTTCACAATTATATATAGTGTGGGGAAGAAAGAGGTCTATAATTAACACATATCCCAGGGTAGTGTTTTTTTTTTTTTTTTTTTTTTCTTTTTTGGAGTGATAGATAATGCTTTGTCATGTATGAGGAGGGGTTATGAGACCCCCAAAGGGCAAAGTAAAAGAGTATGATTTGTAAAACATTTTTACCCATACTATATTAAGATAAATAGTGCTTTACATATCCTATATAATTCATTTTTGAAGATTCAGCTTTTCCGGTTTGGTTTGGTTTGGTTTGGTTTTACATAGTTGATGATTTCCAAGATCTAATTACGCATATTTCTTTATTTTTTTATTTTTTTATTTTTTTTATTTTTTTTTTTAAAGATTTTATTTATTTATTTGAGAGAGAGAATGAGATAGAGACAGAGAGCATGAGAGGGGGGAGGGTCAGGAGAAGCAGACTCCCCGCTGAGCAGGAAGCCCGATGTGGGGCTCGATCCCGGGACTCCAGGATCATGACCTGAGCCGAAGGCAGTCACCTAACCAACTGAGCCACCCAGGCGTCCCTAATTACGCATATTTCTTATCTTGTAGTTAGGGATTTAATGGCTTTATCTACTTGTGCTTTGTTTATTCATATAAGCAGAGGATTTATGGTTATCTTTTTTTTTTAATTTTTTTTTTTTTAAGATTTTATTTGACACAGAGAGAGAGACAGCGAGAGAGGGAACACAAGCAGGGGGAGTGGGAGAGGGAGAAGCAGGCTTCCCGAGGAGCAGGGAGCCCGATGCGGGGCTCCATCCCAGGACCCTGGGACCATGACCTGAGCCGAAGGCAGACGCCTAATGACTGAGCCACCCAGGCGCCCCTATAAGTGTACTCTTAATCCCCTTTATTTATTTTACTCATCCTCCAACCCACCTCCCCACTGGTAACCATCAATTCTCTATAGTTAAGAGTCTGTTTTTTGGTTGGTCTCTTTTTTTCTTTGCTCCTTTGTTTTGTGGTCGTGGTATTTGCCTTTGTCTGACTGACTTATTTTACTTAGTATTATATCCTCTGGATCCATCTCTGTTGTTGCAGATGGCAAGATGTTATTATTTTTTATGTCTGAGTAATATTCCATTGTATATATATTCCACTTCTTTATCCATTCATCTGTTGATGGGCACTTGGGTTACTTCCATAATTTGGCTATTGTAAATAATGCTGCAATAAGTTAGGGGTGCATGTATCTTTTTGAATTAGTGTTTTTGTTTTTGTTTTTTTTGTCTTTTTGGTAAATACTGAGTAGTAGTATTACTGGATGATATGGCAATTCTATTTTTAATTTTTTGAGGATCCTCCATATTCTTTTCCACAGTGGCTGTACCAGTTTGCATTCCTACCAACAGTGTACAAGGGTATGTTTTTCTCCACATCCTCACCAATGCTTGTTGTTTCTTGTCTGTTTGATTTTAGTCATTCTGAGAGGTGTGAGGTGATACCTCATTGTGGTTTTGGTTTTTTCATTTTCCTGGTGATGAGTGATGTTGAGCATGTTTTCATGTGTCTATTGGCCATTTGTATGTCTACTTTTGAAAAATGTCTATTCAGGTTTTCTGCCCATTCTTTAATCAGATTGTTTCTTGGGTGTTGAGTTATAGAAGTACTTTATGTATTTTGGATAGTAACCCTTTATCCAATGTGTCATTAACAAATATCTTCTCCCATTCAATAGGTTGTCATTTAGTTTTGTTGATAGTTTCCTTTGTTGTGTAAAAACTTTTTATTTTGATGGAGTCCTAATAGTTTCTTTTTGCTTTTGTTTCCCTTGTCTCAGGAGGCCTATCTAGAAAAATGTTGCTATGGCCAATGTCAGAGAAATTACAGAGAAATTTTTATAGTTTCAGATCTTAAATTTAGGTCTTTAATCCATTTTGAGTTTATTTTGTGTATGGTGTGAGAAAGGGGTCCAGTTGCATTTTTTTGCATGTAGCTGTCCAGTTTTCCCAGCACCATTTGTTGAAGAAACTTTTTCCCATTGCATAATCTTGACTCCTTTGTTGAAGATTATTTGACCATATAATTGTGGATTTATTTCTGGGCTCTCTATTCTGTTCTATTGATCTGTGTCTATTTTTGTGCCAGTACCATACTGTTTTGATTAGTGCAGCTCGGTAATATATCTTAGTATCTGGGATTGTGTTACCTCCTGTTTTGTTCTTCTTTTTTCAAGATTCCTTTGACTATTTGAGGTCTTTTGTGGTTCCATACAAATTTTAAGATTATTTGTTCTAGTCCTGTGAAGAATATTGTTGGTATTTTGATAGGGTTTGCACTAAATCTGTAGATTGTTTTGGGTAGTATGGACATTTTAACAGTGTTTGTTCTTCCAATCCATTAGTGTGGACTATCTTTCCATTTGTTTGTGTCATCTTCAATTTCTTTCATCAGTGTTCTTTAGTTTTCAGAGTAAAGATCTTTCACCTCTTTGGTTAAGTTTATTCCTAGGTATTTTATTATTTTTGGTACAATTATGAATGGGATTATTTTCTTCATTTCTCTTTCTGTCACTTTATTATTAATGTATAGAAATGCAATGGGTTTCTGTATATAGATTTTGTTTCCTGTGACCTTACTGAATTTATTAGTTCTACTAGTTTCTTGGTTGAGTCTTTAGGATTTTCTTTTTCTTTTTCTTTTTTTTTAAAGATTTTATTTATTTATTTGACAGAGAGATAGAGCAGGAACACAAGCGGGGGAGTGGGAGAGGGAGAAGCAGGCTCCCCATGGAGCAGGGAGCCTGATGCGGGGCTCGATCCCAGGACCCTGGGATCATGACGAGAGCCAAAGGCAGACACTTAATGACTGAACCACCCAGGCGCCCCTAGGATTTTCTATATACAGTATCATGTGATCTGCAAATAGTGAAAGTTTTACTTCTTCCTTACATTGTGGATGCCTTTTATTTTTTTATTTTTTCTTGTCTGATTGCTTTAGCCAGGACTTCCAGTACTATGTTGAATAAAAGTGGCAAGAGTAGACATCTTTGTCTTGTTCCTGATCTTAGGGGAAAAGCTCTCAGCTTTTCACCATTGAATATGATGTTAGCTGTGGTTTTTTTCATGTATGGCCTTGGCCATCTTTAACTTGATGAATGAAGAAGGGTAAGGAGGCCTGGGTCTGTGTAGATTAGATTGAGAGACAAGGCCTTAGGTAGTGTTCTCAAGCTTTTTCTCAACCTGGTGCTCATAATGATAATGTGTGATATAAACAGATAAGGGTACTCTTCGCTGATTTGCCAAAGGCTCTAAGGCCCCTATGCCCATCTCAGGCCTGAGGAATTGCCTGCAACCCATCCTGTGCCCACCAGTGGGAAGCTCTGCTAGAATTTTAGAACTATGCCTCCAGTAAGTGCTGCTTTTATGTGGATCACTGTGGTATGGGGCCTCTGGGATATTTGCCTTGTAGGATCCACCACCAGTGTCACTCATCCTGTGGACTCCAGCTTCCAGCCGCCTGCTTGTTTCCGGCTCCCAGGCTGTCACTAATAAGAATAATTACCAGATTTTCTTCAGTCATTATTTATGCTTTCTTTGCCTTTGTAAATACTTCTCAAATAAGTGGATTGGAGCAAACTAACATTTAGTGTTTTGAATTAGATGAGGAAAATTGTATTTAATTTTCTTACCCAAGAGACCTTCCATTTTTCTCTGAGAACTTCTTCTTGTGATGAAATTCTTTAGGCATTTTTATTATCAGATACAGATGTGATTCATTTAGTGCCAAGAACAACTACCAGGTTTCAAATTTTTGCTGCTTTAGCAATTACCTTAATTTTAGAGCATAGGCTATAAATGAAAAGATTTTAATAAATGAATTTTCCATGGCTTTGATGGGAATTAGTTTGATAATTAGGTGCTAGTTTTTAAAAGTCATAATCTGTACATCTGTATCAAATATTTATGGGAGATATAGAGCAGCACTTCTCCTTGTTTGGTTTTTCTGCAGCAGCCCCTACATTTATAAAAATGGCATGGCATTTTTTTCTTTTCACCATTGAGCTGCTATCTGGTTTATCAGAAAATTACTTGGGGCAGGAAAGGGGGAGGATTGAGACGATTTCCAGCAAAGAGTGACAGTCGCTACATGTTTGGCCCTATGGTAGAACTTCCTTGGAGTTGGAGGAGGTGTGGAGGAAGAAGAAAGGATAGGTGTGTACTTAGAAGAGCAGAGAAAATGTCTTTAATTTTTTCCATTTGAGGGAAGTCTCCATGGAGATCAGGTGAGTGTTGAGGAATCTATTTATTGGAGACTGAGGCTTATTTACCAGGTTTGTTTCCTGAACTTTAGAGGGATGAAGCCAAGCCTCATAGCCCATGCATGCTGCAGAATAATCCAAATTTGGGGACATCATGGCTTTGGCAGGACAGGACAAATAGCCTAGTAAGGTATAAAGAATTCTCATATTACTCTTCTACCTCCCTGGCTCAATATTTTAATGTAGAAAGCAGTTTTTTTTTAATGTGAACTAAAACTTGGGCTGGTGAAAATGTGAAGAAAGTTCTTTCTCCAGTATTTTTCCGTTTTCATCTGCCTTCTCTTTATTTATTTTGGACTCATATCTTGATCTATGATCTTAGCCTTGGGAATCAGCACACACACAGCCATTCAAATGCAGTGGATATTCCTGAGGATGTCCATGACTGTGAGGCTGCCTCTATACAGGTCTGCAAAACTGCGACAGTCTCCTTCACAGACAGGTGTAAGGCTCCTTATTTGAAAAATCTGAAAAGTGCTTGTTCTCCCAAGGAATCACTAGGTAGCTTATCCATTCTTGTACTATGTGACAAAAACCAAACATGAAAAAACCAGATAGAGTTTGGTTTACAGTGTGGCTCAGCAGCTGGGAAGGATCAGGAAATGGTGTTTCATCATAATCATGTTTAAGATGTAAAATTATGAAGGATGTTAGGCTTCTTTTAGCCTAGAATGTAAAGTAGAATAAGGGTGGTGTTTGGATATGTGCATTACAGACGCCTAAGAAATTATACAGGCATTGATTTCTTTTATAGTGACATTTGTGACCTGGGTAGTAGTGAGCCTTTTCCTTTATGATTTTAGTTATACCATCTGCCTTTTAATATAAACTTCCTAAGATTTCTACTTCTGGCTTAGGTAGGTTTGGAAATGATTTCAGATCTCCCACATCCCTTCCTCCCCATCTTCTAAAATAGGACTTTGCATAATTAAGTGGTATCAGGGAGCGAGCATTGGAGTTGGGAAAACCTCCCCACTGATCCCAACTCCTTTCTGTACAAGTTGTATGGCCTTGGGAAAGTTACCCACCCTCTTACAAGCCTCAGTTTCTTGTTTTTGTGAAATGGGGATGACATTACTAAATTTGTAGTATTGTTGCAAGGATTGAGTTACTTTAAATAATATAAAATTCCAGAAACCTAGTGGTTCCCTTCCTACAGTGTCCTAAAATATAAATTCACTTCTCTCATTGGTTTCCTTCTCCTGTCTTTATTTGCTTCCATGATTTCACTTAAAGTAAACCAGAAAAACCACAGAAATAAATTATTTGGAATTTTTTGTGGCCTTTTTACTTTTGCTAAGGGGTAATTCCAAAATTCCTGTTTGGGAATATTGACACTGCTATTTGTACGCAGTGCTCTCTTCTTCCCCAGCCCACACCCCTGTTTTTTCTTTGGTGTCTGCAGAGAAGAAAGATCTCTGTGTTAAGTACATTAAAGTCTTGTAATTCCTTCTTATCATCTTGCTTATGATCTCCAGCCCCATTACCGTCTCTTTATGGCTGCTGCTAGAGCTAAGTACCTTTGCGGCAGATTGCGGTTACTTTGCACTGCCAAATTATAATGCTAAAATGAAGGTAGGCTTTGGTTCACAAGGCTACACCTAATTTCATGCTAAAATGGAGTTCAGCCTAATTAGCAAGGGAAAGCCATTAGCGGACCCACATTGTTTTGGTAAGGTGAAGTAGATGAGTGTAAGAATAAAATGCTTTATTAATTTAATTAAGCAAACCAGTGTATTAAAATATGCAGACTAATTTCAGAATCTAGTCCTTCCCACCACAGTGGGCTTCTGCCATTTGAATCTCATGATACAGTGTGAAGGCTTTCTCTTAGATCCGGGTAGCTCTTGTGTCATTTTCCTCTCCGGTCCTTCCATTCAGGCGTGCTCGGGACCCTCCGTTTGCTGCGTTGCTCAGGAAATCTGTAGGTCCGATTGTGTCAACCCCTGGCCACAGAAGCACCTCCTCAAGAACAGTCTAAAGGAAGGCTGGATGGTTGATGGAGTGAATGCACTGTTTCTAAGTAGTTATAGCTCATATGTCTTCTGATAGTTCCTTGGGTTTCTTAGCAGGCACGTGTCGCATTGTTGTTAAGTAAAGCCCGGTGTGTAAGTTTGACAAGTGAGCAGCGTGGCAGCTCTGCTTGCTCCCCAGCCCTGCCGCTGTCTCAGGGATTGTTTGGCTTGGCAGATGGCCAGCTCTCTGCTGTAAGATGCATTTCCTTGACAGGACGAAGTGCGGAGCCGCATTAGCTGCAAAGTTTACAAAGGTTAGCTAAACACACACAATAAATATTAATAAACAAAAAAGGCCCACCCACCTTTGACTTTGAATTCTGTTTCTGCATTCCATGTTTTGGAATCCCTGTAGTATTTGATTAATAACCAGTCTTAGGGTAATTGAGCCTTAAGTATCCTTTGCCTAAGTTAGGCTGCTCCCAGAGCCCTCATTGGCTGCTTTGGTGACTCATCGCCACAGTGGATGGAGCTCTGGAATGACTGTTTAGTTCAAGGGGTCTTATTTGCATTCTCCCTGCTTCCATGTGAAAAGGAGGGTAAATGTGCTTCTCCATGAGCTTTATGCTGACCAGCCATGTGTGTGTCTGAGAGCTCTGGAGGGGAAAGGATGTGAACAGGAATAGAGGTGCAGTGCCCTGAGCTTGGACTACCTAGAAAGCAGTCAGGCCTTGGTCTGTTGGCCTGGGCAGTTGCCTCTCTCTAACATTTACACCCTCAGCCTAGAGGGAGAGAGTAACAGTAACCTGCTGCCCCTGGAAACTGCCTATTTGGCTGGGTGTCTTGGAATTTACCAGGCCTACATTGTGGATCCTTTCCAATTCTGCACCCTGCTCACTTGAAAACATATTTGAGAACCAGTAATCTTAGACTGCTTACCCAGACCTCTAGAGAACCAAGGAAGAGAAATAACTTTAATACTATGTCCTTGAGATTGTCCTGGGGCCATTTGTGGGTGGCTGGGATTTCTGAAGGCCCTTAAAAGCCCCTCTTACTGTTATCTCTCATGCACGTCCCTCTCTTTAGGACCACATTAGGAAGAAACAAACCCTACTTGTTTGTAGGATACTTGAGTATGATAATGATCTAGAGAAATAAAATTATTCTCCATAGATAGTAATGATTTTAACTTGAAAATTGTCTCTAACTCTACTTAGCAAAGCAATCCATTTAGGCTTGGGTGAACTCTTTTAATTCATTCCAACAGCAAACATTTATTGAGCACCACACACTAATCTAGGCATTTGGGATACATTTCCACCCAAAACACACCAAGATCTCTGCCTATGTGGAAAATATGTTCACGTCAGAGAAGCAGATAATAAGCATAATTAACGATAAATTACATATTATGTTAAAAGGTGATACATGCTTTGGAAAAATGAAAAAACAGAGTAAGGAAAGTTGTGGGGTACTATTTTAAATGGGGCAGTCTTGGCGTGATGACATGTAAGCATTGATTTGAAGGAGACCAGTATTGGCTTAGATGAACTTATTCTAGATAGGGTTTATGAAGTTAAGTTTGTGACTCTTCTCATGTTTCCTTATACCTGGCCATGACCATTTGGAAATTTCCAGTGGCCAAGGCATGGTTCTCAAATTAACCTCAGTGGCAGAGCACCTGTAAGTCAGGCTGTGCTTTGTAGACCATGAACTATTGATATCCTTAATTTCATCTTACCAACCAAGCACAGTTTTAGAAGATGAAATATGTCTTCTGTACTCATGCATTATAAAGTAGGTTTCACAAGCATATGTGAAAAATGACAACCCTCCCCCAAAAGCCAAACCATATATGATATACTGTTTTCAAGGATTTTTGTTAATATTCACTTACCACTCTATGTTTTATCATCTTTTAGCACTTGCTAGTGGACACTTGGTAGCAGGCACCATAGGTTTAAGAAAAATTATAAAAACCTGCCCTTTTGGGCGCCTGGGTGGCTCAGTCATTAAGCGGCTGCCTTCAGCTCAGGTCATGATCCCAGAGTCCTGGGATCGAGTCCCACATCGGGCTCCCTGCTCAGCGGGAAGCCTGCTTCTCCCTCTCCCACTCCCCCTGCTGGTGTTCCTGCTCTCGCTGTCTCTGTCTCTGTCAAATAAATAAAATCTTTTAAAAAAACAACAAAAACCTGCCCTTTTAACCTAATTTTACCCCCGCCCCCAAACTGGGAAAACACAGCCACTCAATTTTCTCAGGAGAACATCTCAACTGTCTTCAGTGGTGCAGCGCTTAAGAACCACTCTTGTATTGTCAGACAAGAATTAGAAGTCCTGCAGACTCTTACATTTCCTCTTGAGTTCCTCATGAATCTCAGAGAAGGATTTGTGGCCATATAACTATATGCATACTTCCTGCCTGTCAAGTGGGAGCCAGAATTTCTATCAAAAGGGATTTGAGGAGATTCACAGATACTCTGTCTTAACAAATGAGTGGGATGGTTAGGGAGAAGAAACCAGAGAAATTCAGCCTGAGATAGATTTGGAAGGCAGGAATTTCATGATTTTTATTTTACTATTAGAACCTAAAATAACAGTATCTAATTGTACGCTTTTTTCCTTAGTCCTTGTACATTGCTTGGCATGTGATGATTTTTAATAAATCTTGAATTGGTGTTTCCACTCATTACTTGTTCTATCAGAGTGAGATCTGCAAAACCTAGCACATGGTGTCTCTGCCTACCAATTTTAGCTTTATCTTTCCCCCCTTCATTCTATCCCTGCTAAACCTCCCACCTCGGCCCTCTTACTGCAGACAAAAATTAAAAACAGGTTGTAGTTCTCACTGAGAATTCATTCTTTTTGACCCCAGAGCACCACTTATTTTCCTTAGCAGTAATGAATTCAAAGGATCATAACTTCCAGTGAACCTTCTCTTAAATAGTTTTTCATTCAGGTTAATGTCAAGTCTTTGTATGCTGTATCTCTGTTTTACTTCTGCTATTATCCTGCTGGTTTATCTCATAGATAGGGAGGTATTTTTCAATGCCTGAAAATATGTGTTGTTCCTGAAAAAGCTTTATGAGATTTGGATCTTTGTGAACTAAAAACAATAAGCACCTGGCTTCAGTCTGCTGTCCAGAGGGACATATTGTGTGTATAAAAGCATGAAACACTGAGATCTAAATCTGCTTCAGTGGTAAGCAGAATTGAGTTATGTGGGTTTAGCATTCCAAGATGCCAGCCTCGCGTTGGTGGTATAGTGGTGAGCATAGCTGCCTTCCAAGATGCCAGCCTCACATGGCACTGGAGCTGGGGAAGCCTAACTTTGTGGTTGCTAGGTTGTCAGGAAAAGAGAGGAGCAGTGTCAGGAAGGAGCATCTTTTTCATTTTTAAAGGGTATCACACATATAACAAGTGATGGAATAGAACCTAACCTCAGGGACACAACCTAATGGTTTAAGGGGGAAATGTCCTAAAAATTATAGGTAGCCATCAGGATGGTATTCAGTTTAGTAAACTAGCCATCAAAGTACTAGCAGGATTTTTCCCATTTTTATTTGGCGTCTTTAGTTGATTACCATGCCTTTCCTTTTCAGAGTGTTGTCCGCTGCCTGTGGCATCCAAAGCTGAACCAGATCATGGTAGGAACTGGCAATGGATTGGCTAAAGTCTATTATGACCCCAACAAGAGCCAAAGGTATTTCATAAGTATTGCCTGTTTTAGATGGATGACAACAACTGGGGGGAGGGCTTCTTTTCCCAGCCTGCTTTTATTTATTTCCCCCTTTGATGGGGATCCACCCTTTTAGAAAACGCAGCTGGCACAGAGTAAAGCCTCAAACTCCTGGTATTGTACTTTAAAGAGGATTTGGATATTGCCCTTGATCCAGACAGAATTCAAAGTGAAAGTTTCCTGGGGATTTGCAGTTCTTTAGCTGAAATATTGAGTGCAAAGGGGGAAAAAGTCTTGCCCACTTCGCATACCACCCTGGACATGGCATTAGCAGTGATACATGTAAGGGATTAACAAAGCAGGGAACTAACCACTTACAGGAAATGGAAACAGCTAGTCTGTTTTGTTCCCTTTCTGTTTGGTCTTTTATCAGGTAGTGGTTTGGATTTGGGGGGTTCTCTGCCAAGGGGACAGCACAAATTATTTCCTCTCCGACCCCATGCCCACCCCAAATGCTAGACTTAAACATCCCAGTGTGTTTCAGAAGTCTGAAAACTTCACTGGAGTCTCCATCAGTTCCTCAATTATTTTCATTTTCTTTGGGCACAAAGGCGAACATTTGTCACAACCCCAAAAGATGGTTTTGTTTCTCTCTTAAGGTACAGTACTTGATTAGCTCTTTCTTTAGAGTAAGCCTTGGTTACCTAGTATTTAAGTTCACATGCAAAATTAATTGGGCTCCCCCATAAACCTATTTTGAGATCCCACATCCTTTTTGAGGAAAGGAAACTCCTCCTCTATTTATGAATACTCGTTGTTGTAATTTGGATCTGAATAGAAACAGACAGTCCTGTCTTCCCTTGGAACTTTGTGGACTAGCTTTGGAACCCTTGCCCTATAAAATAAAGTTTTTATTGTGTTTAAGAACAAATAGGATTTTATTTTTTAATAAAGAAATTGAAAATGCTAATGTAATTAGAATGAGAGAGAGTCTGTTTCACTTGAGAAAACGATGAGTCCCATTTGATAGCACCGATTTGGAAGCTTCTGTGTTTGGAATCTTGAAGGAATTTTTTTATTTGTATTTGCTCCTCCTGAGAGGGATAGCTCATTATTACTAAGGAGAAGTGAAATGTTCTAATCAGACTTTTGGTTAATCCCACACATTCTTGGGCAGTTGCCCTGTGGCAACACTGCCAAGCCGACTCAGTTCCAGACACTTGTACTCTTACAGTTGAGATGTGGACAAATGCCACTTGGGGTGTAGACCACCCAGGTTGCTTTCATCTGGGACATAAACTAAAATTTGAACCCTGTGACCTTCAGGGTGAAAAGGTTGGTTAATTTTATTTGTATCTCTCTAAGATCTTAAAATTTTAAGTTACTTCTGTAGATTTTTTATTTATTTATTTATTTATTATTATTATTTTTTTAAAGATTTTATTTATTTATTTGAGAGAGAGAGAGAATGAGAGAGAGAACACATGAGAGGGGGGAGGGTCAGAGGACGAAGCAGACTCCCTGCCGAGCAGGAAGCCTGATGCGGGACTCGATCCAGGGACTCCAGGATCATGATCTGAGCCGAAGGCAGTTGCTTAACCAACTGAGCCACTCAGGCGCCCACTTCTGTAGATTTTTTAAACTAGTGTTCTGTTGCCCGGTTACCTCTTCAACCCTTTCACTCAGTAGTGACCACTGACTGACAGACTTGCTTTCCCATAAATTTAATCCCTTATCACCAAGGCCCCTTCTGTTGCCATCCCTTAGAAAGTCAAGGACTTTCTAAGGCGAGATGGTGTGCACAGAGTATGTTCCTGGAAGTAATGCTTTTGACATAACTTTTTGTTTAGAAGACCAAGTAAAGAAAATAATGTGCTTTTACCCACCCCAGGGGAGCAAAATTATGTGTGGTTAAAACCCAGCGGAAGGCAAAACAAGCTGAGACTCTAACCCAGGACTACATCATCACCCGTAAGTTGTTAGCATGGTCTCTCTCCATCGTCTCTCTCCCTTCTACTGTTGTGTGGTGTTGATCTCATGGCTTTAGAGACAGAAAAAGTCTTCAGAGTCCAGGCATATACTACAAAATACCATGTGGACAGGACTGCAAGTCATGTAACAGCTAACTGCTTTAGCTTCTGTGACTCATCACAGAGACAGGGTAATTTCATGTAACTTTCAACCCAAAAGGGAAAAGCCTGTTTGAGCCTAATGCATTACTCCATAGCAGCCTTTTAAAGAATAACAGTCTGTTCTAAGAATAAACAACGATGAGTGCTGGTCTTGGAATCAGGAGACCTGGATTTGTCCAGTTCTACCAATGACTTGCAGTGTGATGTTGAACAACTGAACTTTATCAGGAGAGGGAGGAGACTAGGTGAAAGGTCTCCTTCAGCCCCCTCTGGGACTCTGTGACAACAGATCCAGAGACATTTAGATACAAAATGAACTACCTGGGGTACCAGAAATCTTACCAGAATAAGCAGCTTCTCTTGGGTTTGTCACACAACCTTGTCAGCCTGGCAGATTTGTGTTGCCCAGAGCCAGGGCCTCAGACCTCTCACAGGCAGTGGCTAGGAAGGACATCTTGGATGCAGTAGCAGTTGTGATGAGCAGATGTCCTGTGGACGTTACCAGGGTCTCGGTCTAAAGCCCAGGGGGCGCTGTACTGCTGGGTTTTTCTCCCTGGTGGTGGGTCTCCTCTAAGACCAAGTGCCCTGGAGCTTATGATCTGTAAGGAGATCCCGTGACACTTTTTGCAAGAGTAGAAGTGTTAAAGTCGGTGTCACAATCAGTCTAGCTCATGTAATTACATGCGGCCTACTTAAATTCCTCCAGTCGTTTGAAGTGAAAAGCTATTTTTCCCCCTCCTAAAAATACTGTTGTGTCGTGTTGCCCAACAGAGTGACGGGTGGCTGTGTTTCTCAGCTCCCCTGACTCAAGGCAGGCGAGTTTAACTGGTGAGTGAGATGGTCCTGGCCCCAGCTGGTGCTAGGGGGAGGGGGATACTGGAAGGGTTTTTGAGGTATTTTAGACATTTCTGTCATTCATATTATAAATTCCCTTTGAACCCCTCTTAATCTGTTTCCTTCGCTCCCCTACTCCCCTGGGAAAAGGTTTTCTCTTTTAAATAGGATCCAAAGAAATTATTCTGATACAGTTTTTGGTCAAGAAAAATATCATTATTTAATTTTTTTCCCCAGTCACCTTCTTGCTCTCCTGCAGAATATCACTGTTTCCTTTTTACATTCATATACTGTTTTATATTATAAAAGTTAATTCTGACATTGAGTGAACAGCCAATAGCAATTGGACAAATACTACTCTGATTCTTATCCTTTTGTTTTGTCCACCATATAGAAGTAGGGAAAAGTCCCCATCAAGTCACCATGCCAGGAGATTCACGCACCCCCCTGCACTCAGGGCCAACTTTATCCCAGTTTCAGTGGGAGAAGTGTTCCTCCCTTCCGGGTACTCAGTGTTGTCAACTCCTCCTGAGCGGTGGTCACATTTCAGAAACGTGTGAAGTGATTCCAGTGTTTGTGAGGTGTCCGAGGAGACTTCAGGGCTGACAAGCAAGCTGCATCATTCACATTTGGGTCCTGTAAGAAAAAAAAGAAGGAGCAGTCCCACTGAGTGTTTCATTTCAAAACCACAGAAATTAAGTTTAACTGCTACCCATGGTCCGTGTGATGGGGATCCTCACCAGTGTTTCCGTGACAGTATTTGACAGTGTTTCCTGAGCGCCATTAGTTGCAGGGGAGGTGAACAATGAATCTTGGTCTCAAACAAAATTGGCTAATCGGTTACAGTAAGACTGTCTTTTATTATTAGATGAAGGCTGCCATTATGACTTCCATTTCATCTTCTACTTAGTCATGCTTCAGCTATGTTTTTGGGTGGAAGGGTTATTATTAAAATAAAATTTTTCAAATGTGACTTCTCGTAGCTCATGCCTTGCCTATGTTCCGTGAGCCCCGCCAACGGAGTACAAGGAAGCAGCTGGAGAAGGACAGACTGGATCCCTTGAAGTCGCATAAACCCGAACCTCCTGTGGCAGGCCCAGGTGACTGTGATCTCTCCAGCTTGTGACCTGCAAAGGGGGTGGTGGGGGGCGCGGTCACTGGTAGAGAATTGGGAAGATCCTTTGCTCCTGGTTGCTGCTTTGTCTCCAGAGAGATTTTACATGGTGGTTTTCAAACGTTCTTTTTAGTATCAGAAGTTTTTGCTTAAAGGATGCAGAATCCAGGTGCCTAAAACTGATACAAATGGAGCTGCTGTGTTAACCTAGAGAGGAAGCCTGGACCCCTTTCTGCTCGGTCTCTAACTTGAGCCCTTTTAGGTGATCTTGGTGGAACTCTAGGGCTCCTGGAACCCAGTGTTAAAGCCGCTGCTCTCAATACTGGCTTCATATACAACATTTGGGTACTTTGACCAGAATCCAGGCTGGATTAGGTTTCACATTAGGTTTCCCCTAGAGGATGAATAAAAGTCCTTAGAGTTTTTAAGAAAGTAGGTACCCCCCCACCCCAACCACCAAAAGAAAGAAAGAAAGTAGGTACCCCCAGAAGAAAGCGAGGCAGCATTGGCCCTCATACAACACCTAAAGTAACTGGAATCCCATTTTACTAGTTATCACTTGTGTGGTTTCCATTTTCCTAGGCTCCTAAGCCTGGAGCTTTTGACTCATTCATTCATCCTGAACCTCAGTTCTGGGCTTACATCTGTTTGGCCTGCCCCTTCAGCCTTGAAAACATTTCACATATCTATGTTAACTTTTTTTTTTTTTACATTTTCTCTGCCACCATTCTAACTCAAAGTTCCTAAATAATATTCTTACCTGGATTATTGAAAAGCCCTTCTAACTAGGCACCTTGTCTCAAGTCACTCTCTTTCCTTCCCACACTGCCTCTGTCCATCTTCTACACAGCTTTTATTTCCAGCTCCTCTGGCTTTCATATTGCTACTGCCCCCAAATCTTATAAGCTCCCCACTGTCCATTTGCATTTCCAGAGAATCATTCTCTGCAGTCTGACTCTAACCCACTTTAGAGCATCCCACCTCACTTCTCTCTTCCTCTGATCTGATACAACTGTCATTTCACTCCTGCCTGCAAAGGCCCACTGAATCGTCCTTTTTCTGTACTTTGGTTCTGAAACCATTCTGCTCATTCTGAAAATGACCTCTGCCTTCAG
Source organism: Mirounga leonina (assembly GCF_011800145.1). Classification (NCBI taxonomy): domain Eukaryota; kingdom Metazoa; phylum Chordata; class Mammalia; order Carnivora; family Phocidae; genus Mirounga; species Mirounga leonina. Next base: position 3,183,524 of record NW_023270889.1, read on the forward strand.
AGCTTTCTCAAATTGGATCCATCTCTTCCTAAAGAGCTCCCCAGCCACCTCAGCCTAAAGAGCTCTCTCCCTTCTCTAAGTACTATAATAGTTACTGGCCACACAAATTCTTTCACAATTAATTATTTCCTGCCTTATTTAGTCTCCTTTTATCTTGATTTATAGAATTAATCTTATAGCACAATTTGGCTCTTCGTGTGTGGGGTTTTTTTTAAGTCTTCCTAAAAAGTCATAAATTTTGGGGGTGCCTGGGTGGCTTAGTCAGTTAAGCATCTGCCTTTGGCTCAGGTCATGATTCCAGGGTGCTGGGATCGAGCCCCGCATAGGGCTCCCTGCTCAGCGGGAGGCCTGCTTCTCCCTCTCCCTCTGCCTCACCCCTGCTGTGGTCTCTCTCTCTCTCTCTGACAATTAATAAGATCTTTAAAAAAAAGTCATACATTTTTGAGTACCAGGCACCAGACTAGCTGTTGGGGATCCAGCAGGTTGTAAATCCCTGCCCTTACGGAGCTTTCTGTCTACTAGAGCAGTTCCAGTATCATAAAATAATGTGAATCAGTCTATTCAACTCGTTTGTTTTTTCTCCTACAAGGTACTTGGAAGATGGCAAGCCCTAAGATATGTTTGCTTAAAGCTAAAATAGGCATCTAATAAATACAGGTTAATTTTTTTTAAGATTTATTTATTTATTTGAGATAGAAAAAGAGCATGCACACGCGTGCAAGTGGCGGGGAGGGGCAGAGGGAGAGAATCCTGAGGCAGACTCTCCCTACTGATCTGGGGGCCTGCCTCAGTGCTTCACCCCAGAATCCCGAGATCACGACCTGAGCCGAAATCAAGAGTCAGCCGTTTGACTGGCTGAGCCACCCAGGTGCCCCAGTATTGGTTATTTTTATTAGTTGAATTTCAAATGTTCATGCTTGAGGGATCTCTTCAAGGCCTAAACATGGTAAAGTGTTTGTGATTCCTCCTTGCATTGGTGTCACTGTGTAGATTAAATAGCTAAGACCTATCAAAAAACCTCTTTATTTAAAAATGTTACGGGGAGGGGCGCCTGGGTGGCTCAGTTGTTGAGCGTCTGCCTTGGCTCAGGTCGTGATGCCTGGGTCCTGGGATCGAGCCCCGCATCGAGCTCCCTGCTCAGGGGGGAGCCTGCCTCTCCCACTGCCCCTGCTTGTGTTCCCGCTCTCGCTGTGTCTCTCTCTGTCAAATAAATAAGCAAAATCTCTTAAAAAAGATGTTAATAGGGAAGTTAAGGTTTGTTGATTTCCTGCTTTGGTTGTGATGATCATAAATGGAAGCTGAAGGGATGACACTGAAGTAGTCTTGAGATTTGTGTGCCTCAAGCCAAGATCTGCAGAAGCCCCGGAGCGCGCAACACCTTGAGTCCATAGGGAATGATAAAAATCGGGGAAACCTGACGCTCTGGCCTCACTCTGTTACTCATTTCACCTGCCACCTTGGAGCCAGCACTGAGGGATTCTCAGCCTTTTCAGATAAGTACAGGGTATGCTTCTCTATTGTCACGCTCATTCCAGTTCTGAGCTGTGTTTTTTCCTTGGAAACAGGTCGTGGTGGCCGGGTTGGAACCCACGGGGGCACTCTGTCGTCATACATTGTGAAGAACATTGCTTTGGACAAAACTGATGACAGCAATCCCCGGGAAGCCATTCTGCGGCATGCTAAAGCAGCTGAAGACAACCCGTATTGGGTTTCTCCAGCATATTCTAAGTAAGGAAGCAGCCTTTTAAAATAGAAAAAAAAAATTATGTTTAATGAATTAGAAAGAATATAACAACAGCTACTTTGAGGTTTTAACTCTCCATTTCTTGTTTTATTCTTGAGCATGAAAAATAAGCCAAGTACTCGTAGTCCTGAACCTAGGCATAGTCCCGAACCTTAGGACTCTAAAATGGTGAATCTTTAAAGTAGGTCAATTCCATCAGTTATGGCCTAGTGTAAACCCATTATGTGAAGCCCATTCTACCTCTGATGAAAAGAAGGAAGAGCACTACCCGTATGCCTTATGTTAGTTGAGGAGGGCTCAAAGCAGATGAGGAGGAGCAGTTTGTAGGTCTGTCATTAAGGACTGCTTTGCATTTACAGAGCTATATATGTAAGTAACAGGTACATAGGCAGAGAAGAGCCCACCTGCTCGGATTCCCTCAAATAGCTCAACATGAATGAACATGTAGTGGCTCTCAAAGCCTCTAAAGCAGGTACAGTTACACTGAGAAGGGTAGTGTTATAGATTTTTTTTTTTTTTTTTTTAGCACTTCCTTACTTTCTGATACCATAAGATGTGCCAGAGTCATCTTTGTTTTTCTTCCCCTCGTCCTGGAATCAATTACTTCTTAAGGCGCCTGGGTTTCTTTTGTTTGAGAACAATGTTTAGAAACCAAGACAGTGACGCTAGACGAGCCTGTAGCTACTGAAATATCATTGCTTCTAGATCCTCCTTTAGGTCTTCCTAGCTGACAGAACTTAGAAATATATATATGTATACTAACCCATGCTTCATTACACATACACATATGTACATGTATACATACACACACACATACATATATCTCTGTATTTACATTTTAAAAACTATGAGTTTATACTGATGCCTCTGATTTCAATACTATACCCCTGGTTTCATTTTACCTTCCTCCTTCCTGTATTTTTAACTTCTTTTTCCAATAATGAAAAACCCAGCTCTCATTACTGACAGTATATTTACTTATTTATTCACTTCTAGTATACATATAAAGTAGTTTCAGAATTGCCTACCCATACACCTGTGAGAAACATTTTCCCTAACTAGGATTTCCCTAATTGCATTTTTGTAGGTTTTGTTTGTTTTTTTTGTTGTTGTTGTTTTTATTTTGATTTGTTTTTTGTTTTTGTCCTTTTAGCCTTACAGTATGTGGTGAAGAGACTGTTTTTCACAGTTACTTGGATGAGGTATTTTCTTCTCCACTTCTGTTAGGGTGGTTATGTAATCCATTTGAAATGCAGTTAGGGTCATTTGTTAGTGTGCATTCCTTTTTTGGGTTTCCCCTATGTTCTATTTATTTTGGAGGTATGTGTAGGGTGTGCGAGATACTACTCTAGTGCTAGGAGTCAGGGCCTTAAAAAAGACTTGTTCTTCCTCCCTGCTCCCTCATTTCCATGTCCTGCTTCTCTCGGTCCCTTCCCCACTCACCCTCATAGGTAGCCTATCTCTTTAGTTTCTGGTTTACCTGTAGGTCTCTTGCACAAATGAACAGATTTGTGAGTATTTTGTTCTACCCTCTCCTTTACATGAAGGATAGCATAATATACCCTTTCTAGCTTTGCTTTTTTTCACCTAGGATTATGCCCTAGAAATCATTCTACATCAGGTCATAGAGCTCCTTCTCGTTCTTTTTCACTGTTGCATAGTAGTCCACTCTGTGGATGTATCATAGTTTGTTCAACCACTCTCCTATGAGTGGATATTTAGGTTGTTCCAGTATTTTGCAATTTCTGACAGTGCTACAGTAAATAAACTCGTGTGTATGTATTTTTGTATCATTGGAGGTATATTCGGGTTTTTTCTTGATGTCTTCATATATTATTAAAGTTTTCAATTATGAGAAAGCTGGACCCTGATCACTTTTCAGAACATTAACATGCTGGAAAAAAAATCACTTATGAGCCAACTCAATGGACATGTTATACCAGTATCAGTTCTTTTTTTTTAAAGATTTTATTTTTTGACAGAGAGAGACAGCGAGAGAGGGAACACAAGCAGAGGGAGTGGGAGAGGGAGAAGCAGGCTTCCCACCAAGCAGAGAGCCCAATGCGGGGCTCGATCTCAGGACCCTGGGATCATGACCTGAGCTGAAGGCAGACGCTTAACCAACTGAGACACCCAGGCGCCCCCCAGTATCAGTTCTCTATCTGCTAATCATTATGAGCTACTTTGCATAAAAGAAAAACACACTGTTTTAGCTTGGTTCCTTAGAAGTAGATCCTGAGAAAAAGATTCATATAAAGGTCTTTTAGGAAGCTTTATTATTAGGATGCTTTATTATTAGGATGCCTGTTAGGAAGCATCCATAGAGAAATCCAATAGGGGAGTAGAGAAGTGTAATGAAGCCAAATAAGGGTGTATCAAGCAAAGTTTGAGGGAGGTCCACTTTGGCTCAGTCTACAGGGTAACCCTGGAGACCCTGGGCAGAGGCATGGTAACTGGAGTACTTATACTCCAGGATCTATTGATCCTTGCTAATGGCTAGAGGTAGGGTTGGGGGAGACATTCCAAGGTACTTCCAGCTTTCTAGGGCTTTAGCAACCTGCTGACAGCCCTCTGACAAAGAGAGATAGCTGCTGCAGTTGTGAGTGAAAGCACCCCACGCAAAAATACTAAAGAGATTTGCGGGCCTCTGGTGGGGAGTGCTGCATCTCTGCGGTCCATGTAGCAGAACAGACTTGGCTCCGTAATGTCAGTGGTGGTTGTTCACAGTGTGTACTAATAACCAATCGGTACAGATGGAACATCTCTGAACAATTAGTTGGATAGTATTACAACAGCTAAGAGGGTCATATCAAGGCTGGCCAGCTAACTAGTATGCATTTAGCCTTCTTTTGTATAGAATTTGCGTGTGTATGAACTAATGTATGTCAACACATCATTGGCAGTCAGATAAGCTTATAGATTATGCCTCTGTTGACACTTCTGTTTTTAATGGAGTCATTATTTTCTATTACTATTAGGGGTTTTTTATACTTAAAGAAACTTGTTTAGAAACATACAAAAAAATTAGCTGAGGAAAGAAGAAGAAACAGAGCCATGTTTTAAAATTTGCTAAACATAGTGAGCATCATTTGGATAAAAATTTGGCACTATCTCTACAAATTTAAAATGCAAATACCCTTTGACTTGGCAATTCTATTTCCAGAAGTTTTGCACATGTAGGAAAATATGTATGTCCAAAGATAATAAGTTCAATATTGTTTTGTTTTGTTTTGTTTTTTTAGATTTTATTTATTTATTTAACAGAGAGAGAGATAGGGAGAGCAGGAACACAAGCAGGGGGAGTGGGAGAGGGAGAAGCAGGCTTCCCGCCGAGCAGGGAGCCCGATGTGGGGCTCGATCCAAGGACCTTGGGATCATGACCTGAGCTGAAGGCAGACGCTTAACGACTGAGCCACCCAGGCGCCCCAAGTTCAGTATTGTTTATGAAAGCAAAAGATTGAAAACAATATAAATGTCCTTCAATGGGGTATTGTTTTAGAAAAGTATAACACATCCATATAATTAAAGATAACAAGAAAATACAAAGAATGAGCTACATATATAGGGATGGATGTGTCCCAGTTTCCTTAAGTAGAAAACTGACCAACAAGCAAAAACAGAAACCAGCTTGCAAAACATGCTGTCTGTATACCTGTGTTTTTACACAGTGGATGTACCTACACATATATCTGATCGTTTATACACAGACTCCCTCTGGGAGGAAATACAAGAAATGTGGGTGGTGGGTATCTTTTAGGTAGGAGAACAAAGGAGCGGGGAGGGGTGCGGGGTGGAGGGGCGTGAGGTGAAAGGGGCCTTCGAAGTTCTGTAGTCTGCCCATTAGTGCTGCTGGATTTTTTTCACTGTGCATGTAGTCCTTATAATCTCAGGCATGAAAATCACATATGATGTTAAAGTTAGATCCTTCATCAAAATAATTAGTTGTTAGAAATTAGAACAATAGCCTAGAAGTTCTAAGGCCAGCTTCCTGGCCTGGGTTCTAGCAAGGACTTACTATCCAGTAGGTCCTAAAAGTTATCTTCTCAGTGTCTCGTTTTCTTCAGTGGTAAGTATGGTCTTTGACACCTTCCTATAAATTATATATTGTTAATATCACTCAATAATCAGCAGTATTATTTCAGTGTTTATGGAAATACTTCAGTAATTTACTTTGCATGTAAACACACACAAACCTATTAGGAGCAGTTTGCTATCAAATGTATTTTAATGTAATCAGATTTAGGAATTTTTTCTTTCTTGGGTTTTGGTTTAGTTAGGAAGGCCACTGCATTCAAGATAATTCTTCAGATTCTCCCATCTTTCCATTAATATCTTTTTCTTTTAGAGTTAAATCTTTTATTCACCTGAAATTATTTTAGTGAAGGGAGTGAGAAAGGCGTATTCGTTTCCTGTGGCCACTGGAACAAATTACCACAAACATGGTGGCCTGAAAAACAGAAATGAATTCTCTCACAGTTCTAGAGTCCAGAAGTCCGAAATCAAGGTGTCACGGGGAGCCACACTCCATACAGAGGCTCTAGGGGAAATCTGTTCCAGGCCTCTGCTAACTTCAGAGGTTGCCTGCTAGCTTGGCTCGGAGTCATGTTGCCTCAGGCTCTTCTCAGTCCCCGCTTTGCCTAGTGGTTTTTGTTGGTCTCCTCTGGGATACCCATGATGTCATTTGGGGCCCACCCAAGATAATCTAGGATTATCTCCTCATCTTAAAATCCTTAGTCACATCTGCAAAGACCTTTTTTCCAAAATAAGGTCATATTCTCAGCTTCTAGGGATTTAAGGTAGATATTTCAGCTACCACAGTAGAGCTCCAATTTAATTTTTTCCTCTTGGTTAACCAGTTGCTATAACACTTTTTAATTGGATAATCTAGTTTTCCTCATTGAATTGAAATCACATCATTACACACACTGCACTTCCATATGAATTTAAACCCATTTATGGGCTCTCTGTTGTGCTCTATTATTTGGTCTATTCAAGGAGCAGTATCAGACTGTTTTCATTGTTGTAGGGCTGCCTGTTCTCATTCTTCTTCTTAGTAAAACTTTTCTATTTTTCAGGTTTCCATGACTTGAAGCTATGTAATAACACCCCCCCCCCCCAAATTCTTGGTGATACTTGTATTGGAATTGAGTTAATGTATATATTAACTTAGATTGAGTTTTACAATACTGGTTCTTTTAAACCAAGAGAAGGGTACGTCTTTCTATTCAGGCACATCTCTTTATCTCTCAGTAGTATTTTTAAGTGTTCTTTATATAGATCTTCCACATTTTCTTTTAATTTTGTTTCTAGTTATTTTATCTTTCTGTGCCATTGATAGAATCTTTTCTTCTGCTGAATTTATAACTCCTGTGTATATGGAAATGCTGTGTGGCCACATATATGTGTATTATTAATGTGTATATAGGCAGTCGTTTTATATACAGCTGTTTACCCTGTTTTCCTGCTGTTTCAATAATTCTTTACTCAGTTTGCTTGTAGTTTCCAGGCATAAAATTATATCATATGCAAATAATGATAAGTTTACCTCATCCTTTCTAATTATTTTAATTTACTTTTATTCTAATTTAAAAAAATTTTTATTTGAGTTTAGAGGACAAACAATGTTACATTACTTTCAGGTGTGCAACTTAGTGATTTGGCAAGTTTATACATTATGCTGTGCTCACCACCAGTGTAGCGCCCCTCAGTCCTGTTACATCACTGTTACAATATCATTGACTATATCCTCATGCTGTGCCTTTTATTCTGGTGACATATTCATTCCATAACTGGAAGCCTGTGTCTTCCACTCCCCTTCACCCATTTTGCCCAAACCCCACTCCCCTCCCCTGTGGCAACCATCAATTTGTTCTCTGTATTTATAGGTCTGATTCTGTTTTTTATTTGTTTATTCATTGTAGGGTTTTGTTGTTGTTGTTTTTGGGGTTTTTTTAGATTCCACTGGTGAGTGCAATCCTACAGTACTTGTCTTTCTCTGACTAACTTAGTTCACTTAGCATAATACCATCCAGGTCCATCCATGTTGTCTCATATGCCATGAACTTACCCCTTTTTATGGCTGTGTAATATTTCACTATGTGTATGTATATCTCACATCTTTCTTATTCATTTTTCTATTGATAGACATTTAGATTGCCTCATATCTTGGCTATTGTAATTAATGCTGCAATAAACATAGGGGTGCATATAATCTTTTCAAATTAGTGTTTTTGTTTTCTTTGGGTAAATTACCCAGTAGTGGAATTATTGGATCACATGGCATTTCTATTTTTAATTTTTTGAGGACCCTCCATACTGTTTTTCACAGTGGCTGCACCAGTTCACATTCCCACCAATAGTGTAGGAGGTTTTCTTTTCTCTACATCCATGCCAATACTTGTTGTTTCTTGTGTGTTTGATTTTAGTCATTCTGACTAGCGTGAGGTGATATCTCATTGTGGTTTTGAGTTGCATTTCCCTGATGATTAGTCTGTTGGCCATCTGTATGTCTTCTTTGGAAAAATGTCTATTTGGGTCCTCTGCCCATTTTTTAATCAGATTGTTGGGGGAGGCGTTTGGTGTTGAATTGCATAAGCTCTTTATATATTTTTAATATTAACCCCTTCTTAGATATGTCATTTGCAAATATCTTCTATTCAGTAGCTTGTCATTTAGTTTTGTTGATGATTTCCTTTGCTGTGCAGAAGCTTTTTATTTTGATGTAGTCCTACTTATTTATTTTTGTTTTTGTTTCCCTTGCCTCAGGAGACACATCTAGAAAAATGTTGTTACAGCCGATGTCAGAGAAATTACTGCCTGTATTCTCTTTTAGAATTTTTGTGGTTTCAGGTCTCACATTTAGATCTTTAATCCATTTTGAGGGTTTTTTGTGTGTATGGTGTGATAAAGGGGTCCAGTTTTCCTTTTTTGCATGTAACTGTCCAGTTTTTTTTAGCACCATTTATTGAAGACACTGTCTTTTCCCCGTTGCATATTCTTGCCTCCCTTGTCATAGATTGTTTAAGCATTAAAGTGTGGGTTTATTTCTGGGCTCTCTATTCTGTTCTATTTAAACTATGTGTCTTTTTTGTGCCAGTAACATATTGTTTTGATTAATACAGCTTTGTAGTATGTCTTAAAATCTGGTATTGTGATACCTCCAGTTTTGTTCTTTTTTCTTGGGATTGCTTTGGAAATTCAGGGTCTTTTGTGGTTCCATACAAATTTTAAGATTATTTGTTCTAGATTTGTGAAAAATGTTGTTGGTATTTTGATAGGGATTGCACTGAATTGCTTTGGGTAATATGGACATTTTAATAATGTTTGTTCTTCCAATCCATGAGCATGGAATATCTTTCCATTTGTTTGTGTCTTCAGTTTCTTTCATCAGTGTTTTATAGTTTTTGGAGTACAGTCTTTCACCTCTTTGGTAAAGCTTATTTCTAAGATTCTTTTTTTTTTTTTTAAAGATTTTATTTATTTATTTGACAGAGAGACAGCTAGAGAGGGAACACAAGCAGGGGGAGTGGGAGAGGGAGAAACAGGCTTCCTGCTGAGCAGGGAGCCCGATGTGGGGCTCGATCCCAGGACCCTGGAATCATGACCTGAGCCGAAGGCAGGCGCTTAACGACTGAGCCACCCAGGCGCCCCTATTTCTAAGATTCTTTTTGGTGCAATCATAAGTGGTATTGTTTTCTTAATTTCTCTTTCTGCTACTTTATTATTAGTGTGTAGAAACACTAATGATTTCTGGGTATTAATTTTGTATACTACAACTTTACTGAGTTCATTTATTATTTCTAGTAGTTTTTTGTTGGGGTCTTTAGGATTTTTTTATGTATAGTATCATGTCATCTGCCAATGGTGATGGTTTAACTTCTTTGCCATTATGGATGCCTCATTTCTTTTTCTTGTCTTATTATGGCTAGGACTTCTAGTACTGTGTTGAATAAAAGTGGCAAGAGTAGACATCCTTTTCTTATTCCTGATCTTAGAGAGAAAGCTCTCAGTTTTCACCACTGAATGTGATGTTAGCTGTGGGTTTTTCATATATGGCCATTAAAATGCTGAGGTATGTTCCCTCTAACCCCACTTTGTTGAAGGTTTTTATCATGGGTAGATGTTGCCCAATTTCTGTACTAGTTATCTAATTGTATTGACTAATACTGCCAGAACAATATTAAATAATTTCATGATAGCAGACATCTTTTTCTTAATTTGAACTTTAAAGGAGTGACTCCATTAGGTTAAATCAGGTAATTGCCCTTTTCGTAGGTGAAAAAAAGTCAAATATCGGCAATTTCACATTGTTCAATTTAATGATATTTCTCCATAAAGCATGATTTTGGAAAACTCATACATACAAGATGTTAAGGATGAATCCATATCTTTCTCTCCTATTTTTTCAATAACAATTTATTGAACACCTACTATAGGTCAGGTACTGTTCTAGATTATGGGGATATAGTAGTTTTTATGGAGCTTATATTCAAGTTGGCAGAGACAGGCAATAAGTAAGTCCCTAAATTTTAGATGATAGCTAGTGCAAAGAATAAAACTAAAATGGGGATGGGTGGATGTAGAGTAACTGGGGGAAGAAAAGGTTACTATTTTTTAGATACGATGATTGGGGTAAAACCTCTGCTTTGTGATTTTTGACTTGAATGAAATGAAGGAGTGAGCCATGTCGATATCAAAGGGAAGAGCATCCCATGCAAATAAAACACCATACAAAGACCAGAGGTATGTTCATCTGAAATAGATGCTGAATTTTATTGGATTCATTTATTGTATTTCTGTGAAAGTGATCATATGACTTTTCTACTTTGATCAGTGAATATGATGAAGTATATTATTGGATTTCCTCATATTGAATTATCCTTGCATCTTTGGTATGACCCTCACATGGTTATGGTTTATTCTTTGTCCTGTGTCAGACTGGCTTCAGAAAAATTTTGTATGCTTTTCTATATATACTCTCATACTGTTTTGAATACCATTAAATCTATCTACTTTGTAAAGATTTGCTAGAATTCACCTGTGAAACAGTCAGAACCTGGTGCTTTTGTGGAGGAGAGGGTAAATAGTGATTTCTTAATTTCTCTGTTTTCCATCCCCTCATGGTAAATACTCTGTTAGGATTTTCCAACTCTCCTGAGTGTGCTCAGTAATTAATATTTCCTGGGGATTCATTCATCCAGATTTTCAGCTTTCTTTAAATAGAATTACTTGAAGCGGAAGTTCTTTTTTTTTCGGTGAGCATTAACAAAAGGTCTTTTCCTGCATTATAGGCAATTTAGTTGTATTTACAGTTGAATAATGTGCTAGCTTAAGTATCAGCTCTGCCGAACGGGGAGAACAGGTAATGTCATGTCTTTTACCCTGCATGCGAGGAGACTGAAGCTTTCGGTCGACAGTGAGTGCAGCTAGCACTGTACCTCGCTCTCTCTGTCCCTCATTCAGTGAGCTTTTCAGAGGACTGCGCTCTCTGTGAATATATGCCCTGCTGCTGCTTTTTCCTCCCATCTCCTTCCTTCCACCCAACTTTGTCACCTTCCATTTATTGCATACTAACTAAGTTCATGGCACTGGCTGTGGCATGTGATTTGTTAGCCAGGATTGCAGTGCTATTTCTCCTGCGTTCACCTGCTAGAGTATACTGTTTACTGCCAAGTGGCAAAGTCTTCGAAGGGAAGCTAATATTTAAAAGGATCTTTTCGTAAAGGTCACTGTAATTGAGAATGTGTGTCTGGTTGTTTTTCTTCACTGCAATTGACTTGTGTCAGTGATGAAATGAAGATTTACTGTATCTCACTTTCTCACAGAAAAGCCCGATTAGACATTACATAAATCTCCCTGCTTGCACATGACATATACTCACCTTTGTTCTCCAGTGATGCTAACGGAGAGTCTTTGAACACTTTACCTGTGCCGATTGAGGACTCGAGTTTCATTCCTGGCACTAGCAGTGTAATAGCCATGGAAGTTTTAAAACACAGCAGGATCACGGAGGCCTCTTGTTCAGCCACACATGGTCAGATTGAATTACAGTTTCTTGTTAAAAGAAGTGGCTGTGGAGGGAGGGAAGAGGAGCTGGCTGGAGAGTGGGCAGGATATAGGTCCAGAATGCTATTAGCTTACACATCAGACAGAGATGGACGTGTGTGGGAGCCTGGCCCCTGGCCAGCAGCCTGCCAGCCTGACAGCTCTGTCAGCCATGGTCACTTTTCTTGCCAGATAAGCTGCCATTATTGCTGGTTCCATCGATTTAGTTTTCAGTGTGCGTGTCTTGTCAGATACAGGATGCTTGGATATATGTGTGTGTGTTAAAATATCATTCCCATCTATAAAGGATCCATTTAAAGTCATGTTGAATTAGTAGGCAGTATTTAAAGAGGTCATTCTTTGAATGAGTAAAGGTTTGTATATTATTTTTGCCAAGAAGAGACAGAAGCCCGCAGAGGAACATGTTAATTTTTTTCCTGAGTTATATTTAGGTGACTGATCGTCCCTGTCCACCATATTCCTGTGTAGAGGCCAGCATTTCTCAGAGTGGTTCTGTGGACTGCCTCGTGTCAGAATCCAGGGTGGGAGTAGGGGGTTAAAAATGCAGATTTCTGGACTGCACCTCAGACCAACTGAGATTCTGTGAGCTTGGAGCTGGAAATCTGCAACTTAAGAAGTTTCCCAGGTGATTATTTTGTGCACTAAAGTAAACCACAAATAAACCACAAATGATTTACCCCTAGAAAATTAAAATGTACAGAATAGATTATGCTGAAGAAACAGATTATTTACATAACAAATAATTTCCCCCAGTATTTTTTTTTTAAAGATTTTATTTATTTATTTGAGAGAGAGAGAATGAAAGACAGAGAGCATGAGAGGGAGGAGGGTCAGAGGGAGAAGCAGACTCCCCGCTGAGCAAGGAGCCCAATGCGGGACTCGATCCCGGGACTCCAGGATCATGACCTGAGCCGAAGGCAGTCGCTTAACCAACTGAGCCACCCAGGCGCCCCAGCCCCCAGTATTTTTTTTAATAATAAGGTGATGTGTTGTATTTAATATAGAAATTATTTTACCAAGTGTATTATGCTACATACAACTTTTTGAAAACATACTTTTTATATGAAGTGAGGAATAGGTGATAGCCAAAGCAAAGGGTATAATAATAATAATAATAATGACACTTTTATTATACTTACACTGTGCCAATCTTGTTTAAGAACTTTATATATATTATTCATTTAATCTTCACAACAGCCCTGTGAAGGAAGCGGTATTATTGTCCCCATTTTACAGATGAGGAAGTTGAGGCTTGTAACTTGACTAAAGCCACGCAGGTAGCAGGCGGCAGAATTGGGATTTGAAGGCAGGCAGTCTGGCTTCGGAGTCAGGCTTCTGCTCTTGACGACGACAGTGTACTGCTTCTCATCACAGAGCAGCTGGTGGCAGTTTTTTAAAAAATTGAAGTACTCGTGAAGCTGAAAAGACTACCGTGTGAGCCAGCACGGCAGAGCCGAGCGCTAGACTGAGAACCGGAAGTTCCGGGGTGTCGTTCCGCGGGCGCTGTGTTGACCTGGCCGGAGGCTGTTTCCGGTGTGTGAATGTGTGGAGAGAGCGGGGCTACGCTCACGGGAACGCCGGCTTGTGGGGCTGGGCGGCCGCAGGCCTGTGTGCTCTCCAAGATTTTATCCTTCTAACTTGTTTAGCCATTTGGTGATAAGGCAGGGAATGGTGTGATTTTAGAGGGTTCCTTTTGTCTTCCTTTTCTCTTTCTCTTTTTGTTTCCCATTTCCACAGGTTTCATGTTTGTCCCCTTTTCTGCCCTCACCCAGGCTTTGAACTCACACACCCGGCATTATGAGTTAGTGTGCCCTCTTTAATGAGTCCGAGATATGTTTATCTATTTTCCAAAATATTATGTGTTCATTTTTTGAAGAAAATAGAACATTCTTTTTTTTTTTTTTTTTTTAAGATTTTATTTATTTATTTGACAGAGAGAGACACAGCGAGAGAGGGAACACAAGCAGGGGGAGCAGGAGAGGGAGAAGCAGGCTTCCCGCCGAGCAGGGAGCCCGATGCGGGGCTCGATCCCAGAACCCTGGGATCATGACCTGAGCCGAAGGCAGGCGCTTAACGACTGAGCCACCCAGGCGCCCCTAGAACATTCTTTATCTAGAAACATCATGTTGCATCTCATCTTCCTATTCATCCCTAATATTTAAAAAAAAAAACTATCTTTGATTAGCTCTTCACCAGAAAGAAGGGCCCATTTCAAATGGAATCTTTTGGTCAAGCCCTTTATTTAATCTTAATAATTCTGCAATTGTGATGACTGGGTCACAGTTCATCTGGACCACATTCATTCTAACAGGGTTAACAAGTGTGTCAGATTGTCAGGTCATGGCTATAATTGACTTTGGCTTTGAGGTTTTCCTTCATAATAAACAATGGGCCCTGAGCCAAAAAAGCTTGTGGTTTATATTCACATACTGATGATTGAATATTACAAGTGATTTCTCCTCATACTCATTCTGTGACCCTGGAACTGGCTTTTTGCTTTTTGAATGAATCATATCAGAAGAATATCCATAATTAAAAAGAATGTGACCTGTGCACTTTCCATTGCAGCTGAAAACATTCTGAGATTGTTCTGTGGCCTGAGCACTAGGAAGGGAGTGTAGAAGGCCTAGGTTAGAGCTTAGTGAGAAGAGAGAAGACAGCCCTGCTGACAGTTTGAATCTGTCGCACAAACGGTGCACCCCAGAAATGTCCTCATACAATATTGCAGGGGGAATCTTTATTCATTACTGACTATTCTACATAAAATTCCTCTGGATGGAAACACTGAAGGTGGGACTCAGTTTTTGTTGGGCTTCTGACATTTTTCCATTAACACAGTTGCTGGGAAAGACTCGCTTTGTACAAATACGTCTGAGAATTCAGTTTAAAAAATGTCCCAAGGGGAAAATTATTCAGCAAGTAGTATCATCTAAATAGAATTGATAGATTTGAGAAAGACATTTGCTTAAACTTTTATCTTTGCTTCATGAAATATTAACTATTAGCAAATGCAGAGTTTACTGAAGCTAAAACAAAATGAAACAAAAAACCTTTCGGCCCTTCTCTGATTATTTAATGGTTCATAACAATAACTATGTTGATATGTAATCTGTTCTTTTCTTGGTAATTCTAGTAAACAAGTTGACATATATAGTCAAGTGAAAAATGTTTACTATTCACCAAGTGAGTTAATCAAACTGGAAAACACGTTTCACAACCAGCCTTCTGTAAGTTTAAGTTTTCAGTTAACACTTAGAAAAATGGGTCAGTGTGGGCCATAAACGAGTAAATTAGATAGTTGGATAAAGCTGATTTCAATAAGGTGGGTTACTCTTTTGGTCCTCAGTGAGGTTTACCGTGTCCCTACTGACCTGTTGAGCAACCGCGGTGATTATACCCTTGGCTGAATGGAATGTTCCCCTTACCTCGTTTTCCTTCAGGTCAGTCTCTTTATAGGCTTTGTTTTGGGCAACTGACATAAATCTTCCATGAGGCTGGCAGTTTGAGTTGGCAACTTCCTGTCACTTGAGAAAGCAGGTATAGAATCCTGGAGGAACTGATTAAATAGATGGGAATGGGTCAGAAAGGGAAATACTTTTTTCTCAAGGTGGTGAAATAGATCTCTTGCTCATTTTTTATTTATATGTGTTATTTCCTAAGTTCAGTTATTTCCGTGTGTTCAGTGTCCATTTGGTTTGGTTTGTTTTTCTCTTCCTTATGGAAGCACCCAACAAAGTCTGTGTTACAATCAGTGTGCAAATTCTGTTTCTTCAAGCAGCCCAGAAAGGAATCCACTTTTGTGGCCGGTGACAATGTTAATAGAGACTTGGAGTATTTTGTTGTTGTTTATTTGTTGGTTTCCTATTGGTTTTAAAAGCAGGGACTTCTGGACTAACTTTTAAGTGTTTTCAAATCCATTAGCACTTTTTTTTTTTTTTTTTGCATGTGTCATTTTACTCCTGCTTGGCATTGTTGATTTATTTTTATAGTAGTTATCTATGTCAAGGGCAAATAAGGCCATCCCCCAGGGAAGAAATCTTTTGGTTCTATTCCTAACTCTGCCTAATCATCTCTGTTTCTCATTGTCTTAAAAAGTAGTGACTGAAGAAATCCATTGTAAATGCCCTAGATAATCTGAATTTAATTTTTTGGGGGGGGGGGATCTTTCTCATATATGAGTTTCCAAATTGTTTCAAAAGAATAACTGCTGGAAATACATTTAAAAATAACAGTTGCTGAAAAGAAAGAATAGCTGCAAGATTTAAAGCTGTAATTCTCTCACTTTGCTTCTGTAAAACGCTGGCATTCTCTAGACTAGACAGAGATGTTCAGTGTACGCAAGTCAAATGCCCTTTTTGGAGGAACCTGGTCTTTATTCAGCAAACCACATATAGCTCTTATGGAAGGCTCTGGATGGTGCCGTGAGAACGTTGGTATTGGGGGCAGGATGGATTGGAACACGGGAAACTTCTCTCTGTGGGCTACATCTCCCTTTACCTGCTCATGCCTCACTCCCAGGGATTAAAGACTGCTCTTTCAGGGGTGGGCCTGTGAGAGTACGGCCTCGAACCCCATTCTTTCACCCAGTCTTCAGTGGCATCATCTAGGGCCGGCTTCTTCCAAGGTGAGAAGTACTTTCCTACAGTTAAAGGAGGCTCGTCAGGTGTCAAAGTTGATGTTAAGAAGACAGACTCTTACTCCACAGCCTGGTTTCAGAGCCCTGCTTTACTTCTTTCTTTCCCCAGCTGGGAGGGAAGGTGTTCCCACAGGTGCTGTTCAGTGCGCTCTACCAACCGGTGCTCATGAGGGAAGTGTAGGAACTGAGAGTAAGCATGCAGGAAATTGTAGAGCAATTTGATACATTTTTGGAATCTAATTAAAATTTGGATTTGCACTTTGCAGTCTTTTTATTTTTCTAGAAATACAGTATTTGTCTGCAAGGGATTGGAAATTAGAAAACAAAGCCTGGCCTTGCACCACAGATGGTTTGAGAAGCGCTGCTGTATGCAGGGCCCCAGATTGGAGGCTAAGGCCTTCTCCAGGGTGCCTCCTATTTATTCTAGTAGCAGGTTCATTATTCCTTATTCCCAAGTCCAAGAGTCTGGTTCTTCTTTTTTTAATAAAAAAAAAATTTTTTTAATGTTGGTAAAATATACATAACCTAAAATTTACCCTCTTAACCATTTTTAAGTGTACATTTCAGTCCTGTTAAGTACATTCACTTTGTTGTGCAGCCAATCTTCAGAACTCTTCTCATCTTGCCAAACTAAAACTCTATACTCACTAAACAAGAGCTTTTCCTTTCCTCCTCTATCTAGTCCCTGGCAACCACCATTCTGCTTTCTGTTCTCATGGGTATGACTCTCTTGGTACTGTATATAAGTGGAATGACACAATATATGTCTTTTTGTGACTGGCCTATTTCACTTAGCATAATGTCCTTAAGGTTCATCTATGTAGCATTTGCCAGAATTTCTTTCCTTTTTAAGGCTGAATAATATTTCATTGTACGTATCACCACATTTTGTTTATCTGTTCTTCTATCCACGATACTTAGGTTGCTTCCACCTTCTGACTATTCTAAGTAATGTTGCATTGAACATGGGTGTACAAATATTTCTTTAAGACCCCACTTTCAGTTCTTTTGGGCATACTTCCTGAAGTGGAATTGCTAGATCACATGGTAATTTTATTTTTAATTTTTTGAGGAACTACTGTGTTGTTTTCCATAGAGGCTGCACCATTTTACATTCCTACCATCACTGCTCAAGGGTTCCAGTTTCCCCACATCCTGGCCAATACTTGGTATTTTGTTTGGGTTTTGTTTGTTTGTTTGTTGTTTGATAGTAGCCATCCTGGTGGGTGTGACGTGTTATCTCATTGTGGTTTTGATCTGCATTTCCTTAATGCTTAGCAATATTGAGCATCTTTTTATGTGCTTGTTAGTCTTTTGCTGTCTTCTTTGGAGAAATATCTATTGAAGTCCTTTGCCCTGTTTTTAAATGGTTGTTTGGGGTTTTTTTGTTGTTGTTGTTTTTGTTGTTATTGTTGAGTTGTAGGAGTTCTTTATATATTCTAGGTATTAATCCCTTACAAAATATATGATTAGCAAATATTTTCTCCCTTTTCATAGGTTGCCTTTTCAGTCTGTTGATTGTATCCACTGATACACAGGTTTTAAATTTGATGTAGTTCAATTTATCTGGGGTTTTTATGTGCTTATGCTTTTGGTGTCTTACCAAAGAAATCATTGCCATATCCAATGTCGTAAAGCTTTTCCATGGTATTTTTACAGTTTTTGCTCTAGGTTTAGGTCTTTCATCCATTTTGAGTTAATTTTTGCATATGGTATAAGGTAAGGGTCCAGTTTTATTTACTGCTTTTGGTACAATTTTGCCAGCACCATTTTTTGAAAGGAGCCTACTTCTTACACTCAGGTATTCCCTACCTGGCCAATAAAATGAAAGACAAAGTGGTAAACAGCACTGCTGGGAAAATTTGGACACTAGCTTCTCCTTGGGGGAAGGAGAGCCTGGCTGTCTGAAAGCTAACTGTCATGATTTCATGTTGCATATACATAATATGGTTATTTTACTGGTAATATTGTTATTAGTTCAAAAACTGAAATTTAAAATACTAAATTTCGTGGAGTTCCTCAAAGAGACCATTCTACCTTCCAAACAAATTCGTATCCCCTAAGTTAAGATACCTGGAGAGACAAAAGAAACTGTTGTGATCTGGTAATTCAGCCTGACAGTCTAAGTGATTCTGATGTAAAAGTTTACTCAGTGAATTTTTCTGAGTTTAGGGCTGGGGGGAAGAGTTATCTCCTTTGAAAACTAATACATTTCCTTTGTCTTTGTCTTGACTACTAGGAAATTGAGTGTTGTATTATTATGTTTACCCTTCTCCTTATTCGTTTTGATTTTCTTTACAAGTCCATTTTATTGAGGTATAATTTATGTATAATAAAATGCAAAATGCACCCATTTCAAGTCTTGACAAATGTATACACCCAGGTAATCACTTCAGTCAAGATGATGGAACATTTCCATCCCCCCCAAAACATTCCCCATGCCTCCTCACAATCATTACTCCCTTTCTGCCCTCTGTGAAATAGTTCCATTCATTCTGTGCCCTTCCAGTTAGCCACCAACTTGCAAAAAATACTTTTGGGAAGTAGGTACAATATGAGAGCAATTACTTAAATGAAATAACCTTTTTAAACTGTAGATTCTGTTCTTCCTGTGATCTGTCATTTAATTTCTTTTTTTATTTCCAAAAAAACACCATTAAAATTTCTTAGTACTTAAGTCTCATTGCAACTAACATCGATGAGCTGGTGTCTTTTTTTTTTTTTAATTTTATTATGTTAGTCACCATACAATATATCATTAGGGTTGTTTTTTTTTTTTTTTTTTTGGTTTTTTGATGTAGTGATCCACAATTCGAGCTGGTGTCTTAGGATGCATTGCCAGATATGGTTACAAGACCATGTTATTTTTTTCTCTTTAGAAATTAAACATCTAATTCAAAGGATTTTTAAACCACATTGTTCCCATATTGGTTTGTCCATACCTCAGCAGTCCACATATTTGCCAGAAGATGAAATATGTAATGAGCACCAGTTGCCCTACTGTTGCATGTTAGAGAGCTGGGGTTGGGGGAAGAGGAGCGGGGGTGCTTTCTAGTAACTCAGCAACTCATGACCTATGAAAATCTGCAGCTGTTTTTGGAAATGTTAGAGCTATGACCTGTTCGTAGATGTCATAACAGTGTCTTGAAGTGACAAGAATTTCAACTGACTGGATTGTGTATGGGGACACCATGGGCTGCAGGTAGGTGTGTGGATCACTAGAGAGACAGGAGTTTTGACTAACCTATGCATGAGGAATTCCAGTACATGGCTTGCATCAGAGCACCATCAGGGTGAATGTGGATGGTTTATACTTCTTCCCAGGATAATAAAGAGACAGCAACAAGTAACATAAGGTTTTAACCCTGTTTTCACTTGTCAAAGAAAAGGAATGGTTGTTGTCATTATTTTAACATTCTGGAATTACCTTGATATAATGAATTGAATTCAAGATGAAGATGTGAGTTAAAATATATCTTTAGATATAGGGCTTTAATATTTCCTCGTAATGTGTGCAGCCACTCTGGAAAACAGTAATGGAGGAGGTTCCTTAAAAAGTTAAAAACAGAACTACCCTACAATCCAGCAATTGCACTACTAGGTATTTACTCAAAGGATACAAAAATACAGATTCGAAGGGACACATGCACCCTAATGCTCATAGTAGCATTATCAATAATAGCCAAACTATGGAAAGAGCCCAAATGTCCATCAATTGATGAATGGATAAAGAAGATGTGGTATATATATATATAATGGAATATTACTCAGCCATCAGAAAGAATGAAATCTTGCCATTTGCAATGACGTGGATGGAGCTAGAGAGTATTACGCTAAGTGACCTAAGTCAGTCAGAGAAAGACAGATACCATATGATTTCACTCATATGTGGAATTTAAGAAACAAAACAGATGAACCTATGAGAAAGGAAAAAAAAGGAGAGGGCAAACCATAAGAGACTCCTAACGATAGAGAACAAACTGAGGGTTAATGGAGGGGGGTGGGGGGATGGGCTAAATGGGTGATGGGCATTAAGGAGCACACTTGTTGTGATGAGCACTGAGTGTTATATGTAAGTGATGAATTACTAAATTCTCCTGAAACCAAAAAAATAAGAAAGCTTTCAAAAAATATTTCCTTGTAATGTGATAGAGCTGTTTTTAAAAGGGAATCAGCAGTAGCATAACCAAAAGGAGCATAAATTATAACCATTTCACATATTCTTGAAATTATTTTCTGTGTGAATGGTGTAAAAAGAAAAGTCATTGAACCAGGTATGTTTACAAAGCCCAGAACATCCTAATGCAAAGATCGCTTTTGAGGCACCATGTGCCAATATTACAACAATGGTAGTCAGTGATGCATCCTAAAATGCTTGACATTTCCGTGCACTGAACTGGGTTTTGGAGTGGAGAGAATGTCCCATCTGTTTGTTTTGTTGTTTTATTTTTGCTGGCAGGGCTCAAGTTACTCTGTATGTTATCTATCATTTTAGACTCATTAAATAAGAAAGCAATTACCTCAAATTCTCCTGTTCATGTGCACCATAATCACATGTATTTGGACTACTTAATTCTAGGAACAATGCAGAGAGCTGTAAATAAAGATCATGTGTGTTCTTGCGTGGTGACTATAATTTGGACTCCTAAACAGTCCTAATTAGCCTGAGTTTGAACTAGAGGATGGTTATGAATATACAAGATTTTACTGAATTTGATGTATTTTCATTTTATTTAAGAAAAGGACAGCATACAGTCTGCCACAGAGGGAAATCTTTAAGAGAATCTTTGGCTCTTTTGATGAACAAAATTAAATTTCTGTTATCCTTTTCTTTGCCAGAAGTTTAATGATATTTAATAATTGAGATGTAGTTGATCCCCAGATGTGCTTCCACTTGATGAAAGTAGCAAAGTCTAATCTAATAAACACTTGCTGACTAAATTTTTCCTCTTTTCATTAACTTTCTTTTAGGACTCAACCCAAAACCATGTTTGCCCAAGTTGAATCTGATGATGAGGAAGCAAAGAATGAGCCAGAATGGAAAAAGCGTAAAATTTGAAGACTCTCACATGAGAGCTGTTTGCATGAGGGGGAGTGATATTGGACAGTTGTTTTGTTTTGTTTTGTTTTTTAAATGAAATAAAAAATACATTTTTATGAACACCTTTTGTAGTTTGCATTATTGAACCTTTCAAAAGATTGGTAGCTACCCTTCACTAAAATTGTGCTTCTATTTTCTTAACTACAACTATGAATCTGTATTATAAATAAATAAGAAACAGATTCTTAGCCTATTACCAAGTAGTTTAGGAACTTTATTCAACAATTAATTGGTCTTGTACAGATTCTTATAACGTTGAGGGAGGGAAATGTACATTGAAATGGACATGTGTCTTGAGCAATTCTAGGAGCATAATATGGAAGTAGACATCAAAAAGTTTCATATTTCTGTATAATTTCACAATAATTGTTTACATGATTATAAATAATTAGGCTGAGCTCAGGCTTTAAAAGCATTGCCGTACTAGGAAAGAAGAACATGTATCTGATTATCCTTAAAGAGCAGAATACAGTGTTTAGGATTTAGGAAGCAGGCTTTGAAGTCAGACCCATGTGGGTTCAAACCTTGGCCCTGCTCTTTACTGTCTAGGTCACCTTGGGAGTTATTAAACTTCTGTCTTCTAGCCTCAGATGATGATAGCACCACCCTCATAGGTTTGTTACAGGATTAGATGAGATATTCCTTGGATAGCGTTTGGTATAGTACCTGGCGTGTAATGAATATATACCATTTCCTATTTTAAAATAGAGCTAATGATACCTACTTTGCCGGATTTTTATCACTGTTAAATTGGAAAAATATGGAAATGTTTTGTACCTATAATTAGAAGACATTAAAACATTGTTCTAAAAGACCGTTGTGCTTTTGTGGCTAGAAAACTAAAACAAAAGTTGGCAGTTTGCCCAAAGTAATAATGAGTCAATAGAATAAAATTCTGTGGACTGCTTTCACACAGACCTGGGGTAATAATATTGCATGTCAAATAGTCCCCTCTAGAAAATTCAGGAATTTTTAATCCTCTTGCCTTTTTCCCTCCTGCTCTCATTTGTCCTGGTGAATTAAATAATTCTAAAAATGAATGAATGATGACCCAAAATGTGTGTTGGAAGGTTGCAGGCCTCACATATGCACCCCCTCCCCAAAAATCTTTTTTACGAAGATCACGGTACACAGCCTTCCTGCCCCTGCAGTTCTGGGGTGGGTGGCAGTGGGCATTCCTCTATAAATAAATCCTAAAATCTTTCATTCTTGTCATCTACTCTCTGTCCTTTTCCTCTTCCAGCCCCATCTTCATGCTATTCCCCTTCCCTCATCACTTAGCTTATAGGTAATAAGAACTAACTTTTGCTATGTGCCTACTTTCTGATGACTTCTATTCTGAGTTCTTTACCTGCAATAGCTCATTTAATCTTCACAAAAAAACCCATGAGTAGGTAAAATTGCTAAACCCATTTTACAGACAGAAGAGATTCAAGAAGTCAATCTATCTGAGATTATAGTTAGGGAAGGCTATACGAAGACACCCAAGATTTCTAAGCACCAGTAATTAACAAACTGCTCCAAGTTTCCTATTTCTGTTGAAATATACTTCATCCAAAATCAATTATAGACCAATATTTTGTTCCAAGTGCTTAGGATTTGTAAATTTACGGTTTCTTGGATAAAATTTACTGAAAGCATTTTGTGTTTTTTTCCTGTCTTAACATAAATATTGCACCATATGGAAGTATTCGTCTTGCATAGCCAAAAGTTGTCATGGAGGGTTGGAGGGAGGAATAAAAACTTGATCATAGTGGTCTTGGCGGAGCCTGCTATGATGTAAGGGGAGAGAAAGAATTAGCACGAAGATGATTTTCTCATTGTTACCACAACACAAGTGGCCCTTTTCAGGCTTGAGATGATTATCTCACTTGAGAATTTGATACAAAATTATTTTTCCACACAAGATTGGCAAAAGACACATAGGATTTCCATATCAATTTTGGTGAATGAGGACCTCAGAACCAGGACTGGACGAATAGTGGGTGCTCACTGGACCTGTAGTCCCATCACAAGGGTAGAATCTCCAGTTGGTATTCCCCAGGCCCTCACACTCCCCATGCCCCTCGGGCCTCATTATCTTACCCCATACAACGTTACATTCCCTATCTCGGTCAACTGCATTTCTATTTGCTCAAATAAGGGACCTGGAAGTCATAATAATGACTCTTCCCTTACCCCCCCACCACCTCATGTAATCATTTGCCAGTTTCCATCCATGCCATCTGCTGACCATCTTCTATTTGACCTTCACCTCTTTCCCTGCTGCCCCTGCTAGAATTTAGTCCCTCTTAGCCCTCACCAGGACCTCCCAGGAGCCTCCCTCCCATCTAATCTCCCTGTTTTTCATTTGGTCTTCATCAAATCCATCTTTTATTCTGCCATCAGACTTAGCTTTCTAAAACTAAAACCCATCATTTCATCCCTCTGCGTAGAGCCTTTTGGAGCATCTGTGTCAGGAGTTTGAACCCATTTGTGTGGCTCTTAGGATGCCCACATTTGGCCTCTCCCCGTCTTTCCGGCTTTAACTCCTGCTGATCTTGCACATGCTTCTCAGTTCCAGCAACTCTGAATCTGGGAAGTACCAGGTGCTTTGCACCTCAGTGCCTTTGCACATACTGTCCCGACTTCTTCCCTTGTCTGCCTGTTTGTTTTTGAATATGAGGATCGGGGGCGCCTGGGTGGCTCTGTCGGTTAAGCGTCTGCCTTCAGCTCAGGTCGTGATCCCAGACTCCCAGGATCAAGTCCGGCATTGGACTCTGCTCAGCAGGGAGTCTGCTTCTCCCCCTCCCACTCCCCCTGCTCATGTTCTCTCTCTTTCACTCTCTCTCTCTCAAATAAATAAATAAAATCTTTAAAAAAAAAGAATATGAGGATCAATGTCACCTTTCCTGAGCAGCCTTCCGACCCACCCTGGCAGACAATTTGTTGGTCCCTCCTTTGCCCCCATGGTTGCTTACATACCTCTATGCTGCGGCCCTTATATGTTCATTGTAAGTGTGTGTGTGTGGCTTGTGGGCTTGAGTGTGTTTCTCCCACTGGGATGTAGGTTGTAAAAACTAAAGCACACTGGGTTCTGTGAATGTTCAATGAATTTGTTTAATGAGTGAGAGGAGCCATATTTTATTCACATTTGTATTCCTAGCCCTTAGCCCCAAGAAAGGGTTAAAATTTAAATATTTGGCAGAGGGAAAGAGAGAAACAGGGAAGGGTAAGGAAAGGATGGAAAAAGAATGAGGTGTGAAAAAGCATTTCTGCCTCACCAGTGGGAAGGAAGATCGTTAGTACGGAAGCTCGGTCTCTATCTGGGCTGCTTGGCCTTTCTCTGTTGGGGTTTATTGATTATTGTGATTATTGATATTGTGAGGAAACAGGATTGTAAACAGTTGCCTGTGTTTTAGCTGGCATGGCCTAAAAGCCCTAAGCCATCATGACATCCTCTGGCACTCCCCTCCTATCCTGAATCACCAAAGATCTGAGATATCTCTAGCATGGGGGTTCTTAACCTAAGCAGGGTGTCTGTGAATGCCCCAAAGTATGCAGTGCACTTTGCTTATGCTAATGAGCATCTTTCCGTAGGGAGGATCCACAACATTAATTAAAATTCTGGGTTATTGGGTCATCTCCCAAGAGGACTGGGTAAATTGGGCCATCCAGATTTGAAAATCAGGACATAACTGTCACACACATTCACGTACGCACAAAATACCAAACAGAACAAACTAGACCCAAACCGCTAACATCACTGGCTCTTGTTTAGTCTTAGGCCATTGATCTTGTTGCTTTGTAGTCAGACCTAAATTTTTGTTCTTTAAAGATGATTAGCCTTCTGTCCCATAAGCAGCTAAAGAGATCAGCTTTAGGATTCCCTGAAGGCAGCATCCAAAGGTAAGTGCTTCTTTATGTGATCTAAGAATGAATATTATGAGATTTGAGCCAATTTGAGAAAAGCTTTTAGGAGTCGATATTACTATTTCAGGCATCTGTGAGCCCTTCAGTGTTTAATAACCAATGAATCAGGTTTGGTAGGAAATAAGGAGGGTAACCAGATGCCTACTTAGATGTGTACATCCAACCTGGGTCACTGGCCCTTTAGAGGTGACATGCTTCATTCATTTGTCTTCTTGTGTGTGAGGAGGTCAGGAAGTGGGGGAGGGTTGTTAAATGCCGTTTGAAAAGTGTCTGGAATGGAGTATACCACAAGGCCCCATGACCATGACTCGAATTTACTCAACACCCTCATCAAAGAACTGACTGGGGGAGAAGCGCCTATAGGTGGGAGATCTTGTGTGTATGTGTGTGGGTCTAGGGGTATATAGGTGGAGAAGGGGCTTTAAGAGCTAAGAGTAGAGAAATTTGCTATTTTAAGTAGTTTTATGAATTAACAGAGTTTATATTAGGGGCCTTCAAAATTTTAAATAAAAGCATTTTAAAGGTACTTCACCTGCCCCCACTTGTAATTACTCTTTAAGTAAAGAGCATCTGGAAAATATTGACATAAAATGGCAGATTAAAGATGGCCGTAAGTTCCTCAAGACATTCCTCCCACCAAGAAGAGACCCTGCCCTTAAATCTGAGCAGGCTCTGTGATGGCTTGACCAACAGAACATGGTGGAAGGCATGCTGGGCTAGTAGCTCCGAGGCCCAGCCATTAAGAGACTTGCAGTTTCTACTCCCTTTCTCTCAGAGCACTTGTTCTTCAAGCTGGGCTGCCATGCCGTGAGGAAGCTTCAGCAGCTCCATGGAGAGGCCCACTTGGAGAAGGACCGAAGCCCCTGGCCAACCCCAGCGGAGCTCCCAGCTGACAGCCAGCACCTACTTGTTGTTGAGCGTTTTGGGGAAGCAGATCCTTCAGTCTCAGTTCTGTCACATCAGCTGTTGTCGCATGGAGCCCTGCCCCAATCGCAGATTAAGGAGAACAATAAACGATTATTGTCATTTTAAGCAGGAAGTTATGGGCTTGTTGGTTATACAGAAATATAGAATTGGAACAACCTAAAAGGTAAGAAATCATTCATTTAAATACAATGCTGGGTGTCATATGCAACTAATGAATCGTTGAACACTACATCAAAAACTAATGATGTACTGTGTGCTGGCTAACTGAACATAATAAAAAATAAGTAAATACAGTGCTAATATTTTGATAAATCATTTTCCAATTTTTAAACTTTATGTACCATTTTGAGAATTATTTTGCTCCTCTTAAAACAATCATAATATTTAAAATATGGTGTATTCTTCACTTGTTAAATAAACATGTAAATTTTCTATATTACTACAAGCCTCATATATAATTTTAGGGGCTACTTAGTAGTTTATTATACAGATGTATTTTCTGTACTCAGCCATTCTCTTATTATCGGAAACATAGGTGTTTTCAAACTTGCTATCATAAGCAACGCTGCTTTGCTTTATCTCTATGCCTAAAGTTTCTTTATGTACATAGGGTTCTTTTCTTAGAATTGGTTATGCAAATAGAATTATGGAATGACTCATATTTGCTAGATAGGATTATTGTAATCTTGGTAGTTACCTTATCAGTGAATACCCAACTGGAGAGGACAGAGACGATTCTGGAAAATATTCCTGGTATACTAGGTTGAATAGTGTCCCCCCAAAATTCATGCTCTCCTAGAACCTCAGAATGTGGCCTTATTTGGAAATAGGGTCTTTACAGATACAATTACATTAAGATGAGGTCATAGTGGATTAGAGTGGGCCCTAAATCTGATGGCTGGTGTCCTTATAAGAAGGTCATGTGAAGACACAGAGACAAAAAAAGAGTGTGTGAAATGGAGGCAGATATTGGAGTGATGTAGCTACAAGTCAGGGAACTCTAAGGATTGTCGGGCAACCACCAGAGGCTAGGGTGAGGCAAGGCAAGATTCTTCTCTAGAGCCCTCAGAGGGGACATGGCCCTGATGACACTTTGTTTTCAGACTTAGCCTCTAGAACTGTGAGAAACTATATTTCTGTTATTTTAAGCCATCCAGTCTGTGATAATTTAAGGCAGCCCTAGGAAATGAATACACCTTGCAACAAGACATAAGGAACACTTGGATCCATGTGAACATTTCAAGGCTGTATATCACAATTCACTAAGCGCTCAGGAAAAGGGGGAAAAAAAAATCACAAGACTTTCCAGATCCAGCATCAAAGTTTCGAATCCTCTTGTCCTCCACCTCCCTCCCCTGCTCCCCAGGTCCAACCATCAGCATGGACTTGAGTTATTATAGTTGTTGTTTTAAGCCACTAAATTTTGGGGTAATGTGTTACATAACAATTGACAACTAATATAATTTCTAATGCAGCTAATGCAGCTAATTCATCTTACATTTTGAGTATTTAGTCACTAGTTTCCAGAGAGACTTCCTGTTCAATCTTCTCATTAAGAATTTGTCTTAAGGTGGTGAGGTCACTCGGTTTTTCTTGATGGGGTGAGGGTGAGGGGACAGATTTTATTCTCTAGGATGAGAAGACTGTCAGGAACCACTTGGGACAAACCCAGAGGTCATAGCTAAAGGAAATAATTGTCACATTTTTTCCTTCAGTTCCTTTGAGTCAGCAGAGTTGCTGCCCCTTCTCCGTACCCCTCAAGTTGACTCGGCTGAAAGTGGTTCCCTGAGCTGCTATGGTGCCATGGCTTCCACACTTGGTCTTATCCCTCCTCCTCGGCACACACAAGCCGACATCCAGCGTTATAGCCTCCTATCCCAAGTATCCATGGCATTCTAAGCCTATGAGTAAAGCTTCCTCATAGCCCTTTTCATTCTGAGACATCTATGGCTGATGGTTTTGCTGTTTATAAGTCACTTTGAAGCATGGGTGGCTGACAACTGGATTCTCTCCTCAGACCTGCCTGACAGAGCTGACATGACCAGATGTCTGGTGCCGCTCTCAGATCTCTGAAGTTGATCAGCCATGGCAAAAGATAAACACATGAGAGAAGAATATTTACTATATTAATCAGGACTCTTAATCAGTGGTATGGCTGGTATCTTGGAAAGTAGCATGAAATATGAAGTTAGAAGTTTGGGGTTTATGTTTCTCCTTCACTAGTTAGTAATTTTGTGAGTTTAGGAAAGTCATATAAACAGCAAGCCTCAGTTTTTTCATCAGTAGAGTGGCAATATCGATCACCCTCACTGTATCCAGAGTATGTGTGTGTATGTGTGTGTGTGTAAGAGCTTTGCAAATTATGAAATGCTAATATAGTTGGTCACTTGTGATTATTTATTAGTAGTATCTCAGTAATGTACTCGAAGGACATATTCTTAGAAAACAAGCCCAAATCCATATCAGCCCCATAATTAAGAATCACTGTGGTGGCAGAAGGATGCTCTATTCACAGGGAGAATTTGATTCTGTGTGTGTGAGAGGTTGTCATCTAATGTGATAGTTATCTAAGATTTGGCTAAGATTTTCTTAGGTGGACTCTGGTCCTGGTTGATTCAGCTTCTCATGGAACTAATTGGAACCCTGATCTACCTCCTCTTGGCCTTGCTGTTGGCCATGTTCGACACAATGACCCTCATGGTGCTGGCAGTGACACAATCAGAAACCTATGTAAATTTAGAAAAATGGGAATGCTCTCTTTTGCATATCTCATAGGCTATTTTGATGTTGCTTTTTTCTTATTTGCCATTGCTTCTCCCCAGCATTGCAAAAGATTGCATTCACTTCATTGGGTGCCATGTGGTCTTCCCTTTGACCTTACTGCCTCTTGTTTATGAAAAATAGCAAGACAGCCATGACAAACAGCCAGAAGCAGTCTTGCCCCCTAAGTACAGAGTCATTTTTCTTTCCCTTCTTTTCTTTTCTTTTTTTAAAGATTTTATTTATTTATTTGACAGAAAGAGAGTTAGCGGGAGCAGGAACACAAGCAAGGGGAGTGGAAGAGGGAGAAGCAGGCTCCCCGCCAAGCAGGGAGCCTGATGAGGGGCTCGATCCCAGGACCCCGGGATCATGACCCGAGCCGACAGCAGATGCTTAACAACTGAGCCACCCAGGCGCCCCTCCCTTATTTTATTTTTAAAATAAGAAAATTTATTTCCTTTGTGGAAAAAATCTTATTCAGAAATATGTGGTGTAGAGAAAAGCTCTAGAGTCAGGAGACCTGGGTTCAAATGCCAGGTCAGGCAAGTTACATAAGCTTTTTGGAACCTCGGCGAATCTGGGATCTTAGAAGGATCAAAGTGTGAGAGCACTTTGCAAACAAGGACTACACAGATGTTCTCATTACTGCTTCCATCTTCAGAGGCACCCGAACAGGAGCAGACCAGCTTTTCAGAGATTCTTTTTTGAGCTATTTCTTGGAAATGCTGTATTATGGCATATGTGTATTTTGGCCTGAAACAAGTAAGTCTTGAAGAAAGTGTTGCAGATATATTTCTTTACTTCAAAAATGCACAACCCTAGTTTTAAAATCCAGGCCTTATGTGTTCAATGCCTACCAACAGTTAGCTCCACTTGGCAGTTGGAGACTAGACTATGACCCATTCCTTTAGCCTTCATCTGCCCCAGTGACCATGTTCTTTATTTCAGTGGTCCAAGGCTGGCTGAAGCCCGAAGTATCATGCATGTTGACCCTCTCTTTTGCCTGATTATGTGTGGCTTGGAGGTGAGGTTCATGAAGACGCTCAGGGCCAGATGTGTGGTTCTAACAGCCGTGCCTGGATTTACTCACATCTTCCAAGATCTTTCTCACTATAAACAGTCAACAACATCAACATCATTCTTTTAGTTGATGCGTCGTTAGCTTCCAATATTTCCCCTTTACTGAAGATCACAGGACTGTAAATAATGAGAAGACAGGACAACACGAGCAAATGTTACTGCTTTTATCTCTGTCGCTGACAAGCCTTCCCTCACCTTTGCCTCAGTGTACCTCGGGAGCTGTGGCACAACGTGGGCTTGTGGTGAAGCTGACACTAGCCAGGCAGCCTGTATTTTTTTACGTATAAAAACAATGTTGTAATTTGGAGGCCAACAAGATCACAGATTAAGCATCCCGTAAATTATGGTTATCACCAACTACACATCCTAAAATCCAGAGAAAGCAGAGAGCTGCTGGAATAATGTGCAAGTGAGGACCTGTAATCAGACATTGGTAAGTGTGGGAAGGACATTTGCGCCCACCTCCCACTGAGCCCCATAGTTTACAGTTGTGAAAACTAGGGCCCCGGGGGTCAGCCATTTGTGCCGAGACACATCACTGGTTAATGGTAGAGTGGGGACCGTAACAAAGATCTCTGATAGCAGCTCAGTGGTTCTTCAGCTCCACTATTCTTGAAGGTCACTGACTGGAATGACACAGACCTAGGCTGGGACCCCAGCCCTGCCATGTATGGTGGGCTTGGGCAAGCTATTTCACTTCTTTGAGCCTCAGTGTTCCCATCTATAGAACTGAGAAATCAATACATAACTTGTGGAGTTATTGTCAAGATTGAATGAAATAATTAATGTAAGAGAAAGACTTAACAGTAAATGCTCAGTAAGTGGCCGTTATTAGGGTTATACAGAGGGCCGATACACCGTGAAGTATATATAAGTCACTCTACCGTGACATAAACTTGGCCTAACAAAAATGGATTTGCCAGCAATTCTAGACTAATCTTTTCTCAGCTTGGTTTGCCTTATATCCGCCTTTGGTTTCCAGAGCTAGATCTGATTTCTTTACCCTTGTCTTTCAAATACAGTCCAGAGAAACTGAAATCCGTTTTTTTCATTTTCTCTTGGTAACTCTCTGAGCCATCATTAGTCATGTTGGAGTCTTTTCGAGACTTGTACTTAAAATTCAGATTGTTTCTTGGAAAAGAGTCGTTGGAGAATCCAAATAGAAGCCTCACAAACGACTTTAGACTTGGAGGATTTTGAGGGTAGGTCACTTTCCAATCTAGTCTCCCTGATCTCTCTCTCTCTCTTTGCTCATTTTTTAAAAGAAACACCAACAGTTCCAAGGCTGCTTCGAAAGGAGTAGAGGTGAAATGAAGAAACATCTCAAGACTGCCTGAGGGGGAAATTCGGAAGGCAGGAAGGAGGGGCTTACCAGTCAGCTGCCTTGGTGGCCGTGTACAGAGCCTCAGGTGGGTTCCAGCAGCCTTGGCAGAGGCTGCCGTGGGCTCACGCACTGAGCGGGGAAGTAGGGCTGAGGAAATGGAATGTGAAGGAATGGAGCAGTGGAAGGCCAAGTACTGAAACACTGGATGCCCTTGTGTAGGATTAGAAGGGGCAGCTGGCTTCCCTTCAGTTCTGTTCCCTGGATGTGCAGCTTGGCAAGACCCGAAGGTGAGCCACAGCAGGTGGAATCCATTTTGATTTTCAGACAAGGATGGCACCTAAATCCCAGGGGCATCTGAAGGTGGGCTGAGGCTTACTCCTCTGCACCACTCAGCTCTCTGCAAATCCTACCTCTTTCTCTGGTCAAGGTCCCTTAGAGGCAGGGCAGTGAGAGTTTCTGTTCCCATTCTAAAGGAACCGAAGCACAGGGACTTAAATTAGACTTAGAGTAGCAGGTATGACTGAGGTGACTCTGGGATCGAGAGTTTCTGTAGCCCCCAGGTGGCATTTTATGGGCACTGTTCATAAATATCCCATCAACCCTCAGATATAAGGAAAGTGATTTGGTCTTAGGAAATGTCAGACCGGAGATCCCACAAAAGTCAAACCCATGACTGGGGTGTAAGTCATGCACTTGGGCAGCATCTGTCTGGGCAGTATGTAATTGTGGCCGTGATTGCATTGCTAACCTCTCACTCAGCCATTTGCTGAAGCAGTCATTCTTTGGGAAATGGGAGTTGGACCCTTCCCCCTTCTGAAATCCAAAATGCCCTCAGTGATGTCCTTGTCCATACCACCCTTTCTGACAGCTTGTGGTGCCTTACAAGTTGCTGAAAGAATGTTGCCTGGAGGGAGGCTTTCTGGGTTAAGACACGCTATGGATTCAGCCTTCTGGTGCATGGGCTCGACATAAAAGGGTGATCTAATATCAGCAGAACTGATTCTAATACATCGGGCTGCATCAGAGTCATCTGGGGACAATTACTAGAAATATCAAGTCCTGGGCCCCATTCCCAGTCATTAGGATTCAGTAAGACCCTGGGGCAGGGCCCGTGATTCTGCATTTGTGACAAGTGTCCCAAGTGACTCTGAAGCAAGAGGTCATGAACACTGCTCCATGAAACACTCCCCGTGACAACACAGAGTAGTCGTGTTCCTTCTGATTCTGAGCTCGAGGAGACCTGGGAAACTTGGTGCCTCAGGTGCCCTCAAGACCCTGAAGACGATATGGCTGAGTTGAGAGACCGGCTGCCTGATCGGGGCAGTTGCAAGCACTGTTTCTGTCTTGGCCCCACTACAACCTCTTGATTCTCCGTCTTTCTGCCCATAAAATGGAGCACCCCATATTTTGAGTTAAGAGGAAAGGTACTATATGATAATAGAGGAAATGTAGATTAGAGGTGTGCTATCTTTTTAAAAAAAATTATTGTTTAATATACTTTTATTTTTAGAGCAGTTTTAGTTTCACAGCAAAACTGAGAGGAAGGTACAGAGATTTCCGGCATCTATCCCCTGCCACCCCTCCTCCCCACACACACATAGAGCCTCCCTCATCATCAGCATCCTCCACCAGAATGGCACATTCCTTATAAGGGATGAACCTAGATTGATACATTATTACCGAAAAGTGTTCTATCTTAAACTCACAAACATTTACCCACAGCTTACACTGCCTTCTGGTTTTCACAATACCCTCACTAGAGTTTTGCAATAAATCATTTCACTCATGAAGATACAGAGGCATGGAGATGTGTTCTAGAGCCCACAGTGACATCTATCATTCCACCGACTGGACAACTGAACTGAAGTCTGGGCCCTCAAGCTCCCATGGAACTAGACCCAAGATTATAACATGATCCAATCACCAGGGTGGGGGGCTTCCTGGCAGGCTCTCCTGCCTTTCTGCATAAAATCCCTGATTGGATATAGGTGTTGCCATCATTACCTTAATCCAGAGAGTTGCCAAAAAGACATTCAAAATGAACATGAAAGACTTTTAAAACATTTATGTGATCAGAGTCTGAAACTGGACCAGCTATAGCTTAAGTCTTCTCCAATTCTCTTAGTAGAGGTATCTTGGACTTAACAAAAATTATGGTGGGAGTCAGGATACCTGAGTTCTGGTTCAAACTTGACCAATAATTTGCTGTGAGCTTGGGAAATTTACCAGCTCTTGGGGTTTCCTATTTATAAAATGAGAGTTCTTGATTCTAAGCTCTCTTTTGGGTCTAATATCCTTCAATCTAATGCCCACCAATCCACTGGGAAAGCTTTGGTTGGATGGACAAGTGCCTTGCTCAGGAGCCAGCCTGAGAAGAAATCACTGCTACTTGGTGAATTTCCAGGGGTGCAGAAAGCAGAAGTCTCAGAGAAAACATGGCGGTGGGTTACGTTTACATTTTCTTGCCCACTGGGCATAAACAGATGCCTCCACACCATTCATTTTGCCTTAAGCGTTTGTCCTGCTGCCTGGGGAAGTTCAGGATTTCTTGCAGTCAGAGCAGGATGGCAAGGAGGAAGCTCATGAGGAGACATTTATGCTCCTAAAAGTGAATAAGGAAGTTGTGGGCATCTCTAACCTCATGACCAGGCATGTGAATGTTGCTAAAGATTGATGAATCATGGTGAGGCTGGGCCTTAGCAGGCACCTACTTCATCCCCAACTCCAAGTATATTGGCAGCACATTCGCTAGAATCTGAGTTTCGAGTAAGTGAAGGGCACAGACTATGCTTTAAGGATATCCTCAAAGCCTCGGTAGTAGACCTCAGTAAATGCCTACTGAATGAATGAACACCCCTGAAGGATGGAATCATAACAACTAGAGGGAAACAAACAATTTGCTCCTCGGTACAGCTGTTTCTAGAACTAGACTACGGAATGCCAGGACCAAGGTATGGGCTCTATCTCAATGGCTCTCCTTATACTTCTTTACCTTGTGTTGATGCCTGCTTTCTCTGTATTAAGGACCTCTTACGAAGGAGAGTGGGCTGAGGACCATCTCTATTTTTTAAAATATATTTATTTAAAATATTATTGTACTGTAGCAAAAAACACATAACATAAAATATAACATCTTAGCCATTTTTAAGTATACAGTTCAGTTGGGTTAAGTATATTCACATTGTTGGGAAATGAGGACTTTCTCTTTTTTTTTAATTTATTTTTAAAGATTTTTATTTATTTATTTATTTGACAGAGAGACATAGCAAGAGAGGGAACACAAGCAGGGGGAGTGGGAGAGGGAGAAGCAGGCCTCCGCAGAGCAGGGAGCCCGATGTGGGGCTCAATCCCAGGACCCTGGGATCATGACCTGAGCCGAAAGCAGACGCTTAACAACTGAGCCACCCAGGCACCCTGAGGACTTTCTCTTTTTAAGAGCAGCTCCTGAGACCTGAAAAACATATACATTTCAGGAATTAAATATTATAGGAGAAATGGCTATAGACTACCTTTCTAAACTTTAAATTCAATTTTCTAAAAAATTATTAAGGAATTGGTGCTGTTTTCATGATTAAAAAATCCTTCAGTAGTTGAATTTAAAAGAAAGAGTTCACATGGTGACCATGACTATTACAGATGCCTTTGCTGCATCTTTCAATTTGGGGCTTTCTCTTATGATATAAAATATTTCAATGTCAAATTCTTATTTATTTCCTCTTTGGTTGGGTGAGCATCTTCCAAGTTAAATAAAGCTGGGTTGTCATACCACATATCACCATTAGGTGCTATGGCTTGACATAGTAAAGGGACTGGGGGTGCCTGGGTGGCTCAGTCGGTTAAGCTAATGACTCTGTTTCAGCTCAGGTCATGATCTCAGGGTCATGAGATTGAGCCCCACGTCCGGCTCCGTAGCAGAGTCTCCTTGAGATTCTCTCTCTCCCTGTCCTTCTGCCCCTCCCCCAGCTCACATGCATGCATGCATGCACACACACACTCTCTCTCTCTAAAATAAATAAATAAAATCTTTTAAAAAAATAGTAAAGGGACTGGAAATAGCAGAACAAAACTTCTTTCCTTCCTCTCTTCTTTCCCTTTCTGTGACTTTGGTGCCAAACTGCATGCTAGGCCTATGAACGCAGCAACAAAAAGACAGAACCTCTGGGTGAGACAGAAGAGTCGTTACAATAGGAGGGGGTAGGGTGTGTTTTGGTTTGGTTTGTTTTTTTAAGAGAGAGAGCGCATGTGCAGGGGCTGGGGGCGGAGGGTGGGGAGGTAAGGGCAGAGGGAAAGAAAGAATCTTAAGCAGGCTTAATGCCCTACACGAAGCCTGACCTGGAGCGCAATGCAGAGCCTCACATGGGGTCAATCTCACAACCCCGAGATTAGGACCCTGAGATCAGGACCAGAGCCAAAGTCAAGAGCTGACGCTTAACTGACTGAGCCAGCCAGGCACCTTGGTTGTGGTAGGTTTAGGGGAGGGGAACGTCTGTGGTGCTGTGGGAAGACCAGTTCGGTCTGTTGTGGGAATGCACGTGAGGCATGAGGTGGGCTGAACCAGGGCAGGGGCTTCAGGGGTAGAGAGAGATTTTGGCTTTTGGAGCAACTTGGTGGGTTCATGTTTCCATGGAGGCCACGGGTGCAAGTGGGCCTGTTACCCTAGGCCACTGTCAATCACAGGTCACAAAATGGTGACTTGCCGACCTGTTTGGTTTGGCTCACATGGCTTTATTTTTTTAATGTGTATTACTTACCATAATGAAACACAGATTTTTAGCTTCTTTTGAGAAATCAGAAGGCCTAGCAGCAATTGGCAAGAACCAAGTCATGTCTGCCCCTTTGGGGCATCATCCCCTCAGCCAGCTTATTCCCTCACTTAGGTTTTTGCCTGTTCCCTTTGGGCAGGGCCAGTATTTAGTGGGTGTGTACTGGTCCACATGAGCCACTTGCTAAATGGGTGAAATCTTCCTGTTCTATTGGTAAATAGCTCTTCTATTTATTTATTTATTTATTTATTTATTTATTTATTTAACAGATATAGAGAGAGAGCGTAAGTAGGCAAAGCGGCAGACAGAGGGAGAGGGAGAAGCAGGCTCTCCGCCAAGCAGGGAGCCCGATGTGGGGCTCGATCCCAGGACCCTGGGAGCAAGACCCGAGCCAAAGGCAGTCGTTTAACCAACTGAGCCACCCAGGTGCCCCGGTAAATAGATCTTGTAAGCTTAGCACCCTTCTTGCTCAGGGGTACATTCTCCAACACCACCCCCCCAACTTCCTTTCCCCACTACGCGGCTTTTATAAAGAGGTCCCATCTGATATCAAGGGTCTCTACCTCCCTGCTCCAGCGCTGTATCTTGCCTCCGTTTGCTGGTTAGTCCTTGCCCTGTGCCTCTGGGATGGCCGTTCAGTAGTTTGAAGAATACTCCTGCCTTTAGGCAATGAAGCCTGTGGTCTCAGGGCTGAACCACACAATCTCACCTCCCGGAGGCAATCACAGATTGCTTCGGAATTTTGGTTTTTGTGGGTTTTTTTTTAACTTTTAACTATAAAAACTCTTTTATTTCAGCAATGTTTACATTTCCATAGCATGGTGCTGAATATGATCAATATGGAGAGGATTAGGTAAATTTTTATAACCTAAGGGAGGTAAGAAATTATTTTTTATTTTTGCAGCTCCGACACATTAAAATAATGTGATTTCCACCCCCATCTATTGAATGCCATTCCAGAGACATATTTAAGTTCTTGTAGTCAGTGTCAGGTGGCAAATACGGTTAAAATAATTGATTATAATAATAATACACCCATTTGGACTTTCTAAAACCAGCCTATTTACCTTCCCTTCGCAAACAGCCCATCTGTTGAGCCCTGAAGGCCAACCTTAGAGGAACCTGTTGTTTCTCTTCTAAGAACTTGGTCTGTGTCTAAAGAAACACTTGTTCCGTTTTAATTAGAAACTGGTGGGGCTCTGGGCCGGCTGGCTGGCTGCTTCGTGCCACGCTGTAAACCGGAGGGCTGAGCCCGGGCCAGGGAGTCTGAGCATATCTTCAGGGTGAGATATTTGATTACACAAGGGAGGGGAGCTGATTGCCAGTCCTCCCATCTGGAGAAAAATTTCTGGGTGGCAGGAGCTAAGGATAGGGTGATAGAAAGTGATACACTAAGGAGAATGGGGTGAGGTGAGGAGAAGAGCCTGCCCGGGCCGGGTCGGTGTCAGCTGCAAGGCAGCTGGGTTTGCCTCTGCCCTGCGTCTATCCGAACTGGAACTCCACGGGACTAAGTCATTGTGGGGTTCGGTTGGCCACTGGTCCGCATCTCTCCCTCCTCCTCCTCACCTACATAAACCCATTTCTCCCGGCACCTGCTGGTACTAACTTCCTTGCACCTCCCTCTGGGTCTTGGTCAGATGATGAAATTGAGGAAAAGGCAGGCTCTTGACTACTTCTCCCTCTGGAGCTAAGGCAGCAGCTTCCTGTGCCTTTCTCCCCCACAGAGGGGATTTACCGCTCTTGTGTTCTCTGCACACCACA
This sequence comes from Mirounga leonina, assembly GCF_011800145.1. NCBI lineage: Eukaryota > Metazoa > Chordata > Mammalia > Carnivora > Phocidae > Mirounga > Mirounga leonina. The sequence goes on from NW_023270889.1 coordinate 3,221,597, forward strand.
TCTGACCCGGGGCTCCAGGCCCTCAGCCCCCTAGAACGTGAATTGTGTGATGCCAGTGACCAGAGCATCCATCTGTTTGCAGAGCCCCAGCATCGAGCAGCGTATCTGGCACGAATCAATTCAGTAAGAGTAGCACATGTTTATCAACCGAAGGAAGGCAAAATCCAGGCGAGAGGCGGGAAACGGCGTTGGCATTATTCAGTGCACTTTCCAAAACTGGGCTGTTTTCAAGGATCGAAAGCATAGCAAGACCTTGAAGTACTTGGGGAATCATGAATGAGTCATTCAGGGAGAGCAGAGCAAAGCCAATACGACCAGTAAAATTTTAGCCATTGAGTGGGAACTGCGTTGTTACTTTATGTTAAATAGTAGCTCAGATATATGTGTGATGCTCAAACGTCAGTCTCATTCTGAATAAATCAGTGTACTATTTGTATAATTTATATTCACTTTAATTCTCTTTTGAAATGTTTCATGGACTCTATTGCCACTCTGTTGGGATCGGTAGGAACCACTGTTGAGCTCTTGCCATGAGCCAAGCCCGTTGTGAGACACTTTCCAGGTATTTGCTGTCACCATTGAGCTGTGAGGTAGAGACTGTCCTCATTGTGCACGAGGAACCCGAGGCTTACATTGGTTATGAGACGGCATGACCTTGAGCTTGGAGAGACTCGGTTTGCAAACTCTGCCTCATTTGGGGATTTTAGGGACGTTATTTAACTATAATCATTAAAACCAGAACATTTGGAAAGGAGTCTCTGTTTGCCTTGGCCAAACCACATTGGGTCAGTGCAGTTGGAGGGGTGGCGGCATGTGAATGCTGCCTTGTGCGTCGGATATACACTTATTTACGTGAACTTTGTTCCCTTTCATTGGGACGCGAGGAGAGGAGGCTTTAAGGTCAGGCAGACTTTTAACTCTGGAGTATGGAAGAGCCTGTTCACTCGCAAGCTGGACAGGCCTTTCTCCTGGACATGAAAGATCCCACCACAAAAACCTCATTGAGCTTGTTACACATTAACTTCCAAATATCAACTCCGATTGAAAAGACCGTCTGGCCCACTGACAGTTACCCATTGGCTTCCGTACAGTGAGTTATTGTACAGCGCTTCCTCAGGCACTATAATTAGGTGACTGTGTAAGGAGTCTGCAGTGCACGTTTGAGCAGCGACCCTATTTGGCCCATGATGTCACTTGCTCACTCCGGTCCCTTCTCATCATATAGCCTTTGCCGTGGTGTGCTTGGCATGCAATACACATGAAATCAGACCTTCCTTGAGTTTTCTGTGAAGTAATGATAGCACCTAGAATGAGTCACTTGGGACAAGAGCCTTTACATACCTGAAATAATTATGATGTAAGAGCTGAGAGTTCTGGGAACCTAATTTTTCAGCTCCTCTATCTGGACAGGTCCCTCAGCCTCTCAGAGACTTTATCTGGAAATTGGGAGTCATGGTCCCCGCAACCCCAATAGATTAGAATACATAGCATATATAAATTACTTCCCTTTTTCTCCCCCGCTACCCCCAATCAATGACTCTGTCCCGAGCGTTCCACCTCTTAAGTATCTCTCAACTCCTTCCACGTTTCTCTTATCTCCACGGCCACCGTCCTGGTCCCAGCCACGGTCTGCTCTTGACTTTGACCACTGCACTAGCCTCTTGACTGGTTTGGGTGCACCCACTCATACACCCCTCTAGTACACTTGCTGCTGCCTCAGAGATCTTTCTGGACAATCACTTGGAACATATCCTCTAGCTTAAAGCCTTCCAGTGGCATCTTTGTGCTCTTAGGATAAAGCTCAGACTCTTCATCTTGACCTGTAAGACCCTGCATGATCTGTTCCTGTCTATATCTGGAACCTCATGTCATGCCACTCTCCCCGTCACTAGCATCACAGCCAAATCAACTTATTTTCAGCAACTCGGATAGATCAAGAACTTTCCTCTTTAAAAGACCTTGGCACTGGACATTCCTTCTGCCTGGAATATCCTCTAACCTCTTCTCAACCCCCTCCCATGCCCTGCTCAATCCAGATCCTTCTTCAAGAAATAGTTGGAAATGCCACTTCTTTGGGAAATCCTTCTGAGAACCCCCTGCCCCATCATATAATCTCCTGATCAACAGTCTTACTCTATGTCGTAGCATATGTCACGCCTCCAGTTAAATAATTACCTGGGAAGATAGTGGTTTAAAGTCTGTCTCCTGCTCTGGACCGTTTCTTCCACCCAGTCTTCTTCCCACCATACCATGTGGCACATAATGTTCACTGATAAACACTGTGGAGGGGATAAACTTTATTATTCCTCTCTGAATTTAATTCTGCCATTGTTTGCAGTCGAACACCCTCCAGCTTCCTCTTGGTTGAGAGGACAGATGGCTCTGTGTGAGGGAACCCCACCTCTGGGTTCTCCTAGTCACCAGGGGCTGGTTGGAAAGCAGGGTAGGAATCAGGAAGAGTCATAAATCTGCCCTGGGTCAGAGCTAGAAAGAAGCTTAGGGTTCAGTGAACCCCATGGCCATATTTTCCAGATAGGGAAACTGAGGCCAAGAGAAATTGAATGTTTATGTCCAAGAGCAGAGCAAAGGAATGGATTCAATGACCCCAAAATGTTCTTTTATCAGGCAGAAATACATCAATATAAAAATACGCATTTATACATGATTTGTAGAACATTTTGTAATTGTCACTTCCATCGCCTCATCGATCCTCACGGCAGCCGTGAGACAAAGGGAGGGCAAGCATTGTTTATCCTCACTTGACAGAGGAAGAAACAGGAACAGAGCGTCTGGGTGATTTACACCTACTCAAGGTCCCCCCAGCTTCCAAGTGCAAACGCCTGAGTCCCTGAGCCTCTGGTTCTGGGGCGGATGTTTTTCCTATTGTACTACACTGTACCTCTTACAAATAAATACTTGGGCAGCTCCATTTCTGGTAAGAAAAACACTGGCCAGAAATACCTTTGCTCACAGTTGTGAGCAAAGACAAGTTCTGCTTCTGTCTCTTCCTTGCTCAGTTGATGGTTGTGTGATCCGACAGCCACCTCTCCATCTGTCAGGTGAAGCTGCCTGATGTCACAGTGTGCTCGCTGCGGAGTCAGCCTCACCTGGGCTCCGACCCTGGCTCCACTGCTTAGCAACCAGGTGGCCCTCACTAGGTTAACGGGCACCTCTCCGAGCTTTGGCTGTGGGGCCGTAAAGGCAGTTACTCATTGCCTCTTCCCAACTTTGTTCAGGATGGAATGAGGCAGTACCTTTAGGATACAGAGGACGCAAAAGGCACTCCTTTAACACTATTTGTCCTAATAGCAAAGGTAGGCTGGAGCGACAAAACTGAGAAGAACACTGTCAGAAAGGGCCAACCTTTGGGTAGAAGAAGTACAGGGAGTCGTCAGAAGGGCAAAATGGGCCCTGGGGGTGTGGTTAAAAGGGGGGCAGTTTTGCAGGCTGATGTGGATTATATTTTAGGGGCAATCCTGTTGGCTGTCTCCTGGTTACACAGGAGTCTGCATGTGCCATGCACATTATCGCGTGCCTGCTTGCTCATGGGGGCGGGTGGAAGTGCACGGAAATGCAAGGGCCTGCGGGGGCCCGGCAGCTCCCCTCCCCTCAGCAGCATCAACACACTGCTGCACGCACTATGTTCCCCGTCTCTGCATTTGGATGGGGAAAGTTAAATAAATGGGAGAAAATGTTTACAAGTTAGTCTGATTGCCAATCTGAAGATGGTTTCATTCTCAAAGCCATTTGGGAGCTTTTGTTTTTCTAAACTGTGACTTCACAAAATGTATCCAGAAATGGTACTTTAAGGCAGTTAACTGAGCTGTGAACACTGTTATTTTATGAATACACTTTCTCCCAGTCTGGAAATCGAAGTCTAAAAACACCATCCCTAAAAAGTTAAACTAGAAAATAGAAATGGAGAATGGTTTTTTCGTTGTTAACATTTAGATTAAAATTTCATGGCAGACTCAGGAGCAAGGAGGAGTGGTTGCAGGAAGAGGTGACAGGTGATCAAAGGAGAGAGACCAAGTTAAAAAAAAAAAAAAAAGACTAGAGCCCAGGTCCTTCCGGGGAGGGCTGTCTGCTCCGAAGCATCCTCTCAGGCAGGCAGGAGGCAGGGCCCTTGACCAGGCCCAAGGGCTGTGTCTCAGCCCATAGGCTGGGGCACTGCATTTTGTCTGCAGATCAAGGGCGAGTCCAGGGGCAGACTGACACCCCCGCCCTCCCCCACCCGGGCCCCCGAGCTCCCACGACTGAGATGAAAGCAGGAGCTGGGATAGCTCGTGTCCCGCGCGAAATCCCCACGGCAAGGTTTGGAAGCCCACGCTGGCATGGCCAGCTCGTCCCCTCCTTGAGGCAGGCAGGCGCCGGGAGCCAAGTGGAGTCAGAGGAATCGAATGTCTAACTGGGGAGGGAGAGATGGTTCTCTCAGGACGAGAACCTGAGTCAGCCCTGCCACCAGGGCCCAAGGGCACCAAGTCCCGGGCCAAGGCTGCATTCCTCGCACGGACACTGGCTGCGCGTGCATCCGTGTCAGTTCTGCTCCCACTGCCACCAAACTCCATTCTGAGGGGCAACATCCTTTCTTTTAAGGAAAAGACAAAGCTTTCTCTCCTCCACAAAATTTTGTAGTCCTATATCCCCCAGTGATTGAAAATGATGAATTCAAGTGAACGAATGAGATAGGATGGCAAAGAAATTGAGGCAGGCACATATTCCTTGAAATGGCTTCTGATGTGAGTACATGCGTGGGGGTGGGGGTGCAGAGGAAGGTGGTCTCTGGGCTGGAAAACTGAATTCTGGCCAGCTTAGGTTAGATCATTGCTGAGAACAAGGAGCCAAACAGGAAGTTTCTAAGTGGATTGGGGAAGGCATAGTGGTAGTGGTAGGTCGGGGCCGTTTGCAGGGGGGTCTCTGTCTTCAGGCCCCTCTTTTCCTGCTTCTGCCCATATCCCTAGGATCTCATGCACCCAGTGATGTCAGTGATGGTGCCGACAACCCTCAATTCCCTATCCCCTTCCCTTCTCTCCTGAGTTTGGGATTCAACCGTCTACCGCTCACCCTCACGCCCCCCAGGCAGCCTAAATACTCCACAGCCAACGTGAAGAACGCACCACCACGCATCGGCACCTACTGTGCCCACCGGCGCCAGCCCCTCCGTCGGTCCCATCATCCAAACATAAACCTGGAAAAGAGTCACAATCCCACCTTCCCCTCTGCCCTGAAATCTAATCGATTAGCCCAGCCGGCAGATTATTTTTTTCTTTCCATTCATCAGGCTTGTCTTCTCTCCTTCCCATCCCTTGCATGATTGCTTCGGTTCAGACCTTCCCCCACATCTTTCTCCTGGCCCTATTGCAACTGCCGCCTAACTGGTCTGTCTCCCTGCTTCTCCTCTGATCGAGCCCAAGCCATACTCCACACTGTTGCTGCAGTGGGCTTTCTGATGCGACCCTTGAAAGTCTTCACCTTACCCACAAGATAAAGTCTATACTCCTCACTAAAGCAGGCAAAGCTCCCCTTGCTCTGGACACTGTCCAGCTCTCCATCTTCCCCTTTTACTTCCCTTTTCTAACCTCTTTCCCCAGTACATGGTACCGTGCAGCTGCGTGTGCCAGGCACCATAGAGGTGCTGGAGATACAGTCTCGGCACGCTAGCGAGGGAGAGCGAGATGGTGCTGCCGCTGTTGAAACGGTTTGGTGGTTTCTCATGAAGTTCAGCATCGACCACATGACCCAGCGATTCCACACCTATGTGCACACCCATGAGAAACGAAAACAGAGCCACACCGAAACCTGCACCCAAATGTCGACAGCAGTATCATTCACAATAGCCCCAAAGCAGAAACCACCCAAATGTCCATCGGCAGATGAATGGATTAAACGGATGATGGCATATACATACAAGGGACAATCGTTCAGCCATAAGAAGGAATGGAATTCTGATACCTGCTACAACGTGGGTGAGTCTCAAAAACATTATCTGTCAGATACCCGAGGGATGAGTTTGGGCTTATTGAAAACAACCATCAAACAGATGATCCCAAGCTGATGTCCGTGAACACAGACTTAGAATACTAGGATTTGGTTGGAGAAAGGGGAAGATGTTCCCAAACAACAGCCAGTGTGAGAAGAGGACCAAGCAAATGATGGGGAAAATGGTGGGTGAGTGGGATTCTTGTCCTTATTGCTCAGAGAGTGGGGAGGGTGGGGTGGTGCCGTAGCTGCCAGGGCGTGCGGTCCACCCTCTGGCCAGGGACCCTGAAGCCAGGGCAGTGAGTGAACACCAAGACTCAGAGCAAAGGGGTTCAGGAAGATTTTGGGGCCATGCTTTAGAAACCTGGGGAGAAACAGGCAGTTGTAAGGAAGACTTCAATTGTGGGGAATGCAAAGACAGTGTGCCTTGTGGGGCTCAACTGAACTGGTGTGCAGGGTTTGCTATGGAGTCTGCACCTAATAGCAGGGAAGCCCCACCAGCCAAAGGTCTTGACAGTCCACATGGAGACGGTAGACACTAGGGTGTCTTGTGGGGAGAAGGTGGGGCTGTGGGACGGAGCCACCAGACTCCCTTACTCAGGGTCTAGCTCTCAGTTCTCCAACTCCTGCTTTCCCCAGGCATTACCTCTGGGTTCCTGCAGCCTTTGGCACCTGCTTCGGTTTTACCTTTGCCTTCTTCTTTCCCAGGAGACTAGGAGCATCTTGAAGGCAAAGGCTGTGTTTTGGTCACCACAGTGTGTGTAGGAAGCACTCATTCTCTTCTCATTTGGTAGAATAGAATCCAATCATTTAGCGAAGAGGCCCACCTTCCAGATACCCACAGAAAATGAAAATGCCCTCCAACCGATGGCTAAAAGTAGTGTTCCTAACTTGCCTGGTGGGGAGAGGAGGTAGAACTCACTTCCATTCTCTAGAAGAGCAGTAGATGAGTCCCTAGGAGAGGTCAAAGGATCTTTGCCTTTCCTCCCAGCTCCTGGATTTTTGCATATGGTGGTGCATTTTGGTGGGAAGGCTGGAAGGTCCTTTCCTGGGTAATGGGATGTTTGAGCTGGGAAGGGATGAAGGGATGTAAGGATATGTGCTATGTGATGACAGGAGAAGGGATGGGGAAGAACTGGGCTTGCTGGACCTACTGCACAGCCAGGCCAAAGGCACTGGTGGCAGTAAAGTGGTCATCAGAGAGCCTTCACCTGGCCAGGTCTCCGCTGCCCCTGGGAGGCCCCGTGCCACCCATCTGTGGGTTCAGGGCTGTGCTCCATGGACTGATTGAAACAGTCTGTGTTATAGATGCATTGTGGCTTCACCTCTGGATCCTATGTTCCCACCTGCTCTTCACACTGGTGCTATTTGCCCGATAGGGCTTTTCATACAAAATTTTCAGCTTTCCATGTTAACTCTGCTTGTGACTATCCATACATGAAGACCAGGAAGGTATTCAGAACCAACACAGCCTTGTGGAACATATTCCCAGATCACCGTTGTCTTCACTGTCTTTCCGCAGCTCAAACGTCTCCAGTGGTCTGTACCGTTACTCCCCAAAGCAAGGTTTGCGGACCGGCAGCACTGGCATCACCTGGGGACTTGTTATAAATGCAGAATCTCAGGCTCCATCCCAGACTACTGAGTCAGAATCTGCATTTTAACAACATCCCTGGGGGCTCCGTGTGCACACTGAAGTTGGAGGAGGTGTGGAAGTTTGGTTGACATGAGACTGAGGTAAGTACAACTCCTTAGCTAACTCCACATCTTTCATTGCTCCTCTAAAGAAATATTTGCTCTGCAGTAGCCTGATCTAAATCAGCTTGGTGCCCTTAAAAGCTCTCTAACATGTGGGCTCTGGCTTTAGTCTCAGACGTCATTCTGATTTTTGTGTCTTTTCAAATACAGAAATGAACCCAGCGTGTATTCTTCCATAACCGATTTCTCTGAAGATGCCACCTTTATTTCCCAAGTTTTCCATGTCCCACAACTAATCCCATGCCCTTCCCACTCCCACACAGTCCTGGAATTCCAGAATGCTAGTTCCAGATCAGAGCCCAAAGTCCATTTCTTTGCCTGGGAAGAAGTTTGAGAAGCCTTCAGAACATGCCATGGGCATTCATTCACACTTCTTTGTCTTTGGCCCATGCTTTCAAAGTCTAGCAGAAGCCATGCAACTTGCCTGAAGCTAGAGACGTCAAAAGTATCAAGGCCACACTGTGTCCTCCTTCCTCCAAACTCTAAGATCACTTGTCTGTACATATGATTTGGACACTAACCCTATAAATCTTTGCACTGTGGTGGCAACTGGTCTATAATTGTACTAAGAACTAACACCATGGTTTTCTTATTTAACTTTAACTTTGAAATAATTTTAGACTGACAGAAAAGTTGTCAAAATAGTAAGAGGAGTGCTCCCTTATGCCCCTTACCCAGCTTCTCCTAATGCTAACATCTTCCTTAACCAGGTACATAATGATCAAATGTGGGAAATGAGCTTCAGTACAATACTCTTAACGAAACTCCAGACCTTCTGAAGAGAGATTTCCCCAGTTTTCCCACTCGTGTTCTTTTCTTGTTTGAGGATCCAATCTGAGGTCCCACCTCAGTTTAGTTGTCAAGTCTCCTTCCTCTGCTCCAGGCTGGGAAACATTCTTCCATCTTTCCTTCTCTCTCTCGTACTTGACACTTTTGAACATTGCTGGTCAGTTATTTTGTAGAAGGTTCTTCAATTTGAGTTTGATGTTTTCTCAAGGCTAGATAGAGGTTTTGCATTTTTGGCAAAAATAAAAGAAGTGATGTTGTGTTCTTCTCATTTGTATCAGGGAACATGATATCAATATTTCTTATTAGTGGTGATCTTAGCCCTGATCACCTCATTAAGATGGTGTCTGCTGAGTTTCTCCAATGTAAATTTACTGTTTTTCCCTTTGTAATTAATAAATATCTTGGGCAAGATACTTTGAGATAATGTAAGTATTTTTTTTTTCCTTAACCTTATGCCCACTAATGTTAACATCCTTTGGTAGATATGCCTGCAAAAATTATTCTTGTGGCACACACCACGTACATATCCATAAACAATTGTGTGAGATCAGTAAGCTCCTATTTAAACCACTGCAATAGGGTTTTCTATTAATTGAACCTTCTTTGAACTGTCTTTTTAATGGGGCCCATTATAACAGGATTTCTTTAAAAAGATTTATTTATTTATTTTTAGAGAGGGAGAGAGAGCAGGGGGAGGGGCAAAGGCAGAGGGAAAGGGAGAGGAAATCTCAAGCAGACTCCCCACTGGGAGCCCAATGTGGGGCTTGATCTCACAACCCTGAGATCATGCCCTGAGTGGAAATCAAGAGTCGCTTAACTGACTGAGCCACCCAGGTGCCCTTTAACAGGGTTTTAATATGACAGTGGCACAATCAAATAAATAAAACAGTACTTCCTTCCTTCCTTTCTTCCTTCCTTCCTTTCTTCTTTCCTTCCTTCCTTCCTTCCTTTCTTCCTTCCTTTCTTCCTTCGTTCCTTCCTTCCTTTCTTCCTTCCTTCCTTCCTTTCTTCCTTCCTTCCTTCTTTTCTTCGTTCCTTCCTTCCTTCTTTTCTTCGTTCCTTCCTTCCTTTCTTCCTTCCTTCCTTCCTTTCTTCCTTCTTTTCTTCCTTCCTTCCTTCCTTCCTTCCTTCCTTTCTTCCTTCCTTCCTTTCTTCCTTCCTTCCTTTCTTCCTTCCATCTAACCACGCATTCAATATTCCTTTTTTTTTTTTTTGTAAAAAAAGTACCAATACTTGTATTTCTCCCAGTTATGTCTTAACTGCTGCCCCTGACTCCCTGTTGTTCTGTTTGAATCGTTATATGAGCTTGCTGTTATGGCCAAAAAAATAAGCCAAGATGGAAACCTTAATTTCTTTGAGCATGGTTGTCAAAATCAATCTAAGAAAAGAGGTGCCAAATTGTTTGCTGGAATGTGCTATCACAGAAAATGTCTGTCATGGACATCTGTTGTTTTTGGCTTCTCAGCATCCCTCATTCCTTCTTTAGGTCACAGCACCCATATCTCCTTCACAGCGTCTGACCTCCCATGTTCTTAGCCCATACAGTTTAGTCAAACTGGCCTACTGGCTGGCGCCAAACATGAACACATGGCCTAGGCCAGGACAGAATTATCCATCCTCCTGGCCATAGCCATCGGTGGAGACATTGGCATCTGGCTCTGGTTGGTCAGTCAGAATCTCCTCCAAGGTCCTTCATGAAATTATTAAATAAGAAACTCGTTCTGTCTACTGGGTAGCTAAGAGAGTGGGACTTTAGCCTGTAACTTCCACTGGACATCTTTGCTACCAGGTTGGGGAAGGACGGTCTAAGAAGGAGGCCCACACAATGGAAGACAGTGAAGTGGTTGACAGGGGCTCTTCCTCATGACGTTAATTGAACACCTGGATCTAGCTTGTTCTGAACCAGATCCACCACAGGACTTTCCAGGGACATGAGCTAATCAATTCCCCTTCATTGTTTAAGGCAGCTTGAGTTGAGTTTTCTGCTACAGGTGACAGCATGTGCTCAGGGCTCTTGAGGATTCAAAGATGAGCCAGATGTGGCCCATGCATTCAAGGAGCCCTCAACCTAGCAGAGAACATAAGACCAGTCTACACATATCCACAAGAAAGCATGATCCACACATGAGGAGCTTGGCTGCAAGACCACCCATCACAGTGGGTGATGGACACCAGCTGGGGAGAATCTGGAGCACTGAAGAGAAGAAGGACCTTATTCCCAGCAGAGGGAAAGACTTGGGCAAGGGTCCAGCCGTGGGAAGTGTAGAAAGCTCAGTGTGTATTTTGAGGTTCTGTAGGTCATCCATAGTGACTGAAGGGTAGAGGTTAGGTTAAACAGGAAGATTTGGGGGACATAAACACAACAACTAGAGAAAAGATATGTTTGAAACAAATTGTGGAGACTCTGATTGGCAGTCTGAGGGATTTGACTGGCTGCAGGAAGATAGAGAGGAATTTTGAATAGGAGGGGGAGGTACGGAAGATTAATTTGGCAGCCATGAGTGCAGTTGGAGGGGAAGGGTTGGAAGGCGGGGGACCTGTGAGGAGGCCAATGCAATTGTCTGGCTGGACCTCAGTGCAGGGCTGGGAAGGACCAGATGGAAAAAGAGGGCTGGAGGCGAATGGAATCCCAGCCTCTAAGAACATTCTGCAGAGCGGCTCTGGCCATATTTGCTCAAGAATCTTCCTTGTGGTATCATTTGAAAGCCATACTTTTTATTTCATGCTAAACATTGTCAGAGGGAGCAGTGGCAGATTCATCCTGACCATGGGCCAACGGGCCTGGCATGCACACTTTTAATGGCATTCCAGACCTCGGGGCCTGGCAGACTCCCTCAGAACCCGGCCCCTGCCCTAGCTCCTGCCTTACCCAGAGTTAGATGTCAGGACGGAGCATCTCTCTTCTTTCTTGGTGACCTTCCCAGCAGAAAAGCTCCACAATGAGACCTGAATGAGGAGGTCCCCTGCGTGAGACCTGTGCAGCTTGGCTTTCTTAGAGATGCCACTGCTTTGGCTTCAGACTCGGTACCATTCTGATCACACCTTCACTCCTGCTCTCCCAGCCCCTCCCTCCCAGACCTTGAGCAAGTCCTGTTGGCACCACCATTGCTGACGCTCGTCCAAGTCCCCCCCATCACCCATGTGCATTAGTGCAGTGGCCTTGCTGGTCTCCTCCACAGTCTATATTCCACAAAGCAGCTAGAAGAGTCCTTTAACATCACAAACCAGATCCTGTCTGTCACCTGTCTTCCTAAAACCTCCTGATGGCTTCCTGTCTGATTCAGAATGAAATCCTAAATCCCTACAATGCCCCAAAGACTCCAAAGGATTGGGCCCTTGGTTACCTCCTCCACTTTATCTCCTACCACTCCCCTATCCCTTTGAGCCTTTACATTTACCACTCTCCCCACCTCTGCTGACTGCTCTCTTTGTCCTCATGGCCCACAATACGCCTCATCAGAATAAAAACTTGCCTCTGTCAGGATAGACTAAGATATGCTGCAGTAACAAACAACCTCCACATCTCAGTGGCTCAGATTACAATGGGTCCTTTCTCTTTTACCACGCATGTCTGTCATGGGTTGGCAGAGTGGCTCCATTCATCATAGTCACTCCAAGTTGACAGAACAGCCACTATCTTGAATGTTTCTGGTTGCCATCCTATAGGAAAAGAAAGAGACTCTCAAGGGTCTCATAATGGCAATTAAATGTCAGGCTTAGAAGAAACACGAGCCACTTCTGCTCATGCTCTTTGGTCATTCACTGGCCTCAGTCAACCACAAGGGAACCCAAATGTGTGACCTTACAATGTAGCGAGGAGTGGAAAGATCTGTGATTATTTGGTGAATAACACTCATGAAAACCACGATGGCTGATTTTTTCTGTGTGTAGCATGAATGAGACCCCCTTGCAGTATCTTCCAGCCCAGCAATTCTGAGCTATGGCAGGGTTGGCCAGATGGGGTTAGGACTGAGAGTGGGTGGAGAGTGAGGACAGGGGAGGAGGATTGGTTACCTCAGCTCAAGCTCAGGGAGAAATGAGACCATGGCTGAGCATGGTCGCTTACTGGGTCAGTCCAATTGATGCACATAAGAAAGTGTGGTGGCCAGTTGTCAGGTCCTTTAGGCCAAAGGTGCCTTCTACTGATGGTGGGCTGGAAAGATCCCCTGCACAGAAAGAACTTAATCTGCCATCAGCAATTCTTCCATTAGAGAGTCATTCCTTTGGTTGACTCTTTGGTTGACCCTTTGGCCATTCCTTTTGGTAGAATTGCATTTCCCAAGTTGTGTCTAGCAGAACACTTCTATTAGAGATGTCCCCAAATGCTCCTTGGTCAAATATGGTTGTGAGCTGCTGGGTTAAACAAAATGACACAGGTTTTCCTCTGCAGGCCTTCTCAGGGCCTTGTTTAATATGCTAACATGTACTATGTCTTTCTGAGATGGAACCAAAATATGCAGCATTTTCCTAATTTTTAAAATCAAGAAACCCTTGCATCTATGAATGACTCCCTAGAGTTCAACTGGGCCGTTTGGGGAAGTGTTGGTCTGGAAGCCTTTTGGTGCTCTTGAGTCCCCTGTGGAAAGTAGCTGTCACTGGAAGGCTTTTCATGGGAGAATAAAAGCAGTACACACAAGGCCTTGAGAAAATAGACTCAGACAGGGGTTTGGGGAGGCAGAGGGTCTGAAATGGCGGGGTCAGGCGTGACAGTCAGAAGTGATCCTTTCCCGAGTGTGGATGCAGAGCAGGAGCCCAGGAGAGGAAGAGCTCTCTGTTCCCCCGCCCCTCACTGCCCCCAGCCTTGCTGCTTCCTTCCCTCTCCTGCCCAATAAGGCTCATTAGTCCTGCTTTCCAAAGCTCTGGCCTTGACCGGTCTCCACCCTCCAAGCCAAAAGTACACGAGGCTCTTTCTACTCTTGTTGGCTTAGCTCTCAAGTCCCTTCTGTGTGGAATGCCCTCTCTTCCCCCAATGTCAGTCTGGAAAATTCCTACTCATCCTATAATAGTACATTCAGGCAGCCACCTCCAGGAAGCTGTCCCTGATACCTACCCCCCCGCCCCCACCTCAGCTGGGTTTATGGTTCTTTCTTGAATCTCCCATAACACTGTGTTGTCTTTATCACTGTCCTCATCATGTATTTTATACTGTTTCTGTCCCTCTGATCTGGGGGCCCCTTGAGGGCTTTATCTTTTTTTTTTTTTTTAAGATTTATTTATTTATTTATTTGACAGAGAGAGACACAGTGAGAGAGGGAACACAAGCAGAGGAAGTGAGAGAGGGAGAAGCAGGCTTCCCGCGGAGCAGGGAGCCCGATGCGGGGCTCGATCCCAGGACCCCGAGATCACGACCTGAGCCGAAGGCAGACGCTTAACGACTGAGCCACCCAGGCGCCCCGAGGGCTTTATCTTTATATGTTTTTATATTTATATCCTTCCCCAGTAGGAGATAGATGCTAAATAATTAGTTGAATGAATGAAACCCAGGCACAGAGCCGCAAGTGGGTTAAAATTCCTTACATACATCATTTTAAAGAATTTCCCTAGTTAAAATAATCTATTCCGTGTGTTTGAAAACCTCATCCTTATTTGTCATGGCTCACTTCTGCTGGTTCTCTGATTTCTCGGAGCCTTAACTCTTCTCTCTACCTTTCTTGCCTTCTGTCTGACCCCTTCTTCCCTCTGTCGCTGTCCCCTTGTCTGCCAGTATGCTCCAGGCCACCTGCCTCACGTGTCTCCTCAAAGGGGGTGAATGAATCTTGGAATGTGGATGGCCTACCCTTAGGTGTGTTTCCCTAAGCGGGATGCTAGTGCAAATATCTTGAGAAGACACCCGAACTTGAAGGGTGGGAAGAGGGTTTGTGGTGGTGGTGTTGTTGTGAAGATTTAATGAGATAATATATGTAACAAGTTCTTACCGAGTATTAGTCACAATGTTCATGATGAGGTTGGCTTGCCTGATGGGGAGAGAGAGGGAAGCCCGGAAGGAAACTGCAGGTAGAGAGCCCGGCAAGGCTGTTATTCGCCCCTCACCCAGGGCTGTGTTACTTTTGCCTTTGTGGGCCCCTCTCTATGTAAAATATTAAAAAGTATATGACCACATGGCTTTATAAAGGGGAATATAATCCAGACTGGATTTCTTATGATATAGTCAATATTATTCTATTCAATTTTTCTTCTGATTTAAAACATTATCAAAATTGATATTTAATTAAAAGGACCTCTAAAAATCTTGTGGCTCCTAGCCAAGTGTCTGCTGGGCCTAATGGCTAAGTCAGCCCTGAGCCCACCCCTCTGCTCACTGCTCCTGGAACGCACAGGGCTCTTCCGTCTTTCTGGGTCGCATTGTTCCTTCAGCCTGGAACATCTGTCCCTCATCCTACCCCCACCCTTTGCCCTTGTCCACCTGACAGATTCCTGTTCATCCCCAAGGCTCAGCTCAAATGTCACTTTCTCTTGCCAGTGTTAGCAAATTAAAATAGAGGGTGCCCAGCTGCATTTCAGATAAACAACAAGTGATCGTTTTAATGTAAGTATGTCCCAAATATCGCCTGTCCCAAATCTTGCACAAGACACAGTGATGCTGAGAAGCTGTGGTATGCTTATCTGAAATCCAAATGGTTTGGCAACCCAGCACGGTGGCTGTCCCTGGCTCGTTTCCCTCTCAGGTCTTCTTCTCACCTGCTGCTGGCCGGGGCATTCCCGCACTCTGTGCACCTGTCAGCACGCATGCTCCGCCCCGGGCTGCATCCTCCTCATTGCTCCCCTCACCTGCCCTGGGGCCAGGATGTGGCAGTCTGTTCCTTGTCACCCATGAGTAAATGGGCGTTTTCCTTTTATCTCCCCCACCTACCTATTTATTTTCAGGGACGACTGGGCAGTATTTGGTTTTAATTTCATTCAGGATATGGTGAGACCAAAGTTAACTATTGCATGGGATCACAGTAACAGTTCTGTCACCAAAGACGCGTCCCAAGAAGACACTCTGGATTGAGACCTTTCATTACCTGATGGAAAAAAGCCCCAAGCCCATGGCTGACACCTACGTCCTCTCCCTGCCATTGTGCTCTGAGGTGGACGGTGTGAAGTCTTGGGTTCCCTCCTCCCTGGGACTCTGGGGTCAGACAGCAAATCAGCCGTGACCCAAGTAGGACTTTGCATGTGAAGGGGGGCGGTGCTTTCGGGTTTTGAGACTTAGGTTCAGGAAATTCTGATTTTCTGCCTTTACCTCAAGAGTGGATTGATTCTTTAAAAAGTTCTTTTAAACCTTTGCTTCACTCAGCCCTGGCCACAGAGGAGAAAACTGGCCTGGGCTGATCTCATGGGCACAAGCCACAGGAGACAGTCAGAGCCTGGTGACGGGGCTCCTCATCCAGTGCTCCCACCGTTCTCGGCAGCAAGAATTCGGAGCCTAAAGCTCCACAGAAGCAGCATTCCCTTTGAGGACCACTGTAAGGGGGCATCAATCCCTCAAGCCTGCACTCGTGATTCAAAATGATTCGAGCCTGGTGAGGATTTTCAGTAAGCATGGTGGAGGTTCTCTTTTTTATTGCTAGGAATTTCCCAGCTTTCAACACATTCTCCCTTACATGAGAGACATTGATTTGCACATTCTCCCTTTGGAAAGGAAATTTCCAAAGCTGACCGCTGGTTAATCATGCTGAGCAAGAAACCACAGTACCCGTGTGTGTGTGTGTATGTGTATGTGTGTGTGTGTGTGGAGGGGGGTGTCCTTCCCGTGGGAGCTGCCCAGCAGTTTCTGCCTCTCTACCGATCTCTAGCCCCCTCTCTGCGCATCCTGATGCTTACAGGAGCAGGCAACACCGCCCAAGGTAGTTTTCAAGGGACGGTCAGCAGGTGTAATGAGCAAGAGAACAATGCAGCAGGCAGTTCCCTGACCTCACCCACCTGGGGAGCTCCGCCCACCACGCCCCTCCTGGAGGGTCGCAGTCCTTGTTGGTCTAATCAAGGTTCTGATAAGTTCTGCACTTCTCTTTTTAGCTATAAAAAACTGTTTGATGTTATTTAACTCAATGTTTTCCAAACTTACTTGATTAGAAAACCACCCCATCCTTTTGTTTTTGCGGAGCGTCTCACCCAGTTAACGATCCTGGGAGCCTACTTTGGGGAAACGGCTCTAAAAAGGGAGCAGAAGGTAGCAAGAGCTAACAATCTTTGCATTCCCTCGGCATGTCACTAATTTTGTACCAGAATTTGGCTGACAGAAACCTTGGCTGGCCCCAGCACGGCCCTGGCAGAAGGACTCCAAACGCCGGAGCACATAGTGGGGCCCCGAGACGCCAGGGACTCTCAGTGCAGGGGGGCCAGGAGTGTCGGGAAGGAAAGGGCATTTCGGGCAGAGCCTGGCACTGCTCTGGATGCTGTCCGTTGGAAAACCTCAGCTGGCAGACACTTAGAATGAGTATTAAGAGTGTCAGAGTTTTGTTTTGGGTTTAAAATACCACACAAGGCTACCTTTTCATAGTCACAAGGCTGCCTGTGACATAACACAGGCTGTGTGTCATCCGAGGAGGAAGCATGCTCTCCTTCCCAACCCAGGGCACTGGCATTTCCTCTCTTTGGTGTGTTTTTCTTGCCACCAGAATACACTCGGCTCAAGGCCACCATTTGCGCCAACTCCAAGGATTGTCATACAGAACAGATGTGAATGGTGTCCCCCAAAGTTGTGCAAGGCAGTGGCTCCATCCAAGTGTTTGCCTGGTTCAGGGCAGAAGCCAAGATGCTCCTTATTTGTTAGCACTCTCTGCTTCTTAAATCCTGCCTCAGTGTCACCTCTAATTAAAGCAGGCCCCATTTTTCCCCCCTATTATAAAATAGCCTGTTTGTATTCTTCATAGCATTTATCATTGCCTGGATCACTACATATTTTTACTTTTTTGAATACTGTCTGTCCATTAAAATAAAATACCAACTACACGAGGGCAAAGATTTTTGGTTTTGGCCACTTTTGGATGACTGGTGCCTTGAATAATACCTGGCAGAGGGTAGGAACTCCATAAATATTGGTGTGATTGGTTGTGGAGAGCCGGCGGGCAAGGCCATTGACCAAACTGTGGGCGGTGTGGTGGTGAAGGGGGGGCCTTCTGGTCCAGGGCCCGACTGATCATAAATGCTTGGGATGGCCGCCTGGGCTGGCTGCGGTCCACGGGCAAGGGAGGAAGGACAGAAGGACAGGGAGCAATAGAAACGAGTTTTTATTTGTAAAAAGTTACAAAATGATATTGTACAAAAATAAAGTCTGTAGAGAACTTTGGCTGTATAACACAAACGACTGAGACAGATCAGAGAAGTCAGAACTTCCAAAGAAGTGCACTCCTTACCGGATCAGATGGTAATCGCAATGATATAGAAAAATCACAAACTTTACCCTTTTTGTGGATTTGGTGGAGTGATTTGCTTCAGTTAAAACTTGCTTGTGGTGTGTAGGTGATGCTGGGAACGAGCTGTCCACATCCACTGTATCCTAGAGCCCCTGTGAGCAGGGACTCTCCATGGGAATCGGGGGGATAACTGAGGCTGACACCTGGGGACACCAGCCACCAAATCCGCCAGGATTCTCTGAACCGGACAGATGATCCTGGGGTTACAGCACATTGTGCTTCACGAATGACCAGACGGCTGGGTCTGTCACTGTTTGGAGCAGGCTGCTCTTCAGCGGGGTCCCCACTCTGGCCCCAGGAGAGGGTGGGAGGGGGGTCCTTTTCCTTTATTTCCAGGTTGTGCAAGGGGAGCAGAAAAGACAGAGAGGGACAGAATGATGGTGAACTTGAGTCTTTTGGGGCTTGGGGGAAGGGATGTCTGGTAAATGCTGCCTCTTGGCTACTTTGCAAAATTCACATGATTGAGGGAGGCCAGTAGGTCATTTAATTGCTAAATCTGTCATACTTTCGGGCTATTAGCTATTCGGATAGTGATAGATGATTTCCTTGATAAAAATCCCTTTTATGAAACATGCAACAAATTCTAAGATAGGGCCCAGCACCTTGAGCCTGGGTCAGCTGCCAGGCAAACCCACCTCTGGGACTCATGTGAGGAGCTGGGTTTTCCCGTCCTACACCCCTGCCCCCCCCCCCCCAAAAGCTTTCATCGTACAGGTAGGGCATTCTGTGGGCAGGAGACTTGGTGTGTGCATGCAGCTAGGCCAGATGCGTCTTCCTCGTCCTCCCTTCTGGGCCACCTTCTTCTGACAGGGACAGTGACTGTTGTCCCAGGGTGACAGCCAAGGGGCTCTTATGGCACCCAGGTAGATCCCATTTCTGGAAGGCCGGCAACATGCTCCCTGACTGCACTGGGCGTGAGCATGTTTCTCTAGAAGACGGTGGGTGGATGGAAGGATGGAGGAAGAGTCTCCACAAGTCACAGCAGAACCATGGCTAGCTGACAGGATTTTGATCTCACTTTTAGGTCAGCACTGAATCCAGGACTACTTACTAAAAGGGATTTACCCTTTCATATACACGGTTATGCATCTCATAGATAGATCTGTGTGGTCGGGAGTAAGAGCTTACACGCAACGGAAAGGGAAGCGTGTGGTGGATCTGTTGGGCGGTGGAACAGCGAGCACGCGTCTTTGTGCGCCGCTCCCGAGAAGGGGGCCTGTCAGAAGCGCTCCTTCTGACGCATTCCTTTTTTCAAAAATTAAAATAGGGAAGAGGCGAAATGGTGGGGGGGGGGGGGGGGGGGGGATTAAGGAGGGCTTTTCTTAAAAAGGTAAAGTAAGTGATTTTTGCCTAGCGAAAAACTTTTTTTAATACTTTGAAAAGCATGGACCCTTGTTCCCAATCAAAATTTCCTTTGTCACTTTTCTTTGCATTTTGCGAGCACATATACTTTGGCACCTTTGAAAAGAAACTTTAATAAATAAGGGAAAAGAAGAGCAACTCATTAGTGAACGGTAATAAATAACAATAACTTAAATCTCAATAAATATCTTCTCTATATTTCTGTATTCTGAAACAGATGCATTGCATCGAGTAGCTTCTCTGGTCACTGGTGACCATGCATAAACGGAGCTGGGGGTATGTAACATCTGTCTCTCTGTAAACCGACAGGCCCAGCGGGTCCCCCTGCCCCGGGGCGGCTGGAGGCCTTCCCCACTCACTCTCCTGCAAGAATGCTGCTATTTCCAAGGACATCAAGGAAATACCTTCAGGTTTGTTTTTAGTCAGGAGGACAGCCTTTTTGGTTCCTAGCCAGCTTCTTCCCACCCCACACACCAGGTTCCAAATCAATCACCGGCCGACCGTTCGCAAAACATGCTGGCTTTAGCAAACCTCAGGCCCCAACTTTCAAATTCAAGGGTGACGATCTCTTGTGTCTTTGCTTTTTGTGTTGTGTTGTGTTGTTTCGTTTTCTTCCTCCTTTCCGGGGTATGTCTCCGCTGAGTGACAGAAAAATAACCTTTCTCGATTTCCACGGTAAAACGTCATGACAAGGAACGACACCAGGATGACCGCTTCCCGGGTGTCTCCAGACATGTGAAAATAAACCACAGGAGATACACTGGTTTGGTTTCAAGTGCATCCGCAACTTTGCCCGGGACTGGCCATGGTGGGCTGTGTCAGATGACAGGAAACACCCAGCCAGGGACCCCAGCCCTGAGCTTCTGGTGACGTCGGCTGCCGGCCGGGAGAGTCCAGATGGCTGTTTTCTCTCCCGTCCAGTTCTCTGTAGCTGGATCTCCCTCTACCAGGCTCCCCCAACGGCTGCCTTCCTCCTCCTCCTCCTTCCTCCTCCTCCGCCTCCTTGGTCCTCATCTTCCGATCGGGGCTAACATTCCCTGGGAACCTTGGTCCCTTCCTATGCACCGTAGTAGGAATGCAATACACGGCAGTCTCCGGAGCCCGAGTCAGATACACGCACACCTTTTGGCGGAATGCTTCCTTAGAATGTGGTAAACCAGGTTGTCATCCAGAAACGACAGGTCGTCGTCGTAGGCGATGGGTCTGCAGCAAGCCTGCCCTACTTTGTCACTCACCAGCCTCCTGGTTTTGGATAAGTTTTTTAATATCTTGTCGTACATTGTCTCGGCCGCGTCGCAGGAACCGCTGCAGTACCGAAAAATCAGTTCCTCCTTGGTTTCGTAGCCCAAACCCAGGTCAGTGACGTTTAAATGTATTGCCGTTAAGACACAACCCCGGTTTCTGCCCCGCTGGCCTCGCCGCCCTTTGGCCCTGGAACTCTCCGGGCTGCCGGCCGCGGCCTGGCGATTCCGCTCCCTCCGGGGCGGCATGGCCACCTGCTTCTCGGGCGACCTTCTCAGTCTTCGGATGGTGGCTTGAATGAAATCCATGACGTCATCAAACCGATCAGAATAATCCTCTGGCGTGTTTGCTGTTCAACGAGAAAACAGAAAAGGTCACGTGAGACCACAAGTACCGTCCCAGGCAGGCTTCTACAGGAAAGTGCCTCCAAAGCCAGCCTAGTGGGGATCCCCAGCGGGACCAGCAGCCTTTTGGCCACTGCGCTCCCCGCCCAAACCCCGGGGGAACAGAGGCAAAAATGCCCCTACAGAAGGGAGAGTATCCAATTCAAAGAGGAGACTAGCGTGCCCGGCGACAGACACGCTTCCTTGCAGAGAACAAGTCCTCAGAAGCACACCCTTCGTTGGAGTACCATCTGCCATTTTTAATAAGTCTGTGTTGCGGTTGCTGGGAGCAGGCGGCTCCTTGAAGGCCATTTTTTCTTGGCTGATGATCTGAGCTAGAGCAGGGGGCTCTCAGATGGGAGTGTGAGTGAGATGGCGCTGGGAGGCTCATGGAAATGCAGATTCCTGGCCCTACCCTTAGTGGGAGGTACCGGGAGGGGCCAGAGATTCTTCATTTTCAATGAATTCTGACATGACTTTGAGAAACCCTGGGTTAGAGGGTGAGACAAGGATTATCTTGGATCGGGAAGTCTTCCAACATTGCTACTTTCATCTGGAATATCGAGAGCTCTTCCCTGGAATCTCTCCCCGACTCCATACCTCTGCGCCGCTGAGTGGGGCCGGAAGCATTTTGGTAGAACGAATGAAAAGCTCATGACTTCATCTGTGTGTTAAAAGTTCCTTAAAAACTCCCTGAAAAACAGCCCACTTTTCACTAACAGACGACCACTTCCTTGGAACAGCATGGCTTAAAAAAATATGGTAAACTGTAAGAAGACATTGATATGGATCAGCAAAAAATGGAAGGAGATGCTGTTTGTGGAGAGAGGCCCAGCTCTGCTGCAGGCGGCCACACGACTCCCGCGGCCTTTGGTGGCCCACAGGACAAGACACGTGCGCTTTAGGGAGATCACATGGAGGAACAAGGAGGCGATGCTTCTCAGAGGTTTGAGACCTTTGGGTTAGAGCAAGAATTCCCAATCCCTTGGGGTTTTCTGCTCTGTTGCAGAATTTGCTTTGGCTAATCAAGTAAGAGGTGAGGAACTGCTTGAACAATGTAATGCATTTCTAAAAGAAGAAAGCCATTCAAACCCCTCGTTATTAGGTCCTAGGCCTTTTATGCTCCCCTCATCCCCATTTCAGGTAATTTAGCAGGTTTAGGGTTATATGTGGCTCAGAAAAAGACACCTCAAAATAGTTGTTGGCAAGAGTGAACATGTTTTGCCAAGACTGTGGTAAAGCAGAGAGGGATTACTTTGGGCCTGACTCCTGTCAAATTGTTTTGTCATGGACTGATTGTTTGTCATGGACTGATTGTCAGGTATCCTGTTGTGTAAAACAAAATCCAGCTAAGGTGACTTAACTCTATCAACCAATCGATCGATCGATCAATTGATAGGTCTATTGATCGACACTCATCTATCTATCTAGATTACATAGAATATATATAATATAGGATACACAGTAATGAAAAGAGTGCAGATTGTGTGGAACCCCCAGAACGCCTCATTGTCCGGTATCTAGGATTTGGCATTGCATAGTCCTGCTGCCTGGGAGTCACGAAGCTGCTCCTACCCTGGTCTGAGCCCCATGGTCTCTGTCTGGGTTACCACAGCAGCCTCGACCCCCCTCATTCCAGCCTTACCCTCCTTCAGTCTCCTTTCCACTGAGCAGCCAGAGCGATACTCTTTAAACTGTTAATGCAGGTCATGTCCCTCTCTGCTCCAGACCCTCCAATGGCTCCCCATTTCTCTTGGAGTAACAGCCGAAGTCCACACTGGCCCAAGGCCCTACCTGACCTAGCCACCCCTTCTCCTCCAGCCTTTGTCACCTCTGGCCTTCTCTTCTACTTCTCTTCTCCCTTACTGCCTCTCCTCCAGCTTTCCGGGCCTCCTTACCTCTTCTCACACTCAGGGTTTCTCAACCTTAGCCCTACTGACATTTGGGGCAGGATCATTCTTTGCCGTGGGAGGCTGTCCTCCCACACTGCAGGATGCTGAGCAGCATCCCTGGCCTCAAACCAGGAGATGCCAGGAGTATCCCCCCGACCCTTCCCTAGACATTGCCCAATGTCCCTGGGGGCAAAATCATCTTGGGTTGAGAACCACAGATCAGACACAACCAGGAGTTCAGGGCCTTGGTGCTGTCTGTTCCTTCTCTGCATATAACACTGTTCCTGCACAGCACCCAGTGGCTCACTCCCACATCCCCTTCAAGTCTTCACTCAAAGGTCACCTCCCCCAAGTCCTACCCTGACCGCCCCATTTAAAATATAATCTTTCCCAAGCCCGAATCCAGACCCCTCTGCCTTGCTTCCTCACCCTCCACCATAATACTACCTTCCAACATCACTCTGCATAACTGATTTCCTGTGTTTTTTATTTACTGTCTGTCTTCACAACTCCAGGAGGCAGGGACCTTTGCTTGGCTTGTTCACCCATGGATCCCAAGCGCTTAAAATAGGATCTGGTCCCTGGAAGCCCTCGATAATTTTTGAATAAAATAGGACACTTTAAAAGGGGAGAAGGAGGAGTCCTTAATTTTTCAAGGGGACACTCGGATTTCGGTTGAGGACCACACCATAATGAAATAAGCGGCTTCCAGGTCAACAGCCCATGTCGCGGGGGAAGCGGCCGTGCCGAGTGGCACCGTCATTTTCCAGCTGAGAGCGAAATACCCATCTTGCCAGCCTCCTGCAGCCGCCAAGAGCTCTCTCTCAGTGTCCGCCTCCCTCGGGGTCTCGGAAGGGGCTCCCTCGGGGAGGACTGCTGTGGGAGGAACTCGGAGTCAGTCATTTCCTCGGAACCACTTTCTAACGGACTTCCTTAAGAAATTTTCTTTTCTTCTGAAAACACAAAAACCTTTAAATCACTCTGTTTAAAGAAATGAATGGCTTATTTTGAGGAATGAGCTGCTTATGCTATTTGTGATTTTTTTCAATAATAAGCTCTGAAGAGGAAATTAGGTGTGCTCAGTTTCAAAAAACCGTGTCTTTTATAGAAATCTGAACTTCTAAAATTGATATATTAGGGGTGATTAATCAAAATACCAAAAAAGTCTTCATGTTCCCCAAAAAGACCCTTTGTGTTACAAAAGAACTCACATGAGGGGATTCCCCCCCCCCACTCTATTCAAGAATTCCTGAATAGATCAGTAACTTAAGAACCTGGGGACATAGAAAGTTAAAATCAATTAAGAATCAACTGAAGATTAATCAGAAATTTTACTAAAGATGAAACATTACTAAAATTTTAACATAAACTCACAGGAAAACATTCAAGTTGTAAAAGTTCAACTTACACTGGTTTAGAGACTCTCTAATTTATGCAACAATAAATCACATACTTTTATATTACTGGAGTTATAATAACAATTTCAATCAGTATATATAATGTTCTTATTTATTGCCTGATCCTTTCAAAGTTCCCCAAAACCATTTTCCCTCCTTTTTATGACATTTTGACTGCATGGCTCTGTCCATTGGTTTTGCTTGCCAGATTAAATACAGAGCCCTTGTTAAATTTGAATTTCAGATAAATTGCAAATAAATTTTTAGTCTAAGCAGTACTAAATGATGTTTGTGACATACTTACACTTTGTTATGAGAACGTTTAGTTCCTTTATTTTAAATTCCAGTTGGCTTTTTCAGGGTGATGAGTATAGCAGTGTGAATGCACCAACCACTTATGCTTTTGGATAAGGTGGTAAACAGATTATTAATCCTGAAATAAAAGGCTTCCAGGAACCTGGGGGGCAGTCAATAAATGCTCGATGTTAAACCGAAGGATACAGCTAATAAGTACTTCTCCTTTTTGTGGGAAAATCTGCCTCATACCTTATTGGTGATGTGGAAATATTTATCGAAGCCCCAGTTTTAGGCCCCAGGCGATTCTTACTTTTTTTTTCCTTCCCTTTTTCCTTTCTTCTCCTTCTTGAAAAATAGAGCAAAAAAATAAATATTTATTTTGCAAGTTTTACATGGATATGAATTTTGGAAACCAGAAAAGGGTAACATTCTATTTTCCAAACCATAGAGCAAATAGGCCTGTCTCTTCCAACTAAATTCCTAATTCCAGGCCTGAGTTCCCTTAATTTATCAACACGAGGCATTTCGGGGCCATGAGGAGCCATTCGCTTCACTGTGCCTGTTCTTAGAAATTCTGCAGAGGCCTCGAACCCGGGCTCTGGCAAACCCATAGCTGCCTGTATCTTCCAAGAATTCACAGAGCTGAGGGGAAAGAAGAGGGTTAGGGTTTGGATTAGTTTCCTAAATTAAAACTTAATGGCATATCACTTTCTTCTTCATCCTATAAAGGGCTTGGCTGAATGTCAGCTATCCAAACAGCCCTCGTGAGTACGAACTTTGATAGTAAAATACTTGCAAACCACAGAAGAGGAGCATCATTTTTAAAAAATAGGTCAAACACTTGCTCGTTTCCCAGACCCACTTGGAGGATATGTCTTGGAAAAACATGTCCATCTAAAAGCTAAAGTTTTTGAAAAATCAAAATGTTCAAATGCATTTAAGTGATCCTTCAGGATGCAACCAAATATTTTGGCATTATTCTCTTTAAGATATTTTAACTTTGATGTGTCCTTTGTATAAACAGTGCTATTCAAGCAAATGAAACCTTGTACTGGGGGGTATTTCTGGGAACAAACCGTTCACAGCAGAGACCTTGCCTCCCTTGATTATGGGGGAAAGATAGTAAAGTCACCTCAGGAACAAAGGACTGGGATATTGACCATTTTGTAAAGGTAACTGAGTTTTTATAGGAACAATGGTAAGGACTCAAAGTACTTGTAATAGCCTAAGGAAAAAGTACATAATTCAAACCATTCCATGCACAAAACAGTCTCCTAAAAGTTAGATTTCTCTTAAGAATAGTAGAGTTTAACTCTATTTTAATCAAAGGAGTGGTATTAGGGTGTCCCCCTCCTTGCCCCAGCCAGGCTGGGGGGCTAAGCCAGCCTTCAGCCTGTCTTCAACCCATGGGCCCCAAAGGGAGGCAGCACAAGGAGAGTCCACCCCAGAGTGCAAGTGGGCTCTGAGGACAGAGGGAAGGTCTCTGAGGCTCTGAGAGTTCCAGAAAAAAAAGGGGGGGGGGCTGGATCCTAGTACCCACAGTAGCCCCTCTTAGAGGAACTGTCTTCCAGGCCAGAGTCAGCCTCAAGGATGCAGGGGCCCCAGAGAAAAGGCCCGACTATTTCTTGCTCTGGGGAACAGTAGCCTCTGTACCCCGCTGGAAAGCATCCAGCTGCTATGTACTGGGGTGAAGGGCAAGGGTTAATACACGGAGGTCCACGGGGTGAGCAACTGCGCAAGCCAAGGCCGCGCCGGTGAGAGGTGCATCTGGACCCAGTGCCCAGATGGCCTTACTCCAAATAATGCCGCATCCAGGGTGGCCTACACCCTGGGGCGGGGGGCGGTGTAAGGCCATGGAAGGCTATGCCGCAGGCTGCTGAGGAGCTGGGCAGCCTGTCCTCACAGGTAGAGCCTCCCCGAGAAGGCTGTTCACAGACAGGAGGCCTGTGGGACTCTTGAACCTGATATTCTTTACCTGCCTGTACCCCGGGGAAAGTACAGACTGCTCTGTAGACCAAGTATGCATATGCAGAACACAAGTTCTATCCATCTACCCACACACATGTATACGTACATACGTGTGGGTGCATACACGTGCGCACATACATGTTTACATGAGAATCAGCCTGATGATTGTTAGAGCTTCTCAAGAAAATTCCCGACTCATGTCATTCTTTGGAATACGTTATTTTTACTTTTCAGTAAGATACAAACATGATCTTTCTTCACTAATACTGAAATACTGAAATATTGTAAGTATTAAAAAACTTTAAAATTCCTCATATTACAAAACTGAATCATTCCATGTTTAAAATAACAGCTTCCTTGATGCTCATAAAATATTACCGATATAAAGGGGGGGTGGATACCTCCTTTCCTACAGCATCCCTGCAGGGTTAGCGTCGGGACTGCGTATTATCTGGACTTCACAGATCGGGAAACTGAGGCTCAGAGGAGATGAAAAGAAAGGCCACGTGACTCATAAATGTGGACTCTGTTGGTTTCGTTTTTTTATGTTGAAAAGTTTTTTTAATTAATTAATTATTTTTATTATTATGTTCAATTAGCCAGCATATAGTACATCGTTAGTTTTTGATGTAGTGTTCAATGATTCATTATCTGTTGGTTTAGTTTTAAAGTTCAAACTCATTCTAGGCCTCCATGCCACCTACCTGTTTTTAAGTACCAAAAAAAAAAAAAAAGCCTACTACTAGGCAGCTTTTTAAGTCTCGAGGTGTGTGGTAATTTACTCAGGAACAAGTTCAAGATATGCTGATTTCACCTGCCCACATTTACCAAATCCAGTGAGAAATATACTTTCTGTTGGAAAATTCGGCGTGAACTGAGTTACGTGAAGTAGATTCTAAAATCAGGCTGCCTCGGGCCACAGAATACAGTAAGTTGTCTCTGGAAAGGGAAAAGCCAGGCTGTTCAGGGGCACCTCCCATGCCCTGGGTCTTGCATATCAGTCTAAGGCAGATCTGGCACTTTCCCAGTTAAAACCGGAAAACCAGCAGCCAAGGGCGGTGGCAGATTCCGACAGAGAGGCCGCATCTCCGGAAGCTCCTCAAACTCACTCTGGCACCAAATGATGAGGCTCTCGCTGCAGAGCTGGAGAGAACACAGCCTTGAATTCCAGTCTGGGGTCAGTCCCTGACCAGTCTCGTGACCTTGGGCTAGTTACTTAGTGCTACTGAGGTTGGCTGGACCTTCTCTGGGGCCCTCCCCAGTGCTAATGCCCCAAGAAGCAGACAACCTCCGTCCTGGGGGGGGGGGGGTGCAGGGAGTGCTGAAAACATTCATTTTCAGTGACCTCTGTCAGGGAGAGGCCGCCTCTGGCTGATGTCCTGGCAGCATTCTGCTCAGGGCCCCGTGAAACCCACGGGAGGTATTTTAGGGTCTAGCAGTTCTCGACCTTTTCAGTTTACCTCTTGGCTCAGTGCGTTGGTTACATTTGAAATAATCACCATGAAGTGTCTCTCAACTCATCATCTTCCTCTGCCCTATGCAGGAGAGGTGAAAAGATGTGTAGGAAGGGTGCTGAGTCTCAAAACACCCTAGGTCCTAGGGGGTTCTAGGGGGAGGCATCCTTACACCTCAGTCTCCATCTGTAAAGGAAGGGATGGAGCCCATGGCCTCTGAGAGGACATATTACACCAACGCGCTGTCAGCCTTCCATCTCCATCACCCGGAAGTCGAACGCTAAACCTATTTTCTTAAAAATCTCTATTTTATCCTTTTCTTTTCACTACTTCAAGCATGTTTGGGTCATACCCGGCTTATGAATCCAAGGCTAGAATCACCCACTGCGACTGCTACCAAATGGATCACGGATCCAGCCCGCCTTGCAAGCTGCTGACTCTTGTTCTTATTTGACCTTCAGCGACCTCTGAAATGTGTGGTGTTATTCCACGAGAAGGTTCCAGTTTTCTGAAAAATTCTAGAGTTTTGTCATCTGCTACTTCTTATGTGTTAATTTTGCCACTGATTTGAATTAATTAAAAATAAAAAGCCTGTAGGTCACTAAGCACCAGAATGCGGATGTGTGTCACATTATGTAACGATCATCCTCACGTTCCTATTTTAGACAGAGTAGTCACCCAGTGTTAGACCGGCCTAGTCACTGGGTCTCTTGGGTTAACTTCAAGAGGGGTCTGTGGCATCTATTTCCCTAAGAGTAATCACCAGTTGAGGCGATTTACTAAGTCATTGTGACCACTGACCGAGCTACCAGCACGTTCTCCTCATGACCCGTGGTTTGTTGACAGTAAGGCATGACATGGGTTTATTTGATAGGTATTTGCGTCGTAAAAACACCAGTGTTTTGTTGTTTAAAAAAAGCATTTCTGGATCCTCTCAAGGCAGAAGAAAAAGACCAACCAGGATGCACACCATTTCAGAATATAGAAAAAGGAGCCTTGGGTATACTTTCAAAAGCCACTTTGCTCATCAAAATGCCATTTTATTTATCATCTCCACCTACTTTGACCAACATCGCACACGAGTATTAGGTATACTAATACTACGCAACCCCCGCCCCCGCCGCCTCCGGGAATGAATTTACTGGCATCTCAAAGACTCTTCGTGGAATCAGCTATACAGACCATTTTATTTTTAATTAATTCAAATCAGTGGCAAAATTAACACATAAGTAGTAGCAGATGACAAAACTCTAGAATTTTTCAGAGAACTGGAACCTTCTCGTGGAATAACACCACACATTTCAGAGGTCGCTGAAGGTCAAATAACAAGAGTCAGCAGGGGCGCCTGGGTGGCTCAGTCGTTAAGCGTCTGCCTTCGGCTCAGGTCATGATCCCAGGGTCCTGGGATCAAGCCCCGCATCGGGCTCCCTGCTCAGCGGGAAGCCTGCTTCTCCCTCTCCCACTCCCCCTGCTTGCGTTCCTGCTCTCACTATGTCTCTCTTTGTCAAATAAATAAATAAAAAAAATCTTTAAAAAAAAAAAAAAAGAACAAGAGTCAGCAGCTTGCAAGGCAGGCTGGATCCGTGAATTTTTATCCTACAACTTATCTAAGAAAACCTGTCACGAGTGTAATGGAAATTATTCCAGGAAGACAAACAGCCCCAAAACCTCACTGAGGAAGAGACACACAGTATATTCATTTTGCCATCAGCTTCTGATTGCCTGGCTCTGATTTCCACCTATGTGGTCCCGGCTTTCATTATAGTTATGTTAATAATTTTACGGTAATACGGCACGGCTCCCCTGGAGGGAAAAATGTCCATCCTCCTGCTTTTAAGTCCCAAACACACCCCACAGGGTGTCCATTTGTTAACTAATCCACGAACACCTGGTGTGAGCTAAAAGCACTCCACGGCCAGCCGTAAAGGGCCCACACTAACGAGCACGCACCATGAGCTCAGCTGATGCCTTTCTGAAAACCTTACGGGAAGGATGAGATAGTTACCCCGTAAAATTAAGCACAAAAAGCCACTTGGGAAAAGAATCCCTTGCGGTGTTATCAGAGGCAGGTGGGTTTTGAGGAAACGCCGAAGGAACCTGGAAGCAAAGGAATGTTTGCTTCTTCCCTCCCACAAAGCCCTGCCCGAGGCCCGAGGCCCCAGAATGCTCCAGGGTTCTGCCTTCTCGTTCTCTCAGGCCTTCCCAGGGGCCCACGGAGCAGTGGCTGATCTGAGGGACTTGGGCAAGAAGAGGAAGGGCCAAGAGAAGATGAAAGGAAAATAAAGGGGTGAAAGAAAGGTGTTTTCTATCATTTGAACCAGCTTCCTGTGGTCAAATGTGAGGAGGGACTTGCTACGCAACCCCCGCCGCCTCCGGGAATGAATTTACTGGCATCTCAAAGACTCTTCGTGGAATCAGCTATACAGACCGTTCAAAAATGATTGCATTTACAAAATCCCAACACCTGACTTTTCCCTTCCTGACTTTCTGACATAGCTAGAAGAGTTTTGTAGGAGTGTCTTGGGTGGGGAGGAAGTGACCTGGTGGTGGGGTCACAAGCATCAGTGCTGCGTGATGTGATGAGCACTGGGCGTTATACACAATTGATAAATTATTGAACACTACATCTGAAACTAATGATGTACTATATGTGGACTAATTGAATTAAAAACAAAACAAAACATGGGGCACCTGGGTGGCTCAGTCGTTAAGTGTCTGCCTTCGGCTCAGGTCGTGATCCCGGGGTTCTGGGATCGAGCCCCGCACAGGGCTCCCTGCTCCGCGGGAAGCCTGCTTCTCCCTCTCTCACTTCCTCTGCTTGTGTTCCCTCTCTCACTGTGTCTCTCTCTGTCAAATAAATAAATAAATAAATCTTAAAAAAAAAAAACAGGGGCGCCTGGGTGGCTCAGTTGGTTAAGCGACTGCCTTCGGCTCAGGTCATGATCCTGGAGTCCCTGGATCGAGTCCCGCATCGGGCTTCCTGCTCGGCAGGGAGTCTGCTTCGTCCTCAGACCCCATCCCCTCTCAGGTGTTCTCTCTCTCTCTCATTCTCTCTCTCTCAAATAATATAAATAAATAAAATCTTAAAAAAAAAAGATAAAAAAAAAAAACAAAAAACAAACAAAAAAAAAACCCAGAGTGAGTGCTGGACTCAGGTTGCCCTTGGTCCAGAGGCTGCTGAGTTGCTTAACCCTGTGAAGTCCCAACAGCCCCCTAAAATGGGGATAGTCACACGTTTACCACAGTGGAAGCAAGTTTTCAGCTCAGTCGATATGGTTGTCTGTGATCATTCTTCAGGGACATCTACACGGGGGGCAGCAGTGTGGTGGTCAACTCTGCAGGCTCTAGACAAAGCAAGAGTCCCCCAGAGGAGACGCAGACCCTGGTCCCTTGTTAGTCTAGTGCGTTCTACAGAGGAGGGGGCCGGGAGCCCCTGGTACAGCGGTCTATGGTCTGTGGGCAGAAGGAGCAGGCCTGTCTTAGGAGTTGCTGCTGTCTCGTCTGTGCTCCCTCGAAATGCCCCCAAATTAACATACAAACATCCACTGAGTCCACAGCCCATGAACGGTGTTTTGGGGTCCGCTATGGGTGTGGGTCGGTGTCTTCAAACTGAGCCATGTGTCCCGGCTGAAGGCACGTGAAAACTTTCTACAGGGCCTGTGGCAGGTTAGGAGACTTGGTTTCCACACATGCTGCACCCTAAAACTAGTCAGCCTGCAAACGCACCTTTTCCCAACCCCCGGCTTATGCTCAGCCTTCCACCTCATGAGAGAGGCGTGCTTGTTGCCCATCTCACTCATTTTACTGGGAGGCACGCATGGCTCCGGGGGAGAGAACCGATGTCGGGGGCTCCTGACGTGAGGACACATCATCAGGAATTTCTATTCTGAGGATGTTCACCTGAATCTCATAAATGGAAGCAGTCGCACAAATCCAAATTGAAGGGCAGTCTGCAAAACAGCAGGCAAAACATCCTGAACTTTGACAACTGTCAATGTCATGGGAAGAAAAGGCTTGGCAGCTATTCTCAAGGAAAATAAAGAAACACGATCAGTGGGGCTCCTGGGTGGCTCAGTCAGCTCAGCGTCTGCCTTCAGCTCAGGTCATGATCCCGGGGTCCTGGGATCGAGCCCTGCATCGGGCTCCCTACTCTGCAGGAAGCCTGCTTCTCCCTCTCCTCCCTGCTTGTGCTCTCTCTCACTATCTCTCTCGGTCTCTCTCAAATAAATAAATAAAATCCTTAAAAAAAAAAAACCATGATCATCAAATACAATTTGCAATTCTTCATTAAGGAAAAAAACCCTATAAAATAGGACATGATTGCCACAGTTGGGAAAATCTTAATATGGATTATCTATTGGATAACAGTATTGCTAAGCTTCCTGAGACTGATAATTGAACTGTGGTTGTATAAGGTAATATCCTTGTTCTTAGAAGGTACATGCCGAAGTATTTGATGTTATGTTTGCAACTAATTCTCAAGTGGTTCAGGGGGAAAAAAAATGAAGCAAAATGCTAACACGAGGTCAGTCTTGGTGAAGGATACATGGGTGTTTATTGTACTATGAACTATGTACTATGAAGTCCCATATGAATAAGCCAAGATATACTGAAGTGGGTGGTTCCATGTTTCATTCTGGCCGGACACTCAACGGCAAGGTTCTGTGCTTTACCTGTCTGCCTGTCCATCTACCCATCCATCTATTCATCAGGTAATTAGGATCCGGAAGTATGACGGTTGTCATGGATGTATATTAACAAGTGTCTTTGAACTGGAAATGAAGGCAGATCTTTTCTGACCAAAAAGTCAATTTATCTGCGCTGATTAGTTTGATAGTTTCCCCTGAACTGAATCAGCAAAATTTGCAGCTCCAAGATTTCACCAAAAATACATGTGAAGCATGCATACAGTTCCCCAATGGCCTGGAAATTACATCTGGCACGACTGACTATGCAACTTGGGATTCAAACATTTTAGGTATCGTCTTAGAAGTGTGCAACGAGAAGTTTTTCAACATTCTTTCGGCAGGTTCACAAACAAAAAACTTTGAAGACTTTTAAAACCATGACTTTCCACCTCCATTGCCTTATTAAAGTCATGCAAAAAGTGGGTTTGCCTTCTCCTGAGCTAACTGGTAGATTCCCAATGGTGAGCCCAGCTCTGCCTGGGCAAGCCCACTCCTCTTCCCACCGTGGGGGTCACTGGCCCGTGTGCAATCACCCTGGGTTTCCTATGTCAATGTCCCCTTTCCTGGGGCTGAACACGAGTGATCTGAGCACACGTACCTCCCAGAAGGTCTCCCAAATGCTGTCAGCCTACCAAACATATGAGCAGACCTCACCTTGTCCCCAGATGTTAGGAAGCCTCCTCCCACTGCAACAAGCATCAGTGGTAATCGGTACAGAAATTCACGTTCCCCTCCTTAAAAGCTTCTGATCCGGGCTTCAGAGGAGCCACTAATATTAGGAGACTAGGCCCACTGCCACCCAAATGGAAATGAAAAAAGGCCTTAGGGGCACCTGGGTGGCTCAGTTGGTCAGCGTCTGCCTTCAGCTCAGGTCATGATCCCGGGGTCCTGGGATGGAGCCCCACATCGGGCTCCCTGCTGAGCGGGGAGCCTGCTTCTCCCTCTCCCTCTGCCCGCCGCTCCCCCTGCTTGTGCTCTTTCTCTCTCTCTCTTTCAAATAAATAAATAAAATCTTTTTTTTTAAAGGGGTTTAAAAATTTAATATTCCCTACTCCTCTTAGCTTGCTCTTTTGATTTTCTTGAAAATCTGTGCTTCAGGGTTAGTGAATGTATTTTTAGCAAGCCAATGTTTGTGTTTTCTTAATCTACTAATATGGGAGCACAGTCTGTGTGAAGCCAAGAAATACTGGCTTTGAGGCCAGAAGTCTGAGGTCTGAACTCTGGTTTCACCACTTACTACATTCGTGACCTTGAACAATTCTCTAGGTCCCATTTCTTCATCTGTAAAATGGGGATACAAGTATCCCCTCCTGTCTAGTAGAGCTCAAACTTGTTCAATTTTCGGACAAGATACAAAACTTATTCGTTAAAAACTGGGTCAACCGTGTGGATAGCCAAGGGGGCTACGACACTAATTTTAATATTCAGTTTTTATTTGTAGTTATTCACTTCCTGGAGGATTAATAGGCTGATTCAACTGTGCCTAGGCCTAGAAACTTTTTAAAAATGAGGGCACAATACCTCAAAGTGAAAAATATGCCTAATGCTACGGACTCCACTCCCGAGCAGCCTGTGTCCCTGAGTAACTTCTGCGGCGAGACCGCTTTGCAGCAGGATCCCACCCACAGCCACCTGCCGGCTCGAGATTCTCCCGTGGAGCTCTGCTCCCATCAAAAACAGCAAACCCCTCCTTGTCTGGATTTTATAGCATCTCATAATCTAGGTATCACCTATGGAGATCCCCTAAATTTCATACCACTTCCCGCCACCTGTTCTCAGCACTTGGTGACCGGTCTGGCCTCCTCCTGGGATTCACCACCTGCCCCTTCCCCATATCATGGTCATAAATTTGCTCAGGCTTCTCCCTAGTCTGGAATGTGCCTTTTCCCCGTTCCCTTCCCTTCCTAATACCCATCTTTCAAGTACCAGCTCAAATCCTCGCTCTTCCCTGAATCCTTTCCTGCTATGATCTCCAAATCCCAGTGACCTCATTGCTAGGAATTCTTACCATGACCTCAGCTAATATAAGCCCCTTGGTAGACATATCTGTCTGTCTGACAATCTGCCCACCCGCCCATCTGCCTCTCCATAGTTGACAACTAGACCATAAGCTGTTTAGTTCACAATTTTGTCTGTCTGATGCCACACAGCACCTAGCACATGAAAGATATTTAACACTTGCTTCTTGATTGAGCTCAAGTGATTAATTAAAGAATAAGTGTTTTAATTGAATGAAGGTGCTATGGACCATTAAATGCTAAACGAACAAAGATGAAAGGGATGTTGGTGGGGGGGGGGGAAGCCAGATAGCTTTTATTTTTATATCAGTGAAAGTAGAATCTTTTAAGCATAATTCTTAAGCTGTCAGATCAGCCGAAGGTCCTAAAATCAGCCAATCCAAATTAAGCCTAAAATAGATTTCTCTAAACAGCAACAGTTTGATATCGGTCTCCACACTGGGGCCAGAGTGAGAGGTTGGTCTCAGATCTCAAGTGAGGAATCCATGCCTCCTGAAAGGGCCTGACATGAAATTTATTGATTTCAAGAGCTTCATCCCAAAGGGCAGAGGACCTTTCCAAAAGCTTACATAGTTACTTTATTTTAGTACTGCTCATTCATATAGTCAGTAAAGTAAGAAGAAGCAATAGGTAGATGGTACTTATTTATTCCAAATTCTATATCCCATAACATTAGATTGGAAAGCTTAACATTGAACCAGCTTCTAGAAGCTTCCTTTGTTGATTAACAATGGGCTGAACATTTACTAAAGTTCACTGAAGTGTTTTGCTGGGTTTCTGAAACATCTCAAATTAAATTAAGCATCTTAAATATGCAGCAGGGATCACTTAAAACAAAAATACTCAAAACAGGTAGCCTCCAAACCGCACCCCCCTTATCACTTACACAGAAGGGTCCGCCTGCTTTAGCTCCCTTCTCCCCAGTGGGGAAAGAGGGTCTCCCTAATGTGTGCATGGGAAGCTGGTGGGAAAAATTCCACAGGAACTCCGTGGGCTCAAGAAAATGGGGAAGGGAAGGAGCTGTGGAACCTGGGAAGAGCCAGGGGACCTAAACCGGGGAGCAGAACCCCAGGCAAGGCTGGCCTGACCAAGTGCTGACCAAATGACAGACTTGGGGGCCCAAAATAGCCTCCCCGTAAGGCCTGCATTTCTTTCACTGTCCATACTATGTTGTGCTGCTTGAAATCCCACCATTTAGAGCAACGTCTTGGCAGAGGCTGAAGTGAAGGGGTGAGGGTGGGGAAAAAGGCTCTCATCGGGCATTGCAAGGAGGAAGATGGCCCCTCACACCTGCAGTATTTACTTATGGGGCACGGGCTTTACAAAGCATTATCTTATTTAACCCCATAGCCACCCCAGGAGACAGTTGTAATAGCGTCCTGCTTTTCCGCACGAGGAAACTGAGGTTTGAGAGATGAAGTAACAGCTGGTTGTGTGCCAAGGCTGGGATCCAAACCCTAGTCTGATCCGACGGTGTGAACTGGAACTCTTGCTTGTCGGGACTCCCTGATTTCTTGCTCTGTGCCCTCTTTCTGCAACTTGTGGGGCCTGGCACCCCAGGAAGAGGCTCTAGCCTAATAATACTGTGAATTATATTTCAGTTATATTATGGTTTACACCAAGATTTGTCGTGAGCCAGCCTGGGAACTGGATACCTTGATTTATAAAAGATTGTTTCCATAGGAAATTTCGTGACTTTATGCCAAACTGGGGAAATACAGTCCCATCGTATTACAATAAGTTGTGTATTGCCTGTAATTATAATTTAACAAGGCTCAGTCTTTCTTCCAGTTGGCCTCTGGTCACACAAAAAGTCCACCTTCCTAGCC
This sequence comes from Mirounga leonina, assembly GCF_011800145.1. NCBI lineage: Eukaryota > Metazoa > Chordata > Mammalia > Carnivora > Phocidae > Mirounga > Mirounga leonina. The sequence continues at coordinate 3,258,051 of NW_023270889.1, forward strand.
CAAGGCTGTTCATGATTAGTTCTGGTTTCCAGCGCTACCGAATTGTACCACACTGGACGTCTGCTAAAGGGTGCGTTCCATGCAGAGACTTTTGTCTATTTTGTGTACCAAGGATTTCCCAGCACCGAGGACAGTGCCTGGCCCACGTAGGCACACCTGAACTGTTTGCTGAATGAATACATGCTTTTAGATTGCAAGTTTTAAAACCACATGCACTTTACGCTTTTGCTTGTGAAACACATTTAGAGCTATCATCCACGGCCGAGATCTGACATATGACTACGATGAACTAACCTTTAATAAATTCAGACAACCTTGTGCAACAGGGTTCTAGTGGCTAGTTGAAGACCTTCCTCCCATACAAAGTGTTTTCCCCTACGTAGCAAAACCAAATGCTCTGCTCTGTGCCTCAGTGGTTTGGGAAACTCTGGTCCCAGTTTCAGCTGACCTGCCTCCCGCCACAGTGTAGTTCTTGCCCTCTGGACAAGCTGCTTTACCATGAGAAGCGGAAGGGGTTAACTGTCAGTTCTACAGTGCTATGACATCTGCTAATTCCACCTTCTAGATTCCTCCTGCCTGCTCTAATCACCCTTTGGAGAAGATACTGATGAAAAGCAAAATAAAAGAACAAAGATAGCTAAAGGGAAAAGGATGCCCCTGGATGCCCCAAAGGGAAAACCACAAGTCCTGGGGTTTAGACGAGTTCACAGTTGCCACGGGAGGCATCCACAGCCCATTTGCTTTATAGCCAACCTGTAGGCATGCAAGCGAGCCAGTGATGCGTTCTATTTGGGTAGTTCTTCCTGTGAAAATGCTAGGAACAGAATTCTGGCCATTTCATTTACATTGGAAGTGGCAGGACACACGAAACCTCCAGGGTGAGGGTGTGCAGGCTAGCGCCCTTTGAACGGCACGGAGTGGTTAAGGTGGCAGGAAAGCGCCTTTGCTCAATCACCGAGTCACACGCATTTGAAAAGGAGAGGGACTATTTTCAAATGCAACTCGTGACTTAATGTTTCTCTCCATAAGCTTTAACCAGTCGCACGGTGTACGGTGTGCAAGATATAAATGTCAGCACCGTGACAGGAGCATGCTGACCCTGGTTGAGTGCTCAAAGTCTGCACACTGTCATTATTCTGCCTTCCCTGCACGAACCGCTTGCTACCGAACTGAACATACCTGGAAAGAAGTCAACTTGGCTTAGAACGCCGCTCAGTTTCTCTTTGGAAACATTTCTGTTTCAAGTGTCCTCTAGGATCTATTGGGTCTTCCCGTAGATAAAACAGACTTGGGTGTGTTCTGCTGGTTCAGATGTAAATGGAGTAGTAGGAATCTTGTCCATTGACAACTTAGCATCAGTTCTGGAAAAGGGAGGTAATCTCCCTTCTCCTACCTGTCCTTTGCACACCTTCCCCCTGCCCTAATTAGTAGGATTAATGCTACCTTGCTTGCTTTGTCACTGGTTGTATCCTACATGGGGCACAGATTTTCTTGGGGTATTATCGAATCATAATGATTCAACCTTGACTGCACATTAGAGTTATCTGGGGACATCTAAATCTCCAAATGCCCAAGCCACACCCAAAACCAATTAAATTGGAATCTCTCAGGGTGAGGTCCAACATCAGTATTCCATTAAAGATCCCTGGGTGATTCCAGTGAGCAGGGGGGTCTCTCCTTCTGAGTCTTTTCCCAGAGGACAGCGAGGGCAAGAACATGAAGGCCAGAGGACAAAATCTCATAGCCACTGGTGTTTTGAAGTAGAAAGGCCTCCCCTTACTGCATGGTTGTAAACTGTTCATTGAGTTCTAAAGTAAATAAGTAAGTTGTCCAAAGTCAGAATTAGTTGAAAGTGGAGCCAGAACCAGGGGCACCTGGGTGGCTCAGTTGGTTAAGCGTGTGCCTCTGGCTCAGGTCATGATCCCAGGATCGAGCCCCGGGTCAGGCTCCTCCCCGAGTAGGGAGTCTGCTTATCCCTCTCCCTCTGCCCCTACCCCGCTCCCCTGCTCATGCTCTCTCTCTGTCTCATAAATAAATAAAATCTTAAAAAAAAAAAAAAAAGTGGAGCCAGAACCGAGAGCCCACATTAAATAAGCCTAGGTAGATAGGATACTAATATGCTAATTAAATTTCCATGAATTAATCAGCTTCATAATCAGGCACAGTCATATTTCTCCTGTACTAACACTGTGTTCCTGTTCCTCTGGCCTAGACTGTTTGAGTCAATGAAAAACCACTTACTCAGCTCTCATGGGTACTATTCTGAAGACAGTGACACTAAGGGGCATTTTAAATTTAAGTTTCTATTGGAGAAACATTTATATACCCTAAGGTGGAAATTCGTGGCTGAAACCAAAGCCTTTAAAAATAAGTTTATATAGGGGCGCCTGGGTGGCTCTGTCGTTAAGCGTCTGCCTTCAGCTCAGGTAATGATCCCAGGGTCCTGAGATTGAGCCCCACATCAGGCTCCCTGCTCAGCGGGAAGCCTGCTTCTCCCTCTCCCACTCTCCCTGCGTGTGTTGCCTGTCTGGCTGTCTCTCTGTCAAATAAATAAATGAAATTTTTTAAAAAAATAAACTTCTATAACTAATTGACAGAAACTCTTGGAACAGTTACTTTAATTCCAAGGCATCAACCATGTTCTTTTTCTAACTTTAAGTCACTCTTGAAGTCTTAATTTGCTTAGAAAATGCACTTTTTCCTCTTTCTTGGGACTTCTGGAAGAAGATGCTTTTATTGTTATAATTAAGTATAGAATAAGCACATCACATTTCCTGCACTGTTTTCAGCTCAAGGCCACTAAGTCTGGGGGGCTCTTAGCATACAGCTGACTTTCAGGACTGCTTCTGCCTTGCATCTGACTTCAGTTTGATTTAAGTGCAAAACAGCTCGAGGGACAATGGAAGGTGGGAGTGGCTAGGGTGACATCCTGGCTACAGCTCACTATTGCTTTATTTTGGGTCTGTGTCAAATTTTCTAGTGCTACCTCTGTTACCTACATACTTCCCCAATAACCTCCAACTTGTGTGCAAATACCCTGCTCTATGCAACCGATAAACTTCTGACGAGCCTAGGGCACATTATATCAAATCATAGTTGACATGCCCTAATAGAGTGCTATCTAAAACATTTTTGAGAGGTAAATCACAGATTTTTATTTATTTATATGGTCTTTTCTTAGAAGTTAGTATTACACTTGATCTTAGCCAAATGTTAGTATTGTCCAGTGCGGAGCGAACTACAGCTTTTTTGCCTAGTCCTAGCTAGCACGATTTTCCCTTAAGTCTTTCTAGAACCGGAACTTTTCTGAACAGATTTGACACTGCCCAGATGCTTGTTCTGCAAATCGAGGCCCTTCTGTGTTTTCTCTGACTCTGGCTTGGTTTTGGAAAACCTCGGCCTCTTCCCTTGCAAGGGCAGCTGAGGATGGAAATGCAATTGTTTTCAGAATTCAGCACAGCCAGGCACACCCGAACAGATAAAGAGCTTTGGGAGAATGAAAACAAGGGAGTGCGTGCACACGATAGGAAGCAGAGAAAAGGGAACAACTGTGTGTTTTCCTACCGTGCTGGTCGTGGTGGGGAAAATGCCTGTTCCCCGGAATGCTAAACCGACAGCAAAAAATTTGATACCCTCTGGGCAACCGGCACGTGTCATAGACGGACCGGGCGTCAGGGCCTGGGAGGTGGGCTTCCGCGCGGGCGTGGGAGGCCGCCCCGCCGTCCCGGCTAGCTTGGGGTGCGTGCGGGCGACGCGTAGGGGTGCGTGGGGGTCCGCCGGCGGCCCCCCACCCCGCGGGGAGGGAACGGTTCTTACAGTCACGGCTCAGCGCGAAGGGCGCGCGGCGGCGGCCGGGGGAGCGGTCTTCGGCGGGCGCCTCGGGAGGCCTCTTACCGGCGGGCAGCGGGAAGGCGGACGCGGTGTGGAGCAGCACCAGGCAGACAGCCACGACATCCCATAACTTCATCTTAGAGTCCCGTCCGGCGGCGGCACCTGCACGGGCGGGGGAGAGGGTCGGCGGAGGCGCGTTAGGCCGGGACGCCCAGGGCGCGGCATCCCCGCGGGTCCCGGTGCCCCCCGCCACACTCGTCACCGCCCTCCTCCGGGACGGCTGCAGCCCACCGGTTCGCTGGGCATCCCGCGCCCTCCTTGCAAGTCCCCGGCTCACTCCCCGGTCCCGGCGGCGTCCCAGGCGCGGCTAGCCCTCCGCCTCCAACTGCCCTTCACTTCTGCTACCGGATCCCAGGGGTCAGGTTTTCCAGCGGGGCCGCTGCCCCGGCAGGTACCGACACGACGACACCACGATACCTGGCCACACGACGGAACCAGGACTGGCGCCCCCACCGCCCCATTCCCCGCGGGGACGAGGAGGCAGCCGTCACCCTACGTCCTCCGCCCGGGTCAGAGACCTCCCCACCTTCCGGCAGCTCCCGGACGTCCCGCGAGCCAGCAGCCTTCCACCCAAGCAAGCGGTCAGCCTTTCATTTTACGAATACAATCAAGGACCCTTTATCCGGGGTCCCGATCCTGCTGTCGGCTGGCTGGGGCAGGCTTGGTGGCACCCCTCACCCCGCCCGCGCGCTTCATTCCTCCCACTTATTTATAGAAGAAGTATTCTGTCGCTGAACGAGAAGTTAGTAGGGACTTGGGGACTTTGGGCCTGTGTGGGAATACCTGCGTTACGTTACTTCCCAAAGCATCAGCTCCATTTAAAATATTACTTCCACCTCTCAAGGTTATGAACATTAAAATAATGTATCAAAGACCTAGGGGAGCATAGAGTAAGCGCTTTAGCATTTCTGTTAGGTAGGGTTTGATTTGTCTTGCAAATTTTAATCCGTCATGGTATACCCGAACACCCTCTATTTTACTTTTGCAGTTTTGCGAGAATCTGGCCCTAAATCCCTTCCCCCTTCAGAGGAGTCTCAAGCTCCCCGGGCCGGGTATCCAGAAGGATGGTACGCCGCCGCGGACACTGCGGAGGCGCACGGGCAGGGGAAGGCTTAGACCACGAAAGGGTGCGGAGTTGGGGCTCAGTTCTCTCAGCGAGGGGGTTCCGTTTGGCTTCTCAGTCCTCAAAACCCCTAGAAAGGCGGACGACACCAGCGCAGTCGGGGGCGGGCGACAGAAAGGCACTGTCAACTCAGGGCCAAGTCCCACCCAGTTCGGGGGTGGAGGAGACCCAGGCACTTCGGGGTGTGGTGTTTCCCAGTGTCTTCCCAATGCCCGTGTTCCAGTTTCCGAGGGAATTCTTAGGTGGAAACTACGGGATTCGTGCACTTAATTATCCCCCCTCCTCGAGATACGATTCTAAGGAAAACCTCCTTGAACTTTTTCCATGGGAGAGGGTAAGACAGTGTGCACGTAAACGCAAAAACTTGGGCTCGGCATCTTTCCGTGAGCTCCCAGGCTTACCCGCCTCCCGTCCAGCAGCCCTACCCCCATCTCCACCCAGAACTCCCGCCCAGATTCCTCTGCAGGCCACCCGGGGAAGCCTTTAATTCGGCCGCCGCCTCCCATCCCTGCGGAGACGAATGCATTTTCCATGCCTCGGGCATCAGTTGGCTACGCAGCTGTGGGCCTCGGGGTGTTTGTAGGGACTGGGAACTCCCGGCAACCTGCAGCTCCCGGCACCTCATGCCGCGCGGGCTGCTTTACAAACTCGGGAAAAAGCAAAGGCTCTGGGTTCTGGCGCCCGGGCCCAGGCAACACTGCACCCAGGCCGTGTAAAAGGAGCGCACAGGAGAGGACTTGGGGAACGCGAGGCCCCCTGGCCCCTCGCCCCGGTGCCAGCTCCAGGGGTGCGTGCAAAACGGCTGGCGGCCCTGAGGAGCAGGGAGCGGCGGGGTTAACGCGCCATTCCAAATCGCCGTGCCCGCCAGCAGGAAGCGACGGAGGCACCAGATTTCCCTTCCGCATTAAGAGGGTTTTCCCTTTTTTCCCCCGCTTGGCCGACGGAGAGATTTTAAAATTGGACGTGGAGATCCTCAATTAGAAGTGTGGAGAAGCTGGCAAAAGAGGAAACAGCGGAAAAGTCGCCGCTTCGCCAGAGGGGGCTCCCAGCTCCCGTTCCCGCCCGCGGCCGGGTGCAGCGCAGGCCGGGAAAGCGCTCTCCCACCTCCCCCGCGACAGGGAGGGCGCATTCTTCCCTTGGAGCACCGCCGGGCCGGCCCCACTCCGACGGCTTAGTTCCCGGTATTTGCTGGGCGGAGGAAGAGGAGGGGATTGGGGGGGGCGGGGGGCGCTGAGCGCACACAGTGGTCGACTAGGAAGCTTTTCTCAGGGCCCATCTGGAACCTCCCCACCCTCCCACCCCGGCGCTTCCCGGTTTGTTTCTTTATCGCTTTCTCAAAGCACAGCTGCGGGACGTGTTTCTGTGCAACCCGCCGCCTTTGCTACGCGCTCCAGTTGCTTAAGGCGCTGCCACGTGCGGTAACCACGCTCTCCTCCCGAAGTCGCCTCCGCCAGGTGCCCCCGCACCCATGCTTGTACCCCACAGCCTGCCCCCTCTGCCCTCCTCCCGCTCTGCGCCCGCGACCAGCGCGCCCCGCAGGGCAAAAGGGGCGTGTCGCGGGCGCCCGCACCCGGCGGTCCCCAGGCCCGCCCGGGAAAGGGCGCCCTGGAGGGCCCCAGTGCCCACAGAAGCCGCCGCTCGCGGTGGGGCGCTTCTGGGTTCCCAGCACCAGGGGGCACCAGAAACCGTCCGAGTTCCGTAGCGCCCACGCGAACGAGAGGCTGCGTCATTTTAAGTATCAAATCCATGAACAAGCACCCCCGATCCCCCCACAATCCTCCCCAAATCCAAAATACCCCCCGAAACTTCCGGATGTGCTCACCAGCATGCCTGCTTTTCAGGTTCCTACCCTCCATCCTCTCTCCCCAGTTTTTCCCTTCCCACTTCACCTGATCTGGTTTCTGGGTAACCTGCTTTTAGATTCCCCCCCCCCAATTCCCCGCGTCACCATGACAGCTTCCCACGGGGTGAGCGCCCCCGCCGCCAGTGCCCCCGCACCTTCCTCTGTCTGGCAGGCTGGGAGGTTTGTTTGGGCTTTGCCTTCAAGATCCAGGTCTCGGAGAGAAAAGGGAGGCGGGGTGGTGGGGAGCGTGCTGTAACTCGGGGTTTTCTTTTGGGATAGGGACAGAAGTTGCTGAAAGATGTATTGCTTTTCTTAAGTGTGCCTCGTGTCGTAGCCTGGCGGAGGCTAACTGTTGGGCCCAAGACCAGGGGAAAGAAAAAGAATGAGGGACGTTTTGTGCATGCAGTTCTGGGGAGAGGTCTCTCTGGTCAGGGGTCCGAGACCAGGTTCCAGGTCTGTGGGGCACCCGAACCCCCTGCGAGAGTGGGCTGGGGACGCTGCGGGCTCCCTGGACACCTGACACTTGTTGAAAAGGCGACACTGTCCCCCTACCCCGCCAAAGCGAATGTGTGGCTAAACAGTGAGGGTGAGAGTTGGTCCCGGCCGGGCAGAAGCCCAGCGGCTCCCACTTCGAGGGCTTTGCAGGAAGAGGTGCGTGCGTGAAGTTGGAAGTTGCATTTCTTCCTCGGAATACTTAAGTGTATATTCAAAATACCGTGGAAGAGTCGAGTACGCTCTAGCACACCGGCGGCAGGGGCCGGAAGAGTGGTTTGTCCCCGCCAATGAGCAAAAATGTTGGGAGCACGGGGTTGGGCAGCCCCCACCTCCGCCCGGGGCGCGCACGTCGGCTCTGCCGGCGGGTTTGCCACAGCCAAAACTAGGGAGGCGCCAGGAGGCAGGGGGTTCCGGTGAAAGTCCATTCCCCTCCCCAATGAGGGTTCGTTTTCACCGGGTGGGGCTGGTAAACCAAACCACGGCGCAGTCAGGCCAGAGGTGGTGCAAGGCAGTGGTGGAGGGTGTTATTGGTGAGGTGGCACAGAGTTGCAGGAGAGAAGAGGTCATTAACATAATCACTTCGATGGCCTACCGGAGACACTGAAGAGTTTCAAGAACCTGCTCGAGGCAGAGACCCAAGTCCTGGACTGTCCAGGCAGCCCCTCTCCTAACCTCGACGGGCACGGTTAGTTGGGGTTGCGGGCATTAGGAAAGTGCAAGCAACCGGGTTCCGAAAAGGGTGAGGAATGTAGCTTTGCAAGACAGTGCCCGGAGGAGGTGAGCCCACTATTTTTAGGTTCCCAGCACCTTTGCATCAGTCCCTCGCATGGTGTGCGCCTTCCCTCGGAATACACCAAGACAATCTCAATAGTAAGTTACACGCCCGGCAATGGTGTCTCTGCAGCTGTACGTCCAGAGAGGGCACGTTCTGGTCGCGGTGGGTTCAAAGATGACCCCAAACCCGCCCCGTCCCGGGACTTGACAGAAGAGCGCCCCGCCGAGCCGGGGAGGGAAACTGACCCTCTCGGACATTCCGGGGTCCACAGGCATCGGGGCACCAGGGATCTTTGCCCACGTGGAAAGGCAACCGGCATCTCTGCAAGGCCAGCCCCTCTCGCGTCCAACTTCTCTCTCCTCTACCCTCCCCGTGCCTCGGTTCCATCTAGTCTTTCCTCTTTCCAATCTCACCGCCTGCTCTGGGGTCCAGCCGCGCCCCCTCTGGCTCCAGCGCCCGGCAGGCCGCCGCGGCCGCCGGCGACTCAGGCGCCATCCGCCCCTTCCACCCCGGCCCGCTCTCCCACTTACCTCGGCTCCGGTCTCCGCAGACCCCCAGTTGGACATTAACTCCAGGAGCCCCGAGTCCCAGCCAGGAGCCCCATCCGAGGGCCGAGGGCAGGAGCGCAGAGCCCCGCCCAACAGGTCAGGGGCACGAATTCGCAATCCTGGGGCAGCGAGGGTGCGCAGGGGGCGGTGGCCAAGACTCCCGCCGCCGCCGCCTCGAGAAGGGCGAGGGATGCCGACAGCTCCCCCGCCGATGCCCTGCACCCCCAGAAACCGAGGTCCGAGCAGCCGCCGCTGCCTTGGGTCGGGGGGTGGGGGGGTGACACGGCTGCGCGCGCCGCGCTCTTGGCCGGGGCTGCGCGGGCCCGGGGCGCGGCGGGCGGCTCAGCTGCGGCGGCCGCGCTCTGCGCCTTGTCGGGGCGCAGCGCCTGGGAGCACGAGATGGGCCGGGCTGATGCTGCCGCCGGAGCTGAGGTCTGGCCTGGAAATCCGATCGAGACACCACGTCAACCGGCGCGGGGAGTCCCGTGAAGACATGAGGACGCCAGGAGCGCAGGCTGGTCCTTGAGAGCCCGGGCCGGGGGGCCGGGGTGGGGGAGGGGAGGCGCGGGGCCCCGACAGGGGAGGGGTCGGGAGGCGGTTGTGAAGGAGGGAAAGGAGAGCAGCGAGGAGGCGCCCGCGCTCCCGAGGAGGGGGCTCGGGGTGCGAGTGGGTGACGCGAGGCGCTCCTCCCCGGGGTGCAGGGAGAGCGCTCAGCGCGTGGAGACGCTGCCGGGCTCGCGTCCCCTTCTTGCCGGGTAGATCCGGAGGAATGTGTGGAGCTCCGCGCAGACCAACCGAAGGGGGCAATCTGAACTTGACCGCGGTGCCCGCGCCAGGCTTTGCCCCCGCGCCCCGCGCTCCGTCGGGTGGAGGGCTACACTGGGCTTTCCTCGCGCCTGTCGAAGGCTTTCCTTCCTTCCCGGGTGTCTAGCCCTCTCGCGTTTCTGCAGGGCAGAAGGCAGTGGGGGAGGAGAGGAGCTGCTTGCGGGAGTCCTAGCACTCCGAAGGAGAGACGTGGAGCGGCCCAGTGAGGGAGGCAGAGTGTTTGCCAGGGGACGCTGAGAGTGGGGATGAATTTATAGGACTCTCACTCTGTGACGTGCCCTCCAGTGGCTTTTCTGATTCGCTTTCTGACCTAAACACACATTAGTTTAGTCCCCATGCTAGGGCCAACACGGTCTCCAAATACCTGCTGGCTGAAGTCAGAGGCTTTGCATATCATGTATTACATGGCAGGCAATGAAGAAGGCTTCTGAGGCTGGCCGGCTCCTCAGTCCTAGGCTCCATTTTCATGCTGTTGTAATATAATATCAGACGTGGGGTAGGCACATACATTCAAAATCCCAATTCCAGAGGGGTAAGATCATTTTATCAGGAACAGGTCAAGGGAGGTTGGGTTAAACCTGCTTTTATCCCGATTTTGGAAAATGCAGATGGGAAACCTAAGCAAGCACTCTCTTGAGTGCTGAGTTTCCAGTGAGCAGGGACCCAGCTCCTATTCCTGATCTCTGTGAGACCTTTGAGGCATTCCTTTTGTTGGTTAGCTTACCACCAGAAGCAGCCAGAGCCTTCTTTTGTAGAGGACATGAGGAGGGCAAGTCCTTACACACACCCTGCTCATGACTCTCCCCATAAATACATTTCATTCACACTGCGTATGACATTAGCTCTGCCTTTAAAATAATGTACTAAATAAGGTATGTCTTTGCTCAGCCGAACTCTGCTTTCCGGAAGCCATTGGGACCTGAATTCAGTGGGACCTCTTTTATTTTATGAGCTGGGGCCAGGGAAAGCGTAAACAGGCTCAGTTTACATCCATGTACCTCTAATTCTGTGACTCATCCGGTTGTTGGGGAGTATGTGTTCTTCAAGTAGCTGATACAGACAATAGACAGGGGAAATGTGTGTGGCAATGTGGGGAGAAGATCACATATTATTAAACTTCTTGAAAGGCAAAGATTAGCTACCTTTGGAGGTTTGTCAGTGAAGCTAGTGTGGGAGGAAAATTGTTCTTACTAATGTTACCATGATTTAAGATGAAGCGGAATGAAAATCAAGTCATCCAAACATACCTTAGCTGAAGTTAGGATGCTCACTGTAGTTCTGCAGAATGTGACGTTTCCTTTTTTGTTGGATTTATGGTAGAAATGTAGATGGATTTGGAAATGGGAGGGCAGAATAAGCTTAACGTATTTATCATAGTTTAGCATTGTTTTGGGAATTCGAAGGCAACCCTAGTGAGTGTTCCTACCATGAATGATTTCTTCATTTTCAGAAGGTTTTTCACTGGGGATGGTCATGTCGTCCAAGCACCTGCAAAGATTTAGTACTTGTTATGTGCTAGACCCCAGAATTGTGCTGACTGGGCTTTTTGGGGTTGCAGAGAACAGACACCACTGCGTTCACCCCAAGTAATGGGAGTTTACTGTGGAAGGAAGGCTGACCGGAATCTCCACCGCTCAGCCACGTGTCTCTGAAAAGCCTTCCGGAAAGGCCACCCAGCCAGGCCTCACGAAAACTGGATTGAAGTTCAGGAACTGGAAGGTCATTCAGGATACAGCTCTGTGGCTGGGTTATCTTGCTGCCCCCTGAGCAGCAAGCATCTGGGATCCCTACTAGCAGGCTTAGCCGCCAAGGTGATTCAGCTCCTCTCTCTCTCTCTCTCTCTCTCTCTCTCTCTGTTTTTCTTTGATTGTCTCTTGGCTTCTGATCCTGCTACCAACTGCTCAGCTCTCTGTTGATCTCATATTTTAACTCCTTTAGTGAAAGAATCTAATTGGCCGCACTGGGCACTAACCAGATGCTAGAGTTGGACTCAGCGTTTATATCAGGCCTCCATTTGGTTGCTGGACACCCTGTAGATCAGCAGACCTTGGTCAGGTGCTTACTCCTGGGCTAGTCACCTATGGCCATACTGTTGGGGTCACATGGTATCAAGCCTAGCCACCGTTGCTTAAGAAACTGCCCAGAAGGGGCGCCTGGGTGGCTCAGTCGTTAAGTGTCTGCCTTCGGCTCAGGTCATGATCCCAGGGTCCTGGGATCGAGTCCCACATCGGGCTCCCTGCTCGGCGGGAAGCCTGCTTCTCCCTCTCCCACTCCCCCTGCTTGTGTTCCTGCTCTCGCTATCTCTTTCTCTGTCAAATAAATAAATAAAATCTTTAAAAAAAAGAAAAAAAAAAAAAAAAAAAAAAGAAACTGCCCAGGGTTTGTCCTTGCTTTCTTTCCACAGGATTTGTGCCTCCAGAAAGAACTGTGTTAATGGTAGGCTCTTGGAGTTTAGCAAACCTTTGTCTACTACAAGACTCAAAGATGAATAAGATACATCTCCTGGTCTCCATGCACTTACCATCTGTAAGAGAGGGAGACATGCACACAAGTAGTCACAGCGTGGAGTGATAAATGCTCATACATACACAGAGGTATGTAGGAGGTGCTCATGTCTGATCTTCACAAGGCCAGTCAAACCATGGAAAGATTATGAAAACATACTCGTGCCTTGGGCCTATTCTTGGGCAATTCAATGAGACTCTCTGGAGCAGTGGAGCCCAGAAGTTGGTATTTTTTTAAATGCTCCCCAAGTTGTTCTAAGTACACCTGGGGTTGAGGTATGATTTAACACTATTTTTTTTCTTTCTTTTTTTTTTTTAAGATTTTATTTATTTGCGAGAGAGAGAATGAGAGGCAGAGAGCATGAGAGGGAGGAGGGTCAGAGGGAGAAGCAGACTCCCTGCCCAGCAGGGAGCCCGATGTGGGACTCGATCCCGGGACTCCAGGATCATGACCTGAGCCGAAGGCAGTCGCTTAACCAACTGAGCCACCCAGGCGCCCAACACTATTTTTTTTCAATGATTATAATCATTTTATGATTCTTTCTGAGAGCAAAACTAAGAGATTCACCTATTTTGATAGTCCTAGAACCTCCTAGGACCAAGACGCTTCCAAAATATTGAATTTTTGGGGGGATACAACTGATTATCTTGAAATTGTAATGTAAAGGAAAATGTAAAATTGAATTTAGAGTTAAAGCAAATACTTCTGGTTTTGAAAGAACATTTATTTGCGTGATTACAACATTCAGATGGCTGCAGAAAAAGGGAGAAGGTCTGAAGTGGTCAAAATCTGCTAGTACAAAGCCCAACATTTAAATGTACTGTAATTGGTATTGACAAAAATCTCCTCAGACTCAGGCCTTGACAGACAATGAAAAAAAAGTTTCTTCTAAAGTGACTACCATGAAGCAAGCATTTGATGTCTTAGGGACAAGAGGATGGCCTGATGTCACAATCTCAAAGCTCCCAGCTGCTGTAAGTAGGGACCCCTCCATAGCTCCATCTATTCCTTTTTCTTTCTTTCTTTCTTTTTTTAAAATATTTATTTATTTAAATGAGAGAGAGAGAGAGCATGAGTGGGCGGGGGGCAGGCAGAGGGAGAGGGAGACAAGCAGACTCCCTGCTGAGCAGGGAGCCTGATGCGGGGCTCAATCCCAGGAACCTGAGATCATGACTGGAGCCAAAATCAAGAGTTGGATGCTTAACAGACTGAGCCACCCAGGTGCCCTCCTATCTTCTCCTTTTTTCTAGGAAACAAAGCTAAGTTCGATATGAAGCTATTCCTCAGCAAAGTCCAGAAGAGAACAATCTGCAGCCCCACTTTTGCTCTGAGTAGGTCGATTGTCTCCTAATAAAGTAACAGCAACACCCTGCTAAGAATCCTTACATTGGCCCTAGATCTCAGCCTTTCATCCGGAAAACCCTGCCTGAGAATCAGGAAGAGAGAAGCAAGGATTATTCAAGCATCTCATCTCCTCTTTAAGAAGAAAGGTTCAAAACCCTCCTAATTTCCCATTTCATTATCATCATCTTCATTGGAATTTGGTGTAGATCTCTAACTGAAAGAGGTTTCAATGATGGATGCTCTCTGTACTGGAGGATCTTAGAGTCCCGGGGAAGAGAAAACACAAACCAAATGAGAAAAAGTAATATAGGGTATCATGAGGCTGTGGGCCATGACTATTACCATATTTGGAACTCAAACTAGGCCTTTCTTGGGGAAAGTAAGTGTGGGGGGGCTGTTGGTGAGGGGAGCATTCCAGGCTAGGTGGAAGGGGTGTCTGGAGACTCAGTGCTCAGCACTGCAGCCCTTAGGGGTGGTGGAGTGGCGGGTCAGCCTCTGGCCATTCACAGAACGTCCTGGGGGAGCTCCCAGTGGGGCTCTGCAGCTGGTCTGCCTGTAAGGGCCAGGCCCCACGTCCCGTCCCAGGACTCCCTCGTAACATGGGTCATGACGGCTGAAACAGAATCCATCACTCGAGCAGGGCAATTTCCTTTTCAAAGTCACCACTTTATTAGGGAGGGATTTGTTTCATGTGGGATTGTTCTTTTGCAGTCATTTTCACCAATGATACTATTCCTCATAAAGAAAAGATAAATTGGCTATGCTTCAGACCACTTATAAGACGAGAAAAGAAAAAAAAGAAAAGGGGAAAATGGACTGTAATGGCCTCTTTGCCAAGTAGTAGTAAGGGATAAATTCTTTGGAGTAAATTGTTTCTCATACGAAATCAATTCTAACATCGACGTGGTAGATTTATTAGTGATTTCCCAGCAATGTCTTTTATAAGGATCCGATTGACTAATTATCCATTAATTTTATTCTTGGTTCTTGAGATTACTTTCTGGCACTCCTGTTTTCCAGAAGTAAAACTTCAATCAGGTAAGAGGGTTATGGCAGACTTTGTTACTATGCAGATGGTCTAATGGCTTAGATCTGGGATTGGCAAACTTTTTTTGTAAAGAACAAGTGTTTTCCGTAAAGATAGTAAATATTTTTGGCTTTGTAGTCCCCAATACAGTTTCTGTTGCCATCACTCAGCTCTACCCTTATATTACAAAAGCAGACACTGATAATATGTAAATGAATGTACAGAGCTGTGTTCCCATAAACATTTTATAGACACTGAAATTTGAATTTTTGTATGATTTTCACCTGACATGAAATACTATTCTTTTGATTTCCCCCCCAACCATTTAAGAATATAAAAGTCATTCTTAGCTCATAGATCATCCAGAAGCAGGCAGTAGGCAGGATTTCACCTAAAGGCTGTAGTTGGCTGGCTCCAGCTTTGGCTAAAGTTGTGACTTGAACATGGATCAGCTCTAGAGTTATGAAACACCAAAGCTGAAAGGGACCTGAGGCTTCTAGTCCAATCTCCTCATTTGACCAGAAAACTGAGTCCGGGAGTGAGTAAGTGACTTAGCCAAAACCACTCTTTGAGTGAGTGACATACCCCTACCCTCCGAGAAAATGTGGGATCAAATTATTTCACTGGTGTGTGTGTGTGTGTGTGTGTTCATGGTATGCGTGATGGCAGCAAGGGGGGCCATGGGGGGTATGTTGTATCACCTTTCTTTCAAATTGTGAGTTAGTATATTTCACTGAGGCAAGAAATGAGTCAAAATATGGAGAAATCAGTCGGAATCTTTATTGGTGGCAGAGGTTGATGTCAGGCTGAATGAGGACAGAACTTTGAAAAGAGGTCGATTGCTGCCTTTTAGAGCATAGCAGAGTTCCCAGGCAAAGCGGAACACTAGATAGATTTTTTTTCCTCCTTAAAAGGCCATTTTATTCCTGTGATTGGCTTTCAGACAGCAGCTACCCAGGATCTCATCACAAAGGCACAGAGATATGTCGTGTGTGTGTGTGAGTGTGAGAGAGAGCTTTGAGTGGGGAATCAAGATACCTGCATCCTAATTCTTTTGTAGGCCACCTAGAGCCTGCTGCAGAGCTTCTGGAGTCCTCTAAAGGGTTGAAAGCACTGGTGATAGTTAAAGATACTGCCATAAAAGAGTTGACTCGGGGACAAAAACGCCATATTTGGGCCTTCAAGCCAAAATATTCCAAGGGACCTCTTTGCCATGTATTAATTACATCATACAGATTTCCATCTAGATTGAATTCAATCTTTTCTCCTTCCTAAAATAGATGAACTATTTGACCATTTCCAACTCTGGCAACAAAACAATATGGACAGCCTCTCTGCCCTATCATTATTGACTCCCACATTTTCTCAGTGTGGGAAAATAAATTAATTAACTAATGAATCTTCACCAGTGTTTATGGGTTTATGAGAAGCAAGTAGAAAATGTAAGTGTAATTCCGTGGTCTTTAGATATTTCAAGCAACTACCCAAATATTCTTCATGAGTCAGTAGCAGGGTTGAGACCAGGGGGAGACAGCTGGGGCCTCCCAATTTGCGTGGTGGGCACCACACTTGTTTCACCTGGGCCCCCATCCCCGATTAGTAGAAATGTCAAGGTGAGAGTCCCAAATCCTGAAGCCACTAATTAGGAGGAAGTTATGCCAATGATCAGGCAATTCAAGTTGGACCTCTGCCCTGGATGAGCTGTGAGAAACTCCTAGCATCCCTACCCCTGCCTGTTTTTCTCTTCTTACTCCTTCTCTCCCTCATTGGACACTATGTGAGTAGATGAGATAATAAGCTAGATTTTCTGAGTTCATAAATTACTCCCTGGGAATAATTTATACTGCATGTATACTTTCTGGCCACTGGGGTACTATTTGATAAATTACTGCCCTCCTGCTGTGCTCTAAGTGAAACCCTGGTGACCTGAAAGAGTTAATGCCTCCCTCCAAGTAATTCACTTACTCCTGGGGCATAATTTACACTCCAAGAGGATCTGGCCTGCCATATGTGAGGCGTTTGGAGTTCTTTGAGAGAAAATCAGCTCTAGAAATGTAAAGAATTATATTACGAAAAGCACATTTGCAGACCACTCTTCACAGAATCCATCATGCAGCTTCCCAGAACAATCCTGTAGAGTAGGTCATGGTTATCCTGTCCAGAGTCATTCTCTAGCCAATGAAAGATCAGCCCATAATATACCCAACATGAGGTCAGGGAATAGCATATTTGTAGAATGACTTCACTATTTGAAAAATAATGGGTGAAAGATTCACTTTAGAAATATGAGTAAAAACAAAAGGTAAAAGTAAGGTAAATGTAATAAAATATCTACTTTACAATGTTGAATGGTAGGAATATGACCTAAATATAGTGGATTGATGTTTTATACAAACATAGGAGCACTAGTATATCAGAATGTGTCATCTGTTTTACAAGGGCCACCCGAGGAAACTATCTGCATATTCTAATATGCAGCTATTGCTTAAAAACACTTTTATGATATGTGAGTGTGTTTCTTCATTCATCTAACAAAGAGTTGTGCAGGCACCTTGCTTCATAAGGACTTGTGTGGGCGGTTGTCAAGGGACATAAAAAGGCATGAGATAATACCCCGATATTCAGTGGCGGCAGTTATCTGGATTTTGAGGATGTGTTTAATTTCGGGCAAAGACCAAGCCACCTGAAATAAATTCTAGTGGAAGAGGTGGGTTAAAACCGAGAGAAGGTAATTTGGAGACTGTTCTTTTGGTACGGCTTGGGGGTACATTGTGGTCGAGGGCCTCAATTCTTCCTCTTCATTCTCTGTGCCCACGCTCTGTGTCACGTGACTTTGCAAATGTTCTTACTAACAAGGTAGTGTCTGTTTCCACATCCCTTGAGTCTGAACTGGAACTGTGACTTGTTTTGGCCAGCAGAATGCCATGGGCGTGAGCATCTCCCACTTTTGAGTTTAGGACCCCAAAGGCCGACATGTTCCCACTTACTCTTTCAGACTCTGCCGTTACCGTGAGAACATGCTAGCCTGATGCAGGATGAGAGACTTGTGGAACAGAGTAGTGCTGCTCCATTCATCACAGCCAAGGTCAGCTCCGATCTGTTGAGAGTTAGCTCACACTCCACCCCTACACGTGTAAATGAGCTTAGTAAAGATCAGCAGAGCTGCCTCACTGAGCACTCCAGATGGATGAGCAATAAATACTTCTTGTTTTATGCTCCTGGGATTCTGTGGTTGTTACACAGCATTGTTAATCGATAACTATAATACAGCTTGTAAACTGATTCCAAAAGAGGAACTCCCAATGCTGAACAACAATAGAATTCGTGGAATAAGTGAATGGTATCTCCAGGGACCTGCTAATAGGTGGTAACATACATTTGGGGATATCCGTGCCTGTGTTTATTGGGCATCCTGCCTCTGTTCCTACTGCACCTTGTACTATATGCAATTGCTTATATGCATATTCGTGCTTCGTTAGATCAAATGTTTTGCAAGGCCAGGAATCACATCTTTAATTTTTGCATCCCTAGTACTTAGCACATAAATGGCATTAAATGGTGGGAAAGTGAAGAATTCCATTAGCAGTCAGAACTTGCATTGTATACTTTTAGTAACTTTGGTCTAGTCACATGTGTTTGGTATGTAATATGTAATCTTAAAAATTAATGCAGTTACGTGATGAAATTAAACACGCACATGTTATACCTTTCAAAAGGTGCAAAGGTAATTTCAGTGATAAACGATTCTTTTCTCACATGCCGTCTTCAAGCCCTCCACTCCCCTGGTAACGCAATTACTGGATTCTTATCAATTCTTCCAGAGAATGTGCAATTATTAAAATAAAGCTTTTGTCTAGGGAAGAGAGAGGATTTTTAACCATTGTATTTTTAAAAGCCTGCGCATTTTACAGTGTCCTTTCTTTTCGATGGTTGGGCCCTACTGGATGAAGCCCTTCGGTTCTTTGCTAGAATGTTGGGAGAGCGTTCCCCTCCCGGAGTTCGTTCCTTTTTGATTCAGCAACTTTCCCTCAGCCTTAAGGTTCGAACACTGCTGGAATTAACACAGCTGTTTGTGTTTACTTCTTAGCTTGTATACTTCTTCTATCACATGAGATGTCAGCCCAGCTCCAAGAGCCTGGTAATTACTACGGAACCAGGCAGCAGGGGGAGCAGATCAACTCAAAACATTGAGTTCCCTGGGTGACAGGGAGCCAGGAGCTCAGAAGCCCTAAAAAACAAAACAAAAAAAACAAAACAAAAAAAACCCAGACACTTTTATCATGGAGAACCCATGCCTCTATGTGATGATGATAGTGAGTGGGTATAATTTTAATAAAAACTCTTAAAGGAATCTTTACAGACCAGTATGTTGCTTCTGCTTTAGAACAATGCGAAGATTTGTGAACTGTGGCAAAACCATGTCGGCATACCCATGTTGGCTGGAATAAAGCTGGTGTTGTATCTTCCGAGGCATGTTTGTGGGGGTTCTATGAAGTGGTTTAAACCAAAGCCACAAAAATGAGAAAAAATTTATTTTCAGATGAATTTTAGTAGACTGGCGATTCCTAGCATTTACATGCTGAAGATGCATACTTTAAAAAAAATATCTTAACAATTAAGTAGTTTAAAAATATTCTTCCCCATGATTCATGGAATTTCAGGTTGAACTAAGTTTAACGAGCACAAAATATATACTAGGTACCCTATTCTATGTTTATATGTGTATTTTCTCATCCAGTAGAATGAATTGTTCATTAAATATTATGTTACAATGATCAAAACCAAAAAAAATTAAGTAAAATGATGTATTTGTTTTAGATCCGCTTTTTCTGGTTTGGATGATCCTAGTTTGCATAATATCGTTGCCCATAATCTCTCTGTGGAGGAAGTCTTTTGTATGCTTTACACCAGATTTAGCATGATTCATTTACATTCATGCGATGACCACTCAGAGAAGAGAACCTACTGCGGTGTGGCATGCCTGGGATGTTAGTTTTTGCTTTATGATGGAGGGGCTGTTTCATCAAAACATTGTTTCAAACAGATGTGTTCTGGTGTTTACTGAGGGGAGAATTTAAGCCAGACTGATTAATTAGCAGTTAGGCAAGACATTTCCCTGCTCCTCTCTGGGTAGTCTGGGGACTATGAAGCTGTCAGTAGGTTAGACTCAGATGATGAAAAAAATGACAAACAGCAAACAAAACCTTAGATCATGACATGAGCGTGTAAAATATGGTGTCCTGACCACCCTATGTCGTTTTTATGGGGACATGAGTTTTTTGGAGTGGGCTTGATAGGGCTAGCAGAGGGGTCAGCATACTTTTTCTGTAAAGGGCCAGGTAGTAAATATTTTAGGCTTTGGGGGCCATATAGCCCATCACAATGATGCAGCTCTGCATTAAACATTAAGCATTAAAACAATCTTAGATAGTATGTAAACGAATGAGCATGGCTGTGTTTCAATAAAACTTTACTGGGGACATTGAAATTCGAATTTCACAAAATTTTCCCATGTCAGGAAATATTATTGTTCTTTAAATTTTTTTCCGGCCATTTAAAAATGCAAAAAATACTCTTTGTTTGTCCACCATTTATTTGGCCTGTGGACCATAGTTTGCTATCCCTTGGATTAAAGCAAAGCGTCTCTAATCAGTTTTAGTCCTGTTTTTTCTTTCTTTCTTTCTTTCTTTCTTTCTTTCTTTCTTTCTTTCTTTCTTTCTTTCTTTCTTTCTTT